>NC_000083.6:82219487-82551987 GCF_000001635.26 Mus musculus
AGTGTCCCTTTTATGATGATAGTCTATATATAGTTATTCCTTTCAGACTTCATTGTCAACAAACTTAGGCCATGCTTTCTCTCCTTAAGCTTTTGCACACTGTGATGGACAAAAGAACTAATTTATCCAACTGGGAGAAGAAACACATTTTAAAGGAAGGGCAACGATTTAAAGTCAGATTTGCATAACTCTCACACAACTTCCCAAACATCTATCCAGTCTCTCTCTTCTCATCATTCAGGTTTTCCTTATTGCGATTGGGCTTCAATAGAATTTTGATAGCAGTTCAATGCCATTGGTGAGGAAAAAAGACAGATTTAGAAATACCCAAATCTCTGAATGCACATTCAACTACATAAAATACCCCTTTCTAGTACAGAGACAGGCTCTACCCAATTTCTTCCTCTTAAAATAATGCTTCATTTTAACTTGACACACCAGCAATATCTGTAGAGCAATTTTGAATACTACCAAACACTTTCATCTATAAATCTTTAAGATGAGTGGTGGGATTGTGTGACATAGGTACTCAGATTAATACAGAGAATTAGATACATTTTTTGTCACGTATACACAAAGTAAATGGCCTTCAAGTCTAGAAGTTCTGTCTTTGACACAGTTCTTATGCATTGCCATGAGCTTATTGTAAATCCAAAGTTTACCAGTACTTTCACAAAAGATTCTGATAAACAATTAATTCAAAGAATGCCATGTCTTCCTGGTGGGATGTACTCACAGACTAGATGACAAAATGGTTTATGTTTCTCCATGTGCTCAAAGGACAATGCTGAGCTAGAAATGGTTTCAGGCTTCATCGTTGGAAACTCAGTCTAAAAGTCCCTGGGAAACTATGTACTCATTATTTAGATACTAGCTTGTGTCCTTATTCTTAATAGGCACAGCTTAAAGGGGGCTTTTGACAATGCAACATAACCATAGGATTAGGCACATGATGCCAATATAGAAATAATCACTTATGTACTTAATATTAGTTCAAATAGCAAAATGAAGATGAATCAATAAAGAAATGCCCTATAGGTTTTAACAACAATATTCTGAGCCTAGCAAACGGGCTTAGTGGGTAATGGTGGCTTCCTGCCTGACTGCGTGTCTGACTATTAAACTTCAGTTCCTACATCCCACATAAAGTAATGAGTAGGGCTTCTCATAGTGTTTCTCTGACCTCCACACACATGACATGACCCCACTCCAATCTCCATCATCCACACACAAAAATACTAATAATAGATATAAATAAAGTCTAAAAAATGTAACATCTGGTAGAAAAGACAATATTCAAACGTGCTTTTGCTACTGAATGGGAGAACCTCTGAGCATGTTGCATAAGGGCTTTCTCACAGCATATACTCAATAATGTCCAGGGAAACAGAACTGGATATATCATATCATATCCTTTTGGAGTCAGTGAAAGAAAGACAACATGAAAGGAAAGTCTTTAGATCCCTATTGAAGACCGAGACTATAAAAACTGAGCATTTATTTGCACATCAACCTTATCAGAGCTATTTAAATGGTTTCACTGGTCTAATCTGACACCAGCTAGCATAGCATTTACTACTCCAGTCTTTTTCTGGCATAGCCCATTTTCTGAAATTCTTATTACATTATTTATAGGTACCCACAAGTAGTCAGTCTTCGCTCAGTAATACACTTTCTGCATTAAGTAAGAAAACAGGCTATTTCCTTCCATTTTGAGCTCTAAACATCTTTATACATATTTCTATCATATAAACTATCAGATAGACCCCATTGGATACACACACACATAAACCACATAAACACACACACAAATATATATATATTACATATATTATATATATGTATATATAGTACATATGTATATACATATATATTAACATGAAGCAAGATTTATTAAACCTGGCTAGGATGATGGACACTGGCCATGCCCAATATTCCCAGAGAATGGCTGTCAATTGTTTGGTCAGTTGTATATAAAAAAAATTCACAAGGTAATATGCTTCTTGCCTTCATCCAATATGGGGCAACTATACCCCCTGAATTACTTCCTGCCTGCTTTATGTCCTCCAGCTAAGTATAATGAAACATTCTGTGCACCTGAGGTAACCAACCTTCTTTACTGAAGTGAAAACACATGGCTTGTTGGACTTAGAAATAGTATATTCTTAACCACTTATATACATTAGTTTTCCTAATGAAAACTTTTTTTCTGCTAGCTTTCCATTACCAGATTAATAGAAAAGGATTTTCTAGGAAAATATAGTAAACACAGAAAGAAGTCAATCATCTTATTATCACTGAACATAATGGTAGGACAGATGACCAGATACTTAAAAATATTAACAAATATTTAGCTGATGAATAATTTTTACCAAAAACCTAAAATAAAGCCACATAAGGCAATCTCAGAAATTTCCTGCTCAAGATGTTTATTAGGATCTTAGAAAAGAACATTATCTGAATGTAAATCTTCCAATGACTTAAAAATACTCAATATACTGACTGATAAAGTTAGTATCCATTCAATTTTAAGGCTAGAGCTTCAGTATTAAAAATAGTAATAATATTAATAATAATAGTAACTATAATACACTCATATCTGTAAGCTCAAATGTGTGTGTTTAATTTGATTTTTCCTTCTTCACTTGCGTTTTCTTCCTACTTTTGCAGAATGCTCAATTATAGTAGGACATCCTTTAAAACTATAACCAAAATTTTCAGTCCATTTAAATGAAAGCAAAGGAATATACTCCTGATATATTCAAAAGTATTTACATAATAAATCATTTTGTGTCTTATAAAATGCAACGTAGTCACTGTCAGTTTCAAAGTTCTCAAATTAAGCAGAAAAAAGGAAAATTAAACAAAATAACAAAACAAGTAAATTAGTAAGTTTAAACTGTGATAGAGACATTTGAAGGTCAGATAAAATTCTTTTTTTTTCTTCCCCTTTTATTACCAGTGAAATTACTTAATTGATTAAATGCAAGTCAAATGAAAACAACCTGGGATCCGACATTTAAAGGGAACTGTGACTATTTTACTGACTATAGTTCTTTTTTAAAGTATCGTTTACAGTTACCATTTCATAAGACACTAATTATCCCTTAATTTTAAAGCAAGCATTTTCTTTTTTTTTTCTTTCCATTTTTTATTAGGTATTTAGCTCATTTACATTTCCAATGCTATACCAAAAGTCCCCCATACCCACCCACCCCCACTCCCCTACCCGCCCACTCCCCCTTTTTGGCCCTGGCGTTCCCCTGTTCTGGGGCATATAAAGTTTGTGTGTCCAATGGGCCTCTCTTTCCAGTGATGGCCGACTAGGCCATCTTTTGATACATATGCAGCTAGAGTCAAGAGCTCCGGGGTACTGGTTAGTTCATAATGTTGATCCACCTATAGGGTTGCAGATCCCTTTAGCTCCTTGGGTACTTTCTCTAGCTCCTCCATTGGGAGCCCTGTGATCCATCCATTAGCTGACTGTGGGCATCCACTTCTGTGTTTGCTAGGCCCCGGCATAGTCTCACAAGAGACAGCTACATCTGGGTCCTTTCGATAAAATCTTGCTAGTGTATGCAATGGTGTCAGCGTTTGGATGCTGATTATGGGGTGGATCCCTGGATAAGGCAGTCTCTACATGGTCCATCCTTTCATCTCAGCTCCAAACTTTGTCTCTGTAACTCCTTCCAAGGGTGTTTTGTTCCCACTTCTAAGGAGGGGCATAGTGTCCACACTTCAGTCTTCATTTTTCTTGAGTTTCATGTGTTTAGGAAATTGTATCTTATATCTTGGGTATCCTAGGTTTTGGGCTAATATCCACTTATCAGTGAGTACATATTGTGTGAGTTCCTTTGTGAATGTGTTACCTCACTCAGGATGATGCCCTCCAGGTCCATCCATTTGGCTAGGAATTTCATAAATTCATTCTTTTTAATAGCTGAGTAGTACTCCATTGTGTAGATGTACCACATTTTCTGTATCCATTCCTCTGTTGAGGGGCATCTGGGTTCTTTCCAGCTTCTGGCTATTATAAATAAGGCTGCTATGAACATAGTGGAGCATGTGTTCTTCTTACCAGTTGGGGCATCTTCTGGATATATGCCCAGGAGAGGTATTGCTGGATCCTCCGGTAGTACTATGTCCAATTTTCTGAGGAACCGCCAGACGGATTTCCAGAGTGGTTGTACAAGCCTGCAATCCCACCAACAATGGAGGAGTGTTCCTCTTTCTCCACATCCTCGCCAGCATCTGCTGTCACCTGAATTTTTGATCTTAGACATTCTGACTGGTGTGAGGTGGAATCTCAGGGTTGTTTTGATTTGCATTTCCCTGATGATTAAGGATGTTGAACATTTTTTCAGGTGCTTCTCTGCCATTCGGTATTCCTCAGGTTAGAATTCTTTGTTCAGTTCTGAGCCCCATTTTTTAATGGGGTTGTTTGATTTTCTGAAGTCCACCTTCTTGAGTTCTTTATATATGTTGGATATTAGTCCCCTATCTGATTTAGGATAGGTAAAGATCCTTTCCCAATCTGTTGGTGGTCTCTTTGTCTTATTGACGGTGTCTTTTGCCTAAGCAAGCATTTTCACGTGAATTTTAAGACCAAAGTCCTATAAAGAACCAAAGTGATGGTCACTTTACTTTGTGCATTGCTTAGTTTTTAGCTTTCTATGTGAAAATTTAAAAAGGAAGGAGAAAAGGAATCCAGCAGTGCTCTATTTTTGCCTTTTTTTGATAAAAGGAACCCTATGATGTCAACAGGAGCAGTTATGTTCCCCTAGAACTAATCTAATGGAAAGCTGTACAATACTCTTTATAAGGAGAGATAGGAAATCACACTGAGTAGCCATGCTGACTTCCATGTTGAAATGAATTCTCCCAGAAAATCAAGGACAAACGCAGAGTTTATTCTGACCACAGTCCGAATATTGATTAGATGAGTCACCTTTTTAGAACAGGTCTACTACAGCAGTGATAATTTCACTCAAGAGAGAAATGCCACTGTAGGAGCCTAACTGTTGATTAATCTCTCGACAATTTTGATTTCCATATGGAGAAACGTCAATGTCAGCACTTACCTGTACAACACTGCACAGCAGGCCACCTATCCATCCAGCCAGTGTAGGAAACAAATCCATCTGCAGAAACCTCAAGCTGCTGGAGAACTAAGAAACACTTTTGAGGTCCTACCTTCTCTCTTAGCAGGTGTTTATAAATGTGGAGGCAGGAACAGGGGCCTAACCAATGAGACTCTGAGAACTGAGAGTTGGTCAGAACCTTTCCTCCCAGCCTATTTCACCATTATCAAATGTCCCCATGGGCTAATGAAAACAGATGCACACAACAGAAAACACTGGTTGAATGTTCACTCCTCTCCAATGCTTCTATATCCCAGCCTTTAAATTCCCTTAAATGCAGCCTTTCTATCATTTTTCTCTCTAATACTCTCTCCTTTGTCTCCAAGCAAGCCTACTGAATTTAACTATTTAAATTATCTGGGGAATAAGACGGTATAATTCAGTACTTTATTCTTTCAAAAAATATTTGAGAGATCTGTTTTTTTATACAGGTGTGTGTACCCCAATCTGATTAAATGGCCAGAGATATGACCTCTAAGTAGGACAATGAAGGTTTGATCAGCCCATTTCCAGTTTTTTTGTGTATATATATATCCATCTGCAGAAACACAATATATATATATATATATATATATATATATATATATATATATATATATATATATATAGTGGTGATTTGAATAAGGATTGCCCCGTAGTCTTGTATATTTGAGTCATCCAGGAGAGGCACTACTTTAGAAGGATTAGGAGGTGTGGCCTTGTTGGAAGAAGTGTGTAGTCAGCTTTGAGGTTTCAAAGCACAAGACAAGCCCACGCATTCTCTCTTGCTGTTGCCTGCTGATCTATATGTAGATTTCTCAGCTACTTCTCCAACACTATGCCTGTTTGTGTGCTATGATCCCTGCTACAATAAAAATGGACTCATTCTGAAACTGTAAGCAAGCCCCAATTAAATGTTTTCTCTTATAAGATTTGCAAAAGTCATGTTGTCCTTTCAAAGCAATAGACCACTGACCAAAACATATATTCCATCTACTATCTGTTAGTGAAACCAGATGCCATACAGAAACAACTATAGGTACAAAAGGCTTCATTTTGTCTAAGGGCTTATGGAGTTAGAGTCTATTATGACAAAGAAGGCATAGCAAAGGTTTTGGTCATTTGATTGAATGGTTTGAGTGATATCTACTTTTTCTATGGCGCACTAGGAAACACAGAATTTGACCAGAAATGAGCTACCCTTTAATCTTCTAGGTCTTCTCCTGTGACTCTGTATTTATCACCTATGTCCAAGTCCTAAAGGTTCTACAGCCTTTGAAAGCATCACCACAAATGCACAGATGTTTAAACACAAGAACCTATGTTCCACTCCTAAACTGTAACATTCTTCTAGTTCTAACAGGCTCGTGTAAAATGCATTCAATACACCATCAAAATTCCTCAAAGTCTTAACAGTACAATATTCTGCAAAAATAAAGTCTCTTGAGATTCAATACAAAATTAGCTGTAGACTACTGTAATTTCAACACACATAGAAAAAGAGAGATGATAGATAGACAGGCAGACAGACAGGTGGTAGATAAATGGTAGATAGATAGTAGATAGAAGGTAGATAAATAGATATAACGTTTACAATACACAGAATTAATATTCTTACTCCAAAAGAGAGGATCAGGAAGCTAGCAAGGTGTCTTAGCCTAATGCAGTGAAGAGAAACCATGACATGGCATTTTTTTTATTGATTTAATTATTTACTTACATTTATCCTGATTGCAGCTTTCCCTCCCTCCTCTTCTCCTAGACCCTCCCTCTCACTTGGAGGCAATGAGATATATTAGCAGAAAATGCTAAGGATACTTGTTGAGGCCAAGTTCATAAAGGTCCATTTCAAAAGAAACTGATGGCAGGGTAACTATCCTTCAATCAATGTCGTTTGAAATGAAGTCAACACAATCAAGTACCATACGTTTAAATAATTGGACGGAAATATGGCTCAGCAGCATCCTTGTGTATGCCTAGAAAAATGTCTGAATGTTCCAAATGTACAAAAAGTTGAATCTATGACTACAAAGTTATCTTCCAATTCAACAATCAGTGTGTTTGATAAACTGCAAATAATTAAGGATTTTTCAAAAGTAACATATAGAATGTCCCTTCTTTTTTTAATGATATATTCTTTATGCAGGAATAATGTTTCTGTTCAGTATAAATTAATAATAACAAAACTAAAGCTAGAAGAATTCTATCACCCCCCAAAATTATGCTAAAATAAATGTCAACTATATTTTGCATTTATCTTAGACTGTATTTCAGAGATTCTAAATTCAGAACTTTTTTTTTAGTTTTTTTTTTACTGTTATTTATCTACTTCACATCCCTATCAGACCTTCTCCTTATTTCTCTCCTCCCAATCTCTCTCTTTCACTTTCACCCCATTCATCTACCTTTCCCTTCTCCTCAGAACAGGGGAGCCCTCCCATGTATATCCACCAGCCTTAGGCATTTTCTTCAACTGAGGCTAGATAAGGCAGCACAATTAGATGAAAGAGATGCAAAGGCAGCCAATGTAGTCAGAAATGGCCCCTGCTTCCTTTAAGAGTCTCACATGAAGGCACAGCTACCAGAATTTTACATATGGGCAGAGGGCCTAGGCCCATGCAATGATTGTTCTCTAGTTGACAGTACAGTCTCTATGAGTGCCTGTGGGCCCAGGTTAGTTGATTCTGTAGGTGTCTTTGACCCCTCTGGCTCCTCCAATCCTTCCTCCCCCTCTTCCACAGGATTGCCCAAGCTCCACTAAATCTTTAGCTCTGTGCCTCTGCATCAGTCTCCATGAGTTGCTGGGTGAAGCCTCTCTGATGACAGTTTCACTAGGCTCCTGTCTACAAGTATCATTAATAGTGTCAGAGGTAGACTCCCTCTCAGGACATAGGTCAGTCACTGGTTGGCCCTTCCCTCAAATTCTGCTCCATATTTTATCACTACACACCTGGCAGCCAGGAAAATCTCTGGGTCTAAGTTTTTGTGGTTTGGTTGATGTTCCAATCCCTCCACTAGAAGTTTTGCCTGGTTACAGAAGAAGGCTGGCTCAGCCTCTGTATCCCCTATTGTTAGGAATCTTAACAATCGAGTCACTCTCATAGATTCCTGAGGTTTTCCATTATCCTAGCTTTCTAGCATCCTAATGATGCCCCATCCTACATCCAGTCATATCTCCCAGTACTCTTTCCCTCCATCTTCTTGACACTTTATCCCTCCTGTTCCCATTTCCACATACTCCCACAAGAAGTCCTCTCCCTCCCACTCAGATGTTAAATCGATTTACTTTTCTTAGTAATATTCATGAGTCCCCCTTCCCTTGGGCATTCCTTATTACTTAGATCCTTTGGGTCTGTGGTTTGATACATGGTTTTTCTGTAATTTAAAGGTAATATCCACTTATACATTAGTACATACCATGTTTATCTTTCTGGCTCTGGGTTACCTCACTCAGAATAACTTTTCTTGTTCCATCCATTTGCCTACAAATTAAATGATGTCCTTGTTTTTAATAGCTAGTAATACTCCCTAGTATAAATGAACCACAATTTCTTTATCCATTCTTCAATTGAGGGACATATAGTTTGCTTCTAGTTTCCAGCTATTAGGAATAATGTGGCTATGAACATGGTTGAGCAAGTGTCTTCGTGGTATACTGGAGATTGTTTTGGGTATATGCCCAGGAATGGTATAGCTGAGTCTTGAGGTAGACCTAGTCTAAATTTTCTAAGAAATCTTCTAATTGACTTCCAAAGTGGTTTTACAAGTTTGCAATTTTACTAGCAATGGAGGATTATTCTCCTTGTTCTACATCTTTGCCAGCATGAGCTGTTGTTTGAGGTTGTTTTTTTTATCTTAGCCATTTTGACAGATATAAGATGAAATCTCAGAGCCATTTGATTTGCATTTGATGACTATGAATATTGAGTATTTTTAAGCACTTCTCAGTCATTAGACATTCCTATGTCTAGAATTCTGATTTGTTCTGAACTTTATTTTTAATTTTTTAAATTTAATTTTATTTGTAATTCATTTTTTATACTCCATATTCCATTCCCCACCCCTCTTTTGCCACCCTCTAACTGCCCCTCACCCCATACCTCTTCCCCACCCCACCCCATCTCCTCTTGGATGCCCCCACCCTTCACACTAACTAACCTCTAAACTCCCTGGGGCCTCCAGTCTCTTGAGAGTTAGGTGTAATATCTCTGAATGAACATAGACCTGGAAGTACTCTACTGTAAGATGGCTAAGATAAAAACCTTAGGTGACAACACATGTTGGAAAGGATGTAGAGAAAGAGGAACACAACTCTATTGCTGATGGGATTGCAAACTAGCACAACCACTCTGGAAATCAATCTGGAGGTTCCTCAGAAAATTGGAAATAGGTCTACCTAAAGACCGAGCTATACCACTCTTAGGAATATACCCAATAGATGACCCACCATGCCACAGGGGCACGTGTTCCACTGTGTTCATAGCAGCCTTATTTGTGATAGCCAGAAGCTGGAATAACCTAGATGTCCCACAACAGAAGAATGAATACAGAAAATGTGGTTCATTGACACAATGAACTACTACTCAGCTATTAAGAACGAGGACATCCTGACTTTTGCAGGCAAATGGATGGAACTAGAAAATATCATCCTGAGCGAGGTAGCTCAGACTCAAAAGGATATGCAAAATATGTACTCACTAATAAGTGGATATTAGGGGAAAAAATAACCCAAAAACAAAAAAGCCATACAGAATACAAAAGATACAGTCCACAGAATAGAAAAGCCTCAACAAGCTGAAGTGCCCAAGTGAGGATGCCTCAGTCCCACTTGGGAGAAAGAAGAAAGCAATCATATGTGGTCAGAGAGGGAGGGATGCAGAGGGAAAGTCGGGGGAGGGGGAACCTGATCTGGTATTGGGTGAAGGAAAAAGACTGAAGTCTGAGGGCCAGCAGAAAGAATGTAAATAGGCAACCTCAGGAGATAGGAGGTTGAGGGAGACCCTACAGAATGCACCAGAGACCTGGGAGGTGAGAGACTGCTAGGACTCAAAGTGAGGGAAACTTAGATGAAATGCCCGACAGTAGAGAAGGAAACTTATAGAGCCTACCTCTAGCAGGAAGACAGGACATCAAGTGAGAGATGGGGTTGCCATCCCACAGTCACACCTCTTAATCCCATTTTTAATTGGGTTATTTTGTTTACTGATATCTAGTTTCTTGTGTTCTTTATACACTTTTTATGTCAGTCCTCTGTCAGATGTAGAGTTGATGGAAATATTTTCCCATTCTGTAGACTGCCATTTTGTCCTTGTGGTAGAGTCTTCTGCCTTATAGAAGTTTTTCTGTAACATGAGGGCCCACTTTTTAATTATTGATCTTAGTGCTTGAGCTGTTGGTGTTCTGTTCAGGAAGTTGTCTCCTATGGCAATGAGTTAAAGGCTATTCCCCCATTTTCTCTTCTATCAGATCTAGTGTATCTGGTTTTATGTTGAAATCCTTGATCCACTTGGAATTCAATTTTGGGCAGCATGATAGATATGGATCTATTTGCATTTTCCTACATGCAGAAATTCAGTTAGACCAGCATCATTTTTAATGGTTTGTAAAACTTTCTTTTTTTCCCACTGTATCGTGTTAGTTGCTTCTCTGTCAAAAATCAAATTTTCAAAGGTATGTGGATTTATTTCTTATTCTTTTATCTGATTCTATTGGTCAATCTGTTTTAATGCCAGCACTATGTTTGTTTGTTTGTTTGTTTTTAGCTATTGGTAAAAATAGTAGATCTTGAAATCAGGGACTGTGATAACTCCATTTTATTGTACAGAAATATCTTGATTTCTTTTCGCTTTTCCATATGAAGTTAAGTATTATTTTTCTAGGTCTGTAAAGAATTGTGTTGCAATTTTGACGGTAATTGCATTGAATCTGTAGATTGCTTTTGGTAGAATGGCCATTTTTACTATGTTAATCCTACAGATCTGTTAGCATCTGAGATTGTTTCATCTTCTGATATCTTCAACCTTCTTCAATTTCTTTCTTTAAAGATTTGAAGTTCTTGTCATACAAGTCTTTTCCTTACTTGGTTAGAGTTACAGCAAGATATTTTATATTATTTGTGGCTATTGTGAAGTGTGTTGTTTGCCCATTTCTTTCTTTTGTTTTTTGTGGTTTTTTTTTTTTTTTTTTTTTTTTTACTTTTTACTTTTCATTGATTCCTTGTAAATTTCATACCATGAACTCAAATCTCATACATCCCTTCATACCCACCTTTGCAACCTCCCTCAGAAAAGAGGGATAATAATCTTGTTGTGGAAGCTGTACTGTGTGTCACAGTGTGTTCCACAGTATACCCTTCTGTCCACACTTCTTTTCTTGCAAATGTTGATTGCAATGACTTTTTTATCTGGTATGGGGGCCTCTGGTTTCTACTATTCTATCAATGCTGCCATCACACAGTAAGTCCTCATAGATATCCTGTTGTTAACATGTCTTGGAGATGCTATAGTTTTGAATTTGTAGCACCAACTTCATGCACTCCAGCCATTCATCAATGGTATAGCCTTTGGAGTGGACCAATTCAAATCCCTGAAACTGGGTCTGGGACATATCTGAGCTGGACAGCCTGACAGCTGTCCCTCTCATGCCCTCAGAGCCAGCCCTCCTGCAATGCACCCTGCTACCAGGGCCAGCTCTATCCTGTTGTCTAGGTGAGATACAAGGACCAATCTTCTGAGTATTACAACTGATGAAGGACATAGCCAGTTCTTCCATTCTCATGACCCTTGGGACATATCTCCTGAAGGCCATAGATGGCAGTGGATAGGGAGCAGAGGAGGGCATTTTTCCCTCACCAGCTTCACTGTATAGCAGACATGAGGTAGGTCTGGCTCTCCTACATTCATGCCTTCTGGAGAGGCTTACCTACATCTCCCATATTCAGGACCAACTCTACTGTGCTACCCAGGTGAACTACATACTGCTGAGTGCCGAGGCAGGGGAGAAGAGAGACAGCATTCTTGTTCTGATGACCTTGGGAAAGCCTCTCCTGCCTGCCAGAGGTGGCAAGGCATTGGCGATTGGACTGGGAATCACTCCCTTGTCCATGTCACCAGATGGCAGACAGGTGGTAGGGCTAGCTTTCTCATACTCATACCTACAGGGCAGGATTGTCCTCTGCCCCCACTACCAGGGTGAGCGTTACTCTACTATCCAGGTGAGGTGCAGGGCCAGTTCTCCTGAGTGCTGCATTTGGTGAGGGGCAAGAACTGGTCTCCTGTTCTCATGACTCCAGGCCCAGGTATCCTACCTGCTGCAGATACTGAAGGGCAAGGGGAAGGATGATATCTCTCCTTTATCCAGGACACTCCAAGAGAGATGAGTGGTTATGCCAGCTCTCCCATGCTCATATCCCAAGAGTCCCACCTGCAACTTCTGCAATAGTTGGGGACAGCTTCCCAGTACTGCAGCTGGCTAGGGGTGGAGTCATCTCTCCTGTTCTTGTGCCTCCTGGTGTCACACTGGTGTCCCTTTCAGTGATATATTTGGCTATGAATCCTTCCAAATGTTCATAGATTAGAGCACTGAGCATAGGCATAGCCTCTTTCCTCTTGGTCACTTACTGATCAGTACAGGTGATAAGCAGCCACACTTGCCTCTAGGGGCAGGTCTTTAATTTCTTTTTCAGATTTTTTAATACTTGTATATAGGAAGGCTACTGATTTTTTTTTTTAGTTATAGTTTATATCTTGTCACTTTGCCAAAAGTGTTTATCAGCTGGTAGCCATTTGGGGGTTATTTATTTATACCATCATATCATCTCTGAATAGTGATACTTTCCTTTCCAATTTGTATCTCCTTGATCTCCTTTAGTTGTCTTCTTGCTCTAGGTAAGACTTCAAGTATTATGCTGAATAGCTATGGAGAGAGTGGACAGCCTTGTCTTGTCCTTGATATATTTATGGGAATTGGTTTAAGTTTCTCCCCATTTAATTTAACGTTGGCTATTGGCTTGCTGAATGTGGGCTGGCTTACAGTTTCAGAGGTTTAGTCTATTATCACCATGATGGGAAGCATGGCAGTGCACAGGCAGTCTTGGTGCTAGAGAAGGACCTGAAAGCTCTACATCTTGATCTGCAGACAGCAGGAGACTACCACAGTGACCACATGACACACTCACTTCCTCCAACAAGGACACACCTACTCCAACATTGATACACCTCCCATAGTACCACTCCCTATGGACCATGCATTCACACAGATAAATCTATAGGAGGTAAGTCTATTTAAACAACTACATGGCCCAACAAAGTAAAAGTCATAGGAAAGTCCTGAAGAGATACATTCTTTTCTGATTAATATGAATTTTCTTGTTCTGTGATCTTTAAATTGTCATTTATTTAGAATTAATTAATTTTAAAATTTATTTTTGGAGATTATCTTTTATGAGTACCATATTTACATCATCTCAATCTATCCCTCTCTGGCCCCCAGCTCCTCCTGTTTTCTTCCTCCCATTCGAATTTATGACTGACTTTTCTATGATGATTACTCTTGCAAATAATGGACTCTTAATTTCTACACACCTCCTCTAAAGTCCTTACACAGTAAAGCCCTCATTTCTTTAAATGACACGGGTGTCTAACAGTTACAGCCAGATTGTCTACACCTGCCTATCTGCAGATTCAAGTTCATGGGTATTCCTTTCCTTAGCATATCTGACACTTTCAAATTCTTCAAACTCTGTGTTTCGATCAGAACTGACCCTGTAAGTCTAGACACACACACACTGAGCATATCAGGATTGCAGCCCAAATCCTATGCTCCTTTGATACTTCCTCCACCAACTAAATTAGGGCATGACCTTTAAATTTAATCTCACTTGGATTTTGAGATGTGAAAAGAATATTACTAAATTATTTGCTAGAATGTAATATGAATGACCTTTTGTCAAATTTCTGTTAGGGTCTCTGTTTCCCTGTGAAGCTTTGTAAACAAGTTTTTTTTGTTTGTTTTTTGTTTGTTTGTTTGTTTTTTCCATTCAAGTTCCTAAAGACACAGCCAAGTGTCCCATTCGACTCCACTTACCATATTAGAAAGGCTTCTTGGGCATGAAGCTTCAAACTCACTCACATTTTCTTCACAAACTGATTCTATATGCCCTTGAGCCACATGGTCAGGTTTGTTACAGAAACAATGCACATTTCTCATTAATAATGTTCTGTACTTATGCCTGCAGTGTTGTGGGTGCCTCTGGGGAACGTCTGTACAATCACTCATTGGGAGACAGCCTGTAGCTAGCACTGTGATTTTCATTAATAACCCCTGTCTTCTGGGAGCAGGACTTTCACTAATGTGGGGTACTTCTGTCAATATGTTTAGTGGGGTTTCATAAGATTTCTTCAGACATCCTTCATACATGTTACATTCTGTCTTTTTAGGTCTAGATAACCACACTCAGTCTAAGTTTTATTATTTTACTTTCACTTGTGATTTTTGGTTATTTTACATCTCCTTTTCTGTTTCCTTAAACTTTCTATACTGTGCTATCTGATCCAGCACCATGTAAATACCTCCGTTCGGTTAATTGTGTTCTATGATAGCCCATCCCAGATATCCTGAGTGTCACAAATGCAATGTCACCTGAATGAATTTGTCATAACTGAATTGCTATTTCTTAATTTTCTCCTTCAAAGGAAAAATGAAGATTTATACTTAAGATGGATTTAATAATGTGTGTCTGTGTGTCCTTGTGAGATTTTGTGCACTATACATGTGGTTGCCCTTGGAGTCCAAAGGACATTAAATCCTCTGGAACTGCAGTTATAGGTGGCTATGTGCTCCTGATGCAGAAGCTTGGTACCAAATCTGGGTCTTCTAAGAGAGCATTAAGTTCTCTTAACAGCTGAGCCAGTTTTGCCATAACAGCTAAGCTCCGGCCTCCGCATTCACTTGGTTATCTTCAGTTCTTGTTGTAGTGAATTATGATTAAATGATTATATTAAACAGAAACAAGTTTTAATCTATTTCCATCTTTATTGCACATGTTCATTGTGTGACCTTGTTCAAGTTTTCTTACATCTCTTGGAGGCATTTCAACCTCCATGACAGGTAGTTATGAAGGATAACAAAAACATTTCTTGTAAAACATGTCGTATAAAATGGACAATTGAGGTGTCTCGATTCACAAGCTAAGCTAGCATGCATCATGCACACACACACACACACACACACACACACACATACAAATTTCAGATCAAGTAACTTTTACTGACTCCTGTGAAATCCTCTCTAGAGTGGCCTCCAAGAGGCAAGCACTTTCCCATGAAATAGTGCCTTTTGGCATGCAGTATATTGAACATGCCAAATAGTAATTGAAATCACAGCAACCATGTTAAAATAAAGGTCCTTCAAACAAACAGAATTGAAAGTAATTGTTCATTTTACTTACCCTTTTGATAATCTCAATAATAATGATGATAAAGGCAGTAATGATAGTAATAATAATAACAACAATGCTAATTAAGAATAGTAGACCTTCGTCTAGAAAGATAAAATCACTCTGATGGTTTTAATTTTCCACTTTGCACAATCCAAGGTAACCTCTGAGGAAAGTCTCACTGAAGGAGTGTTTAGATGAAGTTACCTTATGAGTGCAACTGTGTGGCATTGCCTTTATTGTGTGAATTGATGTGAGAAGACCGAGTACAATAGAGTGGCACCACTCCCTGGATAGAGAGGGCTGAATATGTGTAAACTTCCATGCATTAGCGCTCTCTCTCTCTCTCTCTCTCTCTCTCTCCCTCCCTCCCTCCCTCCCTTCTCTCTCTCTCTCTCTCTCTCTCTCTCCCCTGACAGTGGATTTGACAAAAAGCTCTAAGTTACAATCTTGATCCTCCTACCATGATTGACTTTAGCCTGAAATTATAAGCCAAATAAAACCTTTCTCCCTTAATGTTGCTTTGTCATGATACTTTATCACAGTAGAAATAACTCTAGAACAATCGTTTATGGACCAAAATATCTAAAGCTAACACATCAATATAAATATAATAAAGTCAAAAGAAAAAAGCAGAGTTCTGAGAACTTAAACTATATTTCAAACGAGAACTCATCTAACACTACACATGATCATATTAAGGATGTTTTGTTGACTAGTTATGGTCAACATTAATACTCCATTCATCTCTCAAGAACCAAGGCTACTATACTGGCTAGTTTTGTGTCAACTTGACACAGCTGGAGTTATCACAGAGAAAGGAGCTTCAGTTGAAGAAATGCCTCCATGAGATCCAACTGTAAGGCATTTTCTCAATTAGTGATCAAGGGGGAAAGGCCCCTTGTGGGTGGGACCATCTCTGGGCTGGTAGTCTTGGGTTCTATAATAGAGCAGGCTGAGCAAGCCAGGTGAAGCAAGCCAGTAAAGAACATCCCTCTATGGCCTCTGCATCGACTCCTGCTTTCTGACCTGCTTGAGTTCCAGTCCTGACTTCCTTGGTGATGAACAGCAATATGGAATTGTAAGCTGAAAAAACCCTTTCCTCCCCAACTTGCTTCTTGGTCATGATGTTTGTGCAGGAATAGAAACCCTGACTAAGACAGCTATCTATATCCTAACCCCTGAAATATCTAAATATGTTGTATTGAATATCAAAGGAAATTATGAATATATATGCAATTATGCTTACCAGTCAGTTGATTTAATATTGAGAAATTATCCAGAGGGGCCCAATAATAGAAATTATTATTAGAGGGAAGCTGGTTGTTAGGCCAAAAGAGAAAGGATAGAAGGTGCTCATTTTTAAGAGAGAGGGGGACTGTGCGAGAAGGACCACATCTTCATTTAGAAGATAGAAAAGTCAAGATGCCTGCATTCTTACATCAGATAGGAAAGATCTCAGCCCTTAAGCTCTAAACATGTTGGCATTTGCTCTTAAAGTTGGAATCTAGCCTTTATAACTATAAGAAAATATGTTTGTACTGGTTAAGTCGATAAACTTGTCATCTTTATTGTATCAATAAAAAGCTAACACAACTTATCCTTATGGCAATCCTCTTGAGGTAAAATAAATAAGAACAATGGTTAAATTTTTTTCCAGGAAAAATAGAGATTTTTCAGAGGTGACACTCCTCCAGAACAAAGCCAAACATCAACAATAAAACTAAACCCTCAACACAACAAAACAGACAAAACCACTTAAAATTGAAATGTTTAAAGAGTCTTTCAAGGACCTAGAATCAAATATGAGTAGATGTAAGTTTGAAATGTAGTTTTCTTCACACAACAATAAAAATCAACAACGTATGCACATATACGTATACACCACAGACATACATGCACATACATATACATACATACTTACATACATGCGTACATACACATTGTTAAAACTAATTTCCAAGCTCTTATCATACATTTTAGGAGGTAATACTTCAAACAAGAGAGAAGGTGTGCCTTTTAAATTATATTTCAGACTGTCACCTTAAATCTCAGTGAAAAGTCTTAGATAAAGACGTATAAAAATTAATTTTTACCTCAGCTCAGTTCTCTTAGGAGTAGACACATAAAAAAATGAGAGAAATATTGTTGAGCATTAGAAAGGGATGGCATGCAACTTGATTGAAATATTATCATAGTTTTAGCTTGAATACCTTCTTGTTGAAGGTTGTGGCAAATGGCCATTACAGTGGCAGTTCCTTAGACATCACCTTGAAATTGCATGAAAGTTAGATTCATCTTGTGGTCCCAGGAAGCTACATCTGATCAGTCTATTGATGGCCAAGGTTGAAATGAGATGAGTTTGACACTTACCTCTGACAATCCATCTTTGAAAAAAAATCTTTAAAAGAAATATTATTTTCTGGTGAGAACAATCATCAACTAGGAGTCCACATGAAACACTAGAACATTGAAATGTGCACCCCATCTACACATCTGGAGCCAGTTTATTTTCCTGGCTTGTGGAAAACTGTAAAACCTGAGGCAGTATTCTACTCTTGTCTCTCATGCAGTCTCAATTAAATAAGATGAGGTCTTGTGCCTGTGGTGGTTTTGTGGTTTGGGCACTGCCTGCGTATTTGAAGTTGGATATACTTCTAATACGACAGCTGTTTTCACTTCAGAGAATGACAACCAGAGGAAATGTACTAACCTTACTGCTTTATTGAGCAGTGCAGATTTATGGCTTTATTTTAGCACTTGCTTTTGGTGACCTGCTCTGGATTAATCCAAACTTATTCTTTCACTGGGCTGAGTTTACTGTCAAAATGTAGCCTGTGCATCTGGAAGTTATCTTTATGTAAAAATGTATTTAACTCCTCATGGACAGGTAAGGTTTCCATGACATCCTTCAAAAATGATGGTGAAAATGCTGTGGCGTCTACCAGATTGCTTATATCTATGTCTCCAACGCGTGTGCTGTCAAATTGGCAGGCTTTGATCACTTGTGTCTCCTCCAATCTTTTTTTTTTTTTTTTTTTTTTTTTATTTTTTTTTTTCCATTTTTTATTAGGTATTTAGCTCATTTACATTTCCAATGCTATACCAAAAGTACCTCCAATCTTAATATGCTTTATAAGTAGAGCCCATGGAAATTAAATGTTAGTGTGAGATGACACTTTGGTGAAGTAGAATGTTCACCAAAACGTTGCTGAACAAGTTGATCATAGTACAATTAGAAAAAAAAAAAACTAAGCAATTCAGAAAATTTACAAAATCATCTTATAATTATTTTCTTCATTAGAAATAATGGGGAATATCAAAATGATACACTCTCACATTAGACTTTAAATAATATTTCCCAAAGAATATTGATAGAATTGATGATAATTATGCCACTGCCCCCAGCCTTGAGCAGGCTGGCTCAGACCTTGTTTGACACAGTTGCTAGCTCGCCTAGGGTGGAGTCTTCTGACCTAGGTAAAGTCTTTTGTCTGCCACATCTGCAGCTTCCTGTGAGAGGCTACCTGCTGAGCAGCTGAGCTTATTTTCCTGACAGATCTTGACAAAGCAACCATGAGATCTTGACATAGTGGGAGATGGGTCCCACCTCCTTAAATATCAGACCCTAGAATTAAAGTTGAGCCTTGATCAGAGAACTTTGTCTTGGCTCCTTATTTCTCTCACTACCTTTCCCATCCAATCCCAACTTTCTTTTCAGGAACCCAGTAACCTGTGGCCACTGGCAGCTACAGATGATAATAATAATAACAACAACAATAATGATGATGATGATAAAAAGAGCAAAATAATTTAGTGTTTTATTTAGAATTCAAAACTTTGAAAAAAAGAAAGTCCATGGAAATTAAACTTCAGTGTAACATGACACTTTGGTGTAGTGGAGAATCCAGGCTTCTTGAACTCAGCCCTCAGGTGTTCGGTGTCAGTAATTTTCTTTAACTAGTTTTTCTTATGACTAAAAGAATGATTTGGATACACTTTAACCAAACTGTTTTGGAAAATACATTAGTGAACCTGTGAGAGACTTCTGCACAGTGCCCTTCAAGACTCTACTAGCCTACGATAGCTGCAGCTCCCATGGTCTGTGGAAAGAAACTAAGGTTGAACAAACAACCAAATATTATGTATTAGTCATTTGGAAAACTTGTCTAGATCTCATTCTTCAGTCTGTGAATGTGTAACTGGGTAAATGTGGAAAGGTGATTATGGCAACACAATAGGCATAAATATTTCAGGCAGGAAGAAAGAGAAAGACAGAGAGAGAGAAAGAGAGAGAAACGAAGAGAGTGAAAGAAGGAGAGAAACAAAGAGTGAGAAAGGAGAGAGAAAAAGAGAGAGAAAGTAAGAAAGAAAAATAATATCCTATAGGCTAGGTGCCTCCAAGTTCACCAGAACCAAGTCTCTTATTTTTTTCAAGACAAGTTCTTCAATCTTTCATAGTGTCTATTTGTTTAGTCTAGGAAAAGTATTAATAATGATGATGATAAAATCACAATAAATAATCTACAGTTAAAATTATTAGTAAAATTCAAAGTGGTACCCTTAGCATTTTCAAATCACTACTTTCAACTTAGAAGCTAAAATAACCCTCCACTAGAATTCTATTAAATAAGTGCCTAGATAAAAGGACTATCCCTTGTATTTGCCCAATATGCAAAATAAATGTTACTATTAGGCCTCCTTATTTGAGTACTGATAGCATTTATACAGTTTAGCCCATGTAACATGAAAGCTGTGTTTGTGAAAAAAAAAAAATGGTAATGATAGCCCATTAAAATGTCATGACAATGTACATCACACTCCCAAGAGATTATCCCAATGCATTCAGCAACCACTTATGACTTTCATACTCATCATCTTTCAAGATATAAGAGATTTTCAGAGTATCATTTTAGAGAAAAAAAAACATTTATACAATGTGTGTTACTTGTACTCTAGAACAAGTTGTAGGAAATCATTTCCCCCATTTCAAGACTAGGATACAGGGTTTTCTATGGGAACCTCTGAGCATCATTCATGGTCCCATTTCTAGTTAGTTGAATATCATGGACAGGAATTTAACATGCAATAAAAAAATAAAAAGATGAGCAGAGCAGTTATTGAGCTCTTCTGATGCTAATGAAGAATAACAATTCTTATTCCAAGATCTGGTCAGTGCTCAGGAGTTTTAAGGGTATTAGGAAATAAAAATTTCCTTTTGCACTTGTGCATAATCAGCCAGGCAGACTAGATGGAGCTTTACTACTGAATGTCTTGAGCATATGCAAGTTCTCAGCAGAAAGATACCCAGGGCTTCAGAAAGTCTATTGAGGGAAAAGAAAAAAGGCAATTAACTCAATTCTTGATTGAAACATTGGTTGGATAATCAAAGTAATGGGAAAGTTTGGTGAGATGTCTCCAGAGTGACACCTGTCATTAGCAGTTTTCAGCATCCATTTCCATTCCTGTCTCCCATTGCTCCAAATAAGGACAACTGAAATACAATGACTTTGATAAGTGAGGCACTGGTCAAACAGGGATAAGAAAATACATGCCTCTTTCTATCTTTTAGACTCTCACATGTGATAAAGAAATCAGGGAATCAGGGTTTTTTGGTTATTTTTTAAAATTTTTTTATTATTATTAGGTATTTATTTCATTTACATTTCCAATGCTATCCCAAAAGTCCCCCACACCCTCCCACACCCACTCCCCCACCCACCCACTCCCACCTCTTGGCCCTGGCGTTCCCCTGTAGGAACTGCACGACCAATGAGCCTCTCTTTCCACTGATGGCCGACCAGGACATCTTCTGATACATATGCAGCTAGAGACATGAGCTCTGGGGGAGGGGTACTGGTTAGTTTAAATTGTTGTTCCACCTATAGGGTTGCAGATCTCACTAGCTCCCTGGGTACTTCCTCCAGCTCCTCCATTGGGGACCCTGTGATCCATCCAATAGCTTACTGTGAGCATCCACTTCTGTGTTTGCTAGGCCTGGGCATAGTCTCACAAGAGACAACTATATCAGGGTCCTTTTAGCAAAATCTTGCTAGTGTATGCAATGGTGTCAGCATTTGTAGGCTGATTATGGGATGGATCCCAGGCAGTCTCTAGGCATCCTTTCGTCTCAGCTCCAAACTCTGTCTCTGTAGCTCCTTCCATGGGTGCGTTGCTCCCAGTTCCAAGAAGGGGCAAAGTAAACACACCTTGGTCTTCATTCTTCCCAGGCTTCATGTGTTTAGCAAATTGTATCTTATATCTTGGGTATTCTAAGTTTCTGGGCTAATATCCACTTATCAGTGAGTACATATCATGTGAGTTCTTTTGTTATTGAGTTACCTCACTCAGGATGATGCCCTCCAGGTCCATCCATTTGCCTAGGAATTTCATAAATTCATGCTTTTTAATAGCTGAGTAGTACTCCATTGTGTAAATGTACCACATTTTCTGTATCCATTCCTCTGTTGAAGAGCATCTGGGTTCTTTCCAGCTTCTGGCTATTATAAATAAGGCTGCTATGAACATAGTGGAGCATGTGTCCTTCTTACAGGTTGGAACATCTTCTGGATATATGCTCAGGAGAGGTATTGCAGGATCCTCCAGTAGTACTATGTCCAATCTTTTGAGGAATCACCAGACTGATTTCCAGAGTGGTTACAACCCCACCAACAATGGAGGAGTGTTCCTCTTTCTCCACATCCACGCCAGCATCTGCTGTCACCTGAATTTTTGATCTTAGCCATTCTGACTGGTGTGAGGTAGAATCTCAGGGTTGTTTTGATTTGCATTTCCCTGATGATTAAGGATGCTGAACATTTTTTTCAGTTGGTTCTCAGCCATTCAGTATTCCTCAGGTGAGAATTCTTTGTTTAGCTCTGAGCCCCATTTTTTAATGGAGTTATTTGATTTTCTGGAGTCCACCTTCGTGAGTTCTTTATATATATTGGATATTAGTCCCCTATCTGATTTAGGATAGGTAAAGATCCTTTCCCAATCTGTTGGTGGCCTTTTTGTCTTATTGAAGGTGTCTTTTTGTCTTGCAGAAGCTTTGCGATTTCATGAGGCAGGGAAGCAGTTTTAACCTGACACTGGGATCAAAGTTGTCTTTTACCAAGACATCAATTATTAACTCCTTAGAGGCAGCGATGTTGTTGAGTTAACAATACTAGAGAACAGTTTATACTAATCAAGCTTATCATTCAGGGGTAGAAGAGAGCATTGATCTGCAGACAATTTTTAAAGGCACTATGGGTACAGGATGTTCTTTGATGACACCAGCTCTACTTGTTAAGCGTTATGGCTGATTACAGTGAAGTAAAAAGGTTATCTAAGCAGAGTTTAAGTGACAGCACTAAATAGTAGCATTTCCCCATCTTTTAAATAAGAGCAAGTATTGACAGCATGACTTGTTGAAAATTAGTACCCAGCAGTTTTGGGAAGTAATGGTCCCTTCCCCAGTGCATTGCGAATTGTGTTCATAAAGCCTGTTTCCCTGCATGCTTCTAATAATCAACTATTCAGTAAGTAGCTGTGTAAAAGCACTTCCACGCTTTATAGAAACCAAGAAGCTTGCTATCCATAATTGCAGGGAATACTTGGATAGAGGGGGAAAGTCTTAATTTTCTTAATGTTTTCATGCATAGAAAACCAATCAAGCTTTCTTTTGTACTTGTAATTGCATTGACTGGCCCTAGCTGGGTTTGCTTTTCCAAATTACAAGCAAGCCAGATCATTGAAATGTTGCGAACACATCTTTGAGCAGTTCCTTCTTATTTATTTTCTGTAGCCCTAAAGGCCTTGATAAGGATCTTCTCAAGTTACATTTATCTTATGCAATCACTCTCTCCGAGGGCCAGGCTGGATTCTCTATTCATTGACCTTAAATCTTGATTAAGTTTTGGCTGGAAACTAATAAAGCTGGGAACTAGAAAATAGAATAGTCCATCATTTATGGAATCTTGCCTGAAGACGCAGCAGGGAAAGGAATAACAAATGTTCTTTTATTAAGGCTCTGCCAAGTTAATGGGTCTGACTTTGTCAAGTTTCTAATAGGATTTAGGGATGTTGAAAACTGTGTCTACAGAGTTAAAAAGCTATAGAAAGGGCAGAGAAGTTTCAAATAATTGATTTTTAAACCTTGTCAAGAAATATTACTGAGTGATATATGTAACTAGGTGTTGATATCAAACATATGACAATAGTGGATATTATCTATTCTATGCCATGATTTTAATACTATATAGTATATGTGATAAAAAGCTTATTCATAGACATGCAGTACACCAGAAGAGTTTGAAAGAACTCTACCCACTAGTAGTGTCAACTTGTTTTTCAGATTCTGCTCATATTATATTGATATTACTATCTTGCCTATAAAATATTGTTAGAGGTTAGATCAAATTTCCTCCAACAATTGGAGTTGCCAACTTCTTCCCACAGGTCTCTTTTGGCATATTTCTACATTCTAAGGACATGACATTTATTATATACTAATGCTCAGTGGTTCTACTTGGCAGGCAGATTCTTTTCACTAGGAAGGCCTCCTCTCTCAGGACTTTTCTGCCTCTTGTCTGCAGCTTCCCAGCCTTTCTTTTTGACATAGCTTATGAAGTGTTTCTTTTCAACTCAAAATGATACATATGTGCTATTTTTACATTTTTAAAACTTGAAATATAATGTCAAATATTCATGTTTTAATTACAGGATCTTATACAGCTATACTTATTTAATTATCAACAAATTTGAAGTTTTGTCCAGAATTTTAACTTCAATTTTCCAAATCAGACTTAGGTGTGAAATAAGGAAACTTTGTTTCGCATATAAATGTACCCATGTAGGTATGCATGCACATATGCATCTATATGTGTATTCAAGTGATTGTATGTATGTGAATTGTATGTTTATACATGTGATTATGTATGTATGCATATAAAAATGCATGTGTATATGTATGCAAATATAGGTTTGTGTATGCATGTATGTATGTGTGCACATACATATGCTTGCATGTATGTATGTATATGTGTGTATGCATGTGTATGTATATATGTGTATTTATACATATGTGAGTATGTGCATATGTGCATATTTCTTTGTATGTGTGGGAGGTATGTATCTATCCATATATAAATGCACATGTGTGTATATTCATGTATGTATGTGTATATATGCGTATTTTCATAAGTGTATATACATATGTATGTAAGTATGTATTATACATATAAAAACCACTGAAATTTTCTGAACTATCGTCTGAGATATTAATTCACAATGTTTAATTAAGGAGAAATTTGCTATCAATAATTTTCAACAACCCTATATTAGGGTATGAATAAAGCCAAGTGCATAAGAACCCAGAGAATGCTTGTCATGTGGCCATCCAGCTCTAAATCAAGATGTTTGTAAGGAAATTTTCCAGGTCTCTGTTGGTTTCAGTTTTTTTTAAACACTCTGAGTTTTCTAGTTTGATTATATTTGTATTTAGAAGAGAGATTAGAAACTATAAAAAAATATCAAAACTTCTAGTCATGTCTGCATCCCCTTGGTGACTGTAAACCATAATAAAATTGATGCAGCTTCATAAGTGCACATTTTATACTTCTTGCATTTTAAACAGATCTGCTAATTACAGTGCTTCATCAGCGAGGTCTGGTTGAGTAACCTGTCTAATATTCATAGTTCATAGTCATTTCTCTTTAGTAAAGCTCATTTTCCTTAGATTTTCATGTCATTAGCTAAGAGAAGTAATAAATTTTGCTTTAGGCAGTTTGGTTTCTCATGAAGAAATGTAAACAGTGCATTGAAGAAGCCCCTATAGTTTAAGAATGACTTATGTTCACTATAACTCATACATAAAATGTAATATAGCTACAGACAGTTCATCTTACACATTAGGGGTTATCTATAGAGAGGTTTTTAAAAGAAATATATTCAAGTTGTATCTATTTTTCTTTTCTTAGTTTATCAACAGAGCAAACATAATATCAACCAATGGAGAATTGTCAGTCCTTACACACACACTGTGTGCACAAAACATTTGCAGTATTTTTAAATTATTCAATTTATTGATGAAGAGTGGTTTTTATACAATATATTCTGGTAATGATTTCTCCTCCCTCATCTCCTCTCAGACCCTCTCACAACTCCAAACCTTTCCTTTCTTAATCTCCTTAAACAAACAAACAAACAAATGAGAAAAAATGAACCAAGATAAATAAAAAGTAACACACACACACACACACACACACACACACACACACCCCAAATCCCACAAAAGCACAAAACTGGAAACCATAACACATAAATAAAAGATCAGTAATACAAAAAGAAAATGCCCAAACAAAGCAATAAGAGACAAAGATTTACAAAAATATAGAGCTCATTTTGTGTTGGCTTACTACTGTTGGCCATGAGACCTGTCTTTATATATGACCTTCTACCCGCTGAGAATATTATATATTATCTTTGAGCTTTCCTTAAAATATGCACTTTCTAAATTCAGATTAGTTTGGCTCAACAAGAAACAATATTATCCCACTGATATAAGTGTGTTGACAGATATTCTCCAAAGGTGTTGCTTTGTGGTTCTTCTTTTGTAATCTAGGAACAATTCCAGAGTAATTCAATGAGCAAGACAATGGAGAGTAGATACACAGCCAGGCCTGGAAATATGTCACAAAACATAATTCTGGCATTAAGTCTTATGTAAAGCAGGCTGAGAAAGTATTATTTAATGTATTCCTATTTCTCAAAATATTTTTGAAACACTATCTTTTGTTGTTGCTGACAAGTTGGCAAGTATAAAAAGCATAAGCATCAATACTATGCTATAGAGTGAATTTGAGACCCGATCTAATAATGTGTGTAGTGGCCGCTTATTCTTTTGAATTTCTTTTGTCATTCTTAAAGTATAAACATGGTCTACTGCAGAAAAATTTTAAATAATTTAGAGACAGAACTTTACTGTTCTATTCTTCTTATTGACAATACTACTTAAAAGATTCCTTGTAAATCTGTAGACTGTGCTTGACTAGAAATATTAACTTAACTGATCTGCTGGGACCACACATATCAAGAAGAGGTTTTAGAAAATACACTCAAATGGTACAACTCTGAAAATGTGAATGGTTATAACCAAATGCTGGTGTGGGGTTATATGTTTATATACTGGAAAGAGGGGTTGGATTTTACCAGTGGCCAGTGACCCAGAAATAGGCATATCATCTGCTAATAACAAGAGCTGTGGGGATTTCAAGTGGAGCTAATCGGAAATGGATTGAGATAAAGAGTTTTTGTGAAGTTTCAATGGCGTTTATAATTACAGCGTTGCGCTAAGATCTTGATTAGTCAGGTGACTTGAGCAGCAGACTGTCTTACTGTGCTCTGAAAATGGTCTGGAGATGATTTGAAGAGGATGACAGCTTGTCAAAACCAGTGTACTGCTGAAACTAGCACATGACTCCACACCTTTAAATGCATACTAATGTAGATGGATATTGCAGGAGAAAAGCTCAATGGGCATAAATGCTTATTTAATATTTTAAAGCCATCATGAGGATTTTTTTTTTTTTGGTGCAATGCTGGGAACTGTTTCTAATGCTTTGTGAATTCAGAGCAAGTGCCTATCACAAAGCTGCAGTCTCGGATTTTAAAATTGATTTTTAACATTATAATTAGAGAAAATTCAGTCTTTATAGGATAATGTAGGTGGAAAAGTGTGAAGATCTTACAAACAAATTGCATACATCTGAATTCTGGCTCTGGAAATAGATTTCATTGCAAACCCAGGTCACTTATGTCACCTCACATCACTGTTCCAGAAGAAGCAAAATAAGCATTATTTCATGACATCCATTTTAAAAATATAATAGAAAATCCTCCCTGTAATACATTCTATTTTAAGGACCTCATGCATAGCATAAATTCTTGAAAAATTTAGGAAATATGAAACCATATTTTATACAATTAATTACACAGCGACAACACTGAATATTGCCTTGACAAATTAAATCCATTGTTTTCAATTTAATTTCAGGTAAATAGCCTGATAACAATATGATTGACACGCAATAGGCAGATCATTTTAAAGTATGCAGTTTGATGACATTTCAACTTCATGCTCTTGTATAACTATCTCCATAATCAAGATATGAAACATATTCATCAACTTCAACTCTCTCCTCCTGACACTGTAGAACTCGTTTTGTTTCCTTCTTCCAGTGTTCCCATAGAGAACTGGATTTTCTTTCAAGATTGATTTATCAACAGAAATGTTGAGTATATTTTGTAGTGGGATTTTCCCAGTCCAATTAATTCAATTATTTATACAACAAGAAACGTGTGATTGGACAGGGAAAAAGGAGGTGAAGATGCAGAGCTGTAGAGACAGGGATGGAGGAGACAGGGGAGAGAGAGAGGAATATGGAGGGAGAGGAAGAAGATCCTGATCGCACATGGTTTTAAATATCAACAGGAAGTTATGATTATCATAAAAGGATAGAAATATTTGGATAACTTGTCTAATTAACTTGTCTAGGTGGGCAACTTGTATCATTATCAATTAGCTCAGAATTTATTGTGTGTGCATCTTGTGAATTGAGAATTTATTGATACATAAGTCTGACTTATTAACTATAAGCTTCTAGAGTTTTTATTTTACGGGATTACTGGGTCTTATGACATCTACCTGTGAGGTGGTCGATCATTGCATGGGGGTGGTGTGGCAATGACCTGCCAAGGGAACTTAGCAAGAAGGGTGGGAATGTCTTGGGAGCCCAGGGCCAAAGAGTCTGCTGAGATGAGAACACCCGGCTGGAGCCATGTGGCCCTCCAGTGCTTGTCATAGTGTGGGAACTTGCTATTCTTTTTATTGTTTCATGCAACATATTATTTTTCTCTGATTTTGTGGCAGTAATTCTATCTAAACATTAGTAATGATTTATTTTAATTGAATTCTATCAACACTTTACAACTTCCTGTGAAGTATAGAAACCTGTATCATGGTATGCCAGTAACAGCTCGATTTCTCCATGTTTTATGAGTCAAGTATCTTGTGCCCTTTTTGATTGAAGAAAATAGCAGTAGTAGGTTCACCTCTAATATCTACAACCTCTCAAACCACAAGCATTTGGCAAAATTCACAGTCCCAGTCATGAATTCCTTTCTTTTGAGTAGATTCATCAGTCCAATTAGAAAGAGGTTTGTTATAAATGTAACTGCTGCACCACTGGATGTCCCTTTCCGTACAGGAAATGCTCGCGGTTCATAGGCTTCACAGTTAGGGGTACAACTGATTACTTCTTCCTCGGCAGCTTTCACAGCATCATCCAATACTGTGAGGGCTAGTGCTCATGAAGGAGGAATCCAAGTCAATGACAGTTCGATCCCTTCCAATTTAATGTCCAATATGTGAACAAACTTCACTTATAGGGTCTTACTTTCATGTTGTAGAAAGCAATCACAGGCAACGGCAATAGCCTGTTTGAGGAATATCTTGGAACCCCCTAATCAACAATGCAAATACATTCCTTGATGTAGTGTGTGTGTGTGTGCGCGCGCGTGTGTGTGTGTGTGTGTGTGTGTGTGTGTGTGTGTGTGTGTGTATACAGTATGAACTCAGTTTTTAATGTTTTCCTATGGCTTTTTCCAATAACATTGGTGTTTTGTTCTTCTTTCTTACCTAAATCTTCTTTCTGTAGTCTCTTCCCTCTTTTCTCCTCCCCAGTTAATACTTGCCTATTATACAGAAATGTTTTAAGATTTTTATTTTCAGAACAATGTGTCAGTATAAAAGTCAGAGTACACAATAAAGATAACCTAACTTTATTCAGGCATGACATGTTGCCTTTTTAGGTTGAAGTTTTCCAATTATATTCTAATTGCAGAAATAATTTTGTAACATTGGTAAGGAACAACAAACTTCATTTCCCCTTTTCAGTAAGCATAAGTAAGTCTCATAGCTGCTGTTTTTGTTGTTATTGTTGCTTTGGTTTAGTTTGGTTTGGTTTAATTTTAGTCTTGATTTTGGTTTCTTCTTTTCTTTTCCTTACTTCCCTCCTTCCTTTTTTCCTTTTTTCCTTTTTTCCTTTTTTCCTTCTTTTTGTGTTATAGTACAATGCACTCTAAAACTATAAGGCTATATATAAAAGAAACTCTCAGACTAAGAAAATGATTAAACGTAGTTAACTCTCTCTCCAAGAGAAAGATTCTTATAGACTGTGAAAAATGGGATCACTTCCATTGACAGTATTTCTAAGTGTATAGCCTCATATCATTTCGAGCCTTATATAAGCAACAAAATGTCAAATGCAGTTTTATGTTTTCATTTGTTAGGTTCAGTAAAGTCTGAGCAGATACAAATATGTACTTAAATGTATTTAAATATCATCTTAGATAACATTGTCTCCAGTAAAGTTATTCTGTTTCTGGACTCATCTTTGTTTCATGTCACAAGTTATGTTATATGTTTAAATTGAACCAATGGTGCTGACATTGCTTTGAAAGCTAGTTTACAAAAGCCTCTCATTTTATTGGTTGGCATGTGTTTCTAGAGACATATGAGTACAACTCTTAGAGAAGAACCTGAAGTAAACATTGCAAAGTATTTGATGTTGCATTTCTGTATACATATTACATATACCTTTATTTAAATACTTAGAATAATAGTTTGACATTGTTAATGGATATAGATGCTACTTTAATGTCACTTACAACAAAGATGCAGTTGCCAGGTCTTTTATTTGACTAAATATTACTCAGTTTTCTTTGTCAATTATTATGAGTAGATGATAAAAATGAAAATACTTTACCTTTCCCAGGCTTTAAGTTAAAGACTGTATTGTGATGAAGTTCCTAATCTGTAAGTAGAATGGAATATGGAGCTTATCTCAACATCATTGAGATAGAAAACAAACTCATGTATTTCTGGTGATGCAAAAATAAGCCAAGAGTACAAGAAGCCTACAGAACAGCAAATAGATTGGACCAGAAAAGAAAATCCTCCCTTCACATAATAATCAAAACACTAAATACACAACAAAACAAAACAAGACAAAAGAATATTAAAAAGCATAAGGGAAAAAGGCCAAGTAACATATAAACGCAGGTGTATCAGAATTACACCAGACTTCTCAACAGAAACTAAGACTGAAGATCTTAGGCAGATCTCATACAGACCCTAAAAGAACACAAATGCCAGCCTAGGCTACTATACCTAGCAAAACTCTCAGTCACCACGGATGGAGAAAGCAAGATATTCCATGACAAAACCAAACTTAAATAATACCTTTCCACCAATCTAACCTTACTGAGGATAATAGAAGAAAAACTCCTGTTGTGTCTGGCCAGCGGCTCACATGTCTGGGTTCTGTTCTGGAAAGGCATCTTGGAATCTGGAAGAGAAGAGGGAGCTAGGTGGATGAGAGAAAGATGAAACCAAGACAGTCAGTCTGATCAAGGTTCAATTTTAATGTCAGCAAACACGCTTTATAAAGAAGAGGGGAGGCCCATCCCTAGCCATGCAAAGTTTCTTTGAAGTAGATAGGTCAGCCTTCTAGTGGGAACTCAGGAAGATTGCAGTTTGGTGCTAACTCTGGAAAATTCTTGGAAGAGAACCAGTTTGGCCTCAGGCAGGTTGGGCCTCAGGCAGGTAGTGGCTCATCAAAGGAGCAGCACAGCAGGTGGCTCCGCTTAAGCAGAGATGGTCACAGCCAGGCTTGCTAGGCTGGAAGGAGGTAACAAACTCCAACACAGGGAGGGAAACTAAATTCAAGAAAAGTGAAGAAATTAACCATTTCACAACAAACCAACAAAAAGAGAACCACACAAACATATACTACTTCTAACAACAAAACTAACAGGAACCAACTATCATTGGACTTTAATATCTCTCAACATCAATGAACTCAATTCCCCAATAAAAAGACATAGATGAACAGACTGAATATGTAAACAGTACCTGATATTTTGCTGTTTACAGGAAACACACCTCAGTGAGAAAGACAGACATTACCACAGAGTAAAAGACTGGAAAATGTTTCCAAGCAAATGGTCCCAAGAAACAAGCTGGAGTAGCCATTCTAATATCCAATAAAATAGATAATAAAATAGATTTTCAATCAAAAGTTATCTTTTGATAACTTTTGATTGAAAATCAAAAAAAGATGGGGAGAAGATGGGGAAAGACACATAATATTCATCAAAGAAAAATCCACCAAGATGAACTCTCAATTGTGAGCATCTGTGCCTTAAAAGTGATGGTACCCACATTTGTAAAAGAAACATTACTAAAGCTCAAAACACACACTGAACCTTACATAATAGTAGTGGGAGACTTCAATACCCCACTCTCACCAATGAACAGATGATGGAAACAGAAAATACAGAGATATAGTAAAACTAACAAAAGTTATGAACCAAGTGAATTTAACAGATATCTACATCTCCTCCTTTACCCTAGTGTAAAGATGGGTCCCTGCCAAGAACTACGGGAAAATGGAGAACCATAGGAAAAGATATTCTTGGGATATTGTCCAGGGATAATGTGGGTTCACTGATGAAGACACTGAAGAAAGAATAGCCCATTCGTAAATCCTATGGGGCATCAGAGAGCTTCAACCTTTTGAAAGGTGCAGACTTCTACATCTTGTAGGGTTCTGGCACAAATAAGTGACTTGTCTTTTTGTCTGTGATTGTTTTCATGATGTTGGTTCTTAGCTCGATATCTAAGAGTACCAAAATTAGCATATCCTGTGAAGCTAAAACTTGTCTTGTGGTTGTTAGATTTTTTTTTTTCTTTTCATAGAAAAAGAAAGAGTGGTTCACATATTCTGGAACTTCATTAATATACCAAAGGAACTCTTACTAAATGAACTGTGGGATTTAATGGCCCTTACAATGGTCAGAACACCCATCTTTCTACTAACAGAATGTAATACCAAGCAATGACAAATGCCAGTGAAGTGAAGACCATATTGTACAGACTACTAAGTGTGCTGGCATGCAGAAATGTTATGAATTACTGTAGTAATAGAAGCCAATGTAGCATATGGTACATGACATATTTTTAAAATGTTACATTTTCCAACTTTGGGCAAAAACTCATTGCTGTACTTATTTCTTCATGTCTTCTTTTCTCCACTTTAAAGCAGATGAAAGTCAGTTAAAGGATGTCAATATAATGTCACATTAATTAGCATTCTTATAAATATCTCAATTCTAGCTACAGAACTGGGGTACATTAAAGACTGGAAACTGTAAAAGGCTATGAATATATTTACGGTGTATATATCAAACATACATGTACACATATTTACACATATGTCTATATACAGAATTATATATTCCAAGTTATAGAATAGCGGCATTATCTCAATTTTGTCTTGGATGTATAGCAAGCCATGACAAAATGTAATGCTTCAAAGGAAAATACATTAGTAATATTTTTCATAATTCTACAAACCATCTGAAAAGCTCATCTGGTCTATGCCAGCTTGTGTGATATTTATGGTTCCCAGGAGTCTTAGCTGGGACTGCATAGTTAGGATGGTCTGACTCACTGTTTGGTGTTGACAAACTCACTATTCCAAGGAGTTTCAGTTCTGATTTCTTGAGTTGCATATGATCTATTGACTTTTGGAAGGCTGTCTTGACCTTTTTTCAAATGATACTTTCCAACGAGTAGCAAAAAATGTTCTTCAAATCCAAAATATTCAAATGATATTAACTTCTGATTGCTTAATATTTGTCAATATTCTATTCTCAGGGCTAATTCTTTGGTTAAGGATAAATTCTGCATTTTTTGAGGAGAAACCTGCTCTGTGTTATTATAATCCCTGTTTCTTTTTAAATAAATATAGGCATCATGAAAAGAGCATATGTATTTTTCATTTGTTTTAATTCTTTTGAAAGGGGTATTATACTGTTTGTATTTGGTATTGCTGCATGGCAAGATTTTTCCTGGGGAGATGCAATAAATATATACTCACCTCAGATATATCAAAGGACAGATACCACTGCACCCCAAGTTGTTGAACCAATGAGCTTTATTGGAGTTACTTATAGAAATGTAAGCAAAAGGTTACTTACAAGAGCAGATAACTCAAAAATTGTGTGTCATCAAAGCCCACCTTAGTAGGGTAACAGTTCACAGAGGTTTCAAATCTAGAGCAGATTTCCCAGCATTCAGGCAGGACAGCATGTTGGAGAGTGTGACTTCAGTGTCACTCAATCTAAACCTCTTCTAGACAGTTGTGCTGGTTTCTGCTTCTCCCAGCAAGCTGATCTTGTCTCAAAGTCTTCATTGCAGATTGTCTTGTCTGTGAGCAACTCTCAGCAGCTTGGCCTGCTTACTCTTGGAAAGAATGAACCTGGAGAATCTGCTCAGGTTCAGGTACTTCCGGAAGCATTTTGAGTTTCTGTTCCAATTTTAAAAACTTCCCTGCAAGGAGAAATGTTTCAATCTGACAGAAAACTGTTGTGTAACAATTTCCTTGGCACAACATTTAGTGCTTGGAAAATTTTAGTTTATTTATTTATTTAGTTTGTATCAAATGAAGACCTGAACTCAGAAATTATTTGCTTAACTAATTAATAATAGATTATAAAAAGAAATGACATATTTTAGGTGGTTGATGTCAATTTTGTAGTATCTATCCTCAAAATTAACAAATAAAAGCATGATAGCAACTTTCACATCATAATGCATGGTGGCCACCTTTCTTTGCAAATAAAATGTTATTAGACCATAGGCACATGCAGCTTTCCCTGTGTGTTATCCATGGCTGGTTTAGAATTGTTTCTTAGTTGATTTCTTGGTGACTGTAGGCATTGCAAATTCAAAACCATTTCATACCTGGACTTTTAAGAAAATATTTGCTGACCATTGCCCTGTTTGAAATCATGAATTAAGGATAGCCTCTTTATATATATATTTGTTTCAGAACATATACAATGTATTGTACATGGCTATATAATTGATTGTTTATTTTCAAATATGTTCTTATACCGAATTTCTTATTATAAATGTCCTCTTTTTTCCTTTTATACCTTGTTTGAAGCATTACTATCAATTATCATTTATGATTTACACTTAAATTTCCTCCATATATGGCATACGTTTTATATACCTATATGTGCTATAAAATCCAATCCCTGAAATAAATTCATTAGATAGATATCTTTAAAATTAAACATTTTTAAATGTAAGTATGTAAAATATGTTTTAAAACATTGTAAACATGATTTTACAGCTATTCAATACTAAAAATTAGATTTTAAATAACTTCTCTCACTCTTTGTTCAGTGCTGGTAGAACCACAAGTAAAAACCTGAATTCACTGAGTGATTCCCTGCTACACACAAAAGGGAGCTAAGGTAAGTGATAGACATCACCATAGTTTTGTGGTTGCTTTGATTTGATTTGATTTGGTTGGGTTGGGTTGGGTTGGGTTGGGTTGGGTTGGGTTGGGCTGGGCTGGGTTGGGTTGGGCTGGCTGGGTTGGATGGGTTGGGCTGAGTTGGGTTGGGTTGGGTTTGTTTTGTTTCTTTGTTTGTTTGTTTTTCTTCTGTAAATGATATTGACTGTATACCAGGCCCAGTGGTAAACATTTGTGATCCAAGTACTCAGTGAAGTAGGATCATGTGTTACTGGTTTGCCTGGGTTCCTAGGAAAAACCTGTCTCAAAAGAAAAATATTATAGTCTTTGCAATCTATTGAGTAACTCTAAAAGTAATAAAGACAAGCTGATTTGCAGGAGGAAAGTTATTATCTATGAAAGTTTGCAGTCTATAGGGTGAGAAGTGTTGCATCCTTAACACAAACCAAAGCACTATGGTCATGTTTCTATTTTGGGTATTTAGCATCAAATACACTGTGTTAAGGCTGAGTCTGCCACTATTTCCCAAGTGCTTTCATGTTCATAGTGAGAAAGGAAAGGTTCTTGAAGTGTTGTACTTCATGTCTAATAAATGTATGAAGATTAATTATAACAGGTAATTCTTAGCACTGATGCAAAGTTCACTTCTATCAGTCTGCTCATGTAAGTAAGAGAAACAACAATAATAATAATAATAATAATAATAATATACTAAAAGCAAAGTTTAGAGAAAAGATATAGAAAGTGCCAGATGTGTTGGCACATGCCTTTCATCCCAGTACTCAGGAGGCAGAGACAGCAAATTCCAGAACAAGCAGGATTACATAGAGAAACCTTGTCTGAAAAGAGAGGGGGGGGGAATAGATACATAATCAGTGTCATCGTAGCAATAAATAGTCCATAACACATTACACTTAGTGTTAACATTTTAACTCCCTAGAAATGAGCACGAGATGATTAAAATCACATTGAAATGACATATTATAAAAGTGGAAATTTCCCTTTACCAAAATTATTTCATTAAAATTACATGGAGCAAAAAAAATGGTTTCAATTTTAGTTTTGTGTAATAAAATCTAACATAATATGCATGAGTTATGCTGTAAAACTTAACTGAAAACTAGAACGTTTTAAAAATGTGAACACATTGCAAGATTGCTTTCTCTCTTTCTTTCTTTCTTTCTTTCTTTCTTTCTTTCTTTCTTTCTTTCTTTCTTTCTTTCTTTCTTTCTTTCTTCCTTTCAGTGTGTATAGGAGTAGATGGTGTTTTCTTATACATACCAGGCAGTTATATATCTCTAGTCAAACTTAATCTATAAATCTTTCTACCTCAACATCCCAAATTCTGGAATTGCAAACATCTACCACCATATCCACATACTAACTTACTAACTTAGGTGATGTGACCTTATTAATTCTAAATATTTTCACAACTGATCAAGCTAGATAAAAGAATGAAGAAATACCAGCTTGTGTATTTACTTACTTACTTACTTACTTACTTACTTACTTACTTACTTGAAACAGACTCTAATTTGAAACTGTACCTGACCTAGAATCAATTTTATAGAGCAGGCTAGTGCAAATTTACTAAGCTCCATCTGCTTCTGCACCCCAGGTACACATTGGAATCAAAGGAATGTGCCACCATACCTAATCGCAAAAGTATAAAAATAGATTATTCCTAAACACATGCACATAAGAGGAAAACTAAATAAGCCTAGTAGTGTGTGTGTGTGTGTGTGTGTGTGTGTGTGTGTGTGTGTGTAAGCAATAATAGTTACAGAAGAAGTGCAGTCATGATTTTGAGAGGAAATGGAGTACACAGGAAGAGTTGGGGGAGGGGGAGAGAAGAAGGGGTGGAAATGAGGTAAATACAGTACTCATATATGAGGTTTTAAAAAACTATACATTTTAAGTTAAAAGCCAAAGAATGGAAAGTTCTCTGTCACTGAGAAGAGGCACTGCTTGCCTATATTTATTACTGAGAAAGTTCTTAATACTAAGGATGATTGACAAGACCCACCTTGATCACACCTGTTTATAGTTATAAAACCTAGCCAAAAATTGTTCTATTGATTACAAAAAACAGAGCTACATTATCTGTTTAATTTAATTTCAATATGATCATCACTAATAAATAGAAAAGAAAATTCCATTTACTTGATATTTATTAGGTAACATAGTAATAAGTCTATCAAATGTATGTGACCTATTAAATTACAAAATGACTTTATGGAAAGTAGAATGGTTTGTGCAATTATTTGGATATTTTGGAATGGTTTACAATACTGGAGATTAAACACAGTTTTTCAAGCATGTTAGGTAAGTACTGGACTTCTCAGTTTTGTCAACGAAAATTTTACCTTTTAATTTAACTTCCTTTTGAATTTTATTTTTATATGCATGGATATGGTGTGTGTGTGTGTGTGTGTGTGTGTGTGTGTGTGCTTGTGCTCAACATGTACACAGGTACACACTGAAGTCAGAAGAGATGTCAGATCCCTGAAGCTGGAGCAACAAGCAGTTGTGCACCTCTGGACATGGGTCCTAGAAATTGAGTTTGGTCCTCTGGAAGATCCACAAGTCATCTTAACAAGTATGGCATCTTTTTGGTCTGCACTTTTAATTTTGAAAGAGGCTGACAGTGAGTTGCCCTGTCTGACCTTAATCTTGTTCTGTAGGCCATGCAATCTTTGAATGTGTGAGTATTGGAGGGTCAGCCATTTAAGTCACTAGAATTAAAGCCCTGTACCAAAAGACTATCTCTACTGTTTCAAAGCTAGGAACTAAATCTTAGAGTGATAAATCAAAGCTCACTCTGTTATTGGTGATAAGGAAAACGTGTTCTCATGTTTTTGCTTCTAACTTCTTGCACATATATAGGTTCAGCAGTTTTACTTAAAAAGGACATTTTATTTCATAAGCCTTGATTTAAAGGTGCTTTATATCATTTTAAAATCCATTGTTAGACATGGGAATATTATATTCCATAAGACATGAGTTTCATCTCACTTAGTTTTCAGCTGCCTTTTCTCTGTGTTATATTCCCAATTGCTTGACGAGCATGCTACTTTCCATTGCTTTTTCCTTTGTGTGCATGTAATTCTCCGCAATACTATCGACGCTGAGGGCTCTGTATACTCAGCTAATTTTTCTATCAAAAAATTAAAATAAAAAAAGGACAGATGCATTGATATTTCCATTTGAAATTAAATTACTCTTTGACTTATTCCCCACACTCCCAAGAAGGACAGATTTAAGCTTAGCTTCGTGTTGGTTCTTTTACTGGTCCTGAGTCTTAGGAGTCTCTTACTTCTCGGCATGTGGCTCAGTGCACACTTGGACTGACAGGACACCCCATTCAGAGGGCACCATTCTTCACTTGCCATCCTTCCATCCCCACAGTGAAAGCAAGCAAGACGCCTTTTGCTTGACTTTCCCTGCTTCTCTAAGGAATGGTGCTGTCTGTTATATTCAGATAACAAACTCCCTACGGATCCTGTTGTTAATAGCTGTTCTGTGAATGGAGAAAAAGCCAGTAGGAGGAAATGGCAATTCTTATAAAATTAAGTCCATTTCCAAATCCAAGAACAAATTGCACTTGGTTTGCAAGGCCTCCAGAGAGTGAAAATGACTTCAATATGGCTTCAAATAACTTTGTTGTTGTTGTTGTTGTTGTTGTTGTTGTGCTTGAGCTTTTGAACAATATTTAAATTAACATATCCTATAAAATTCTGTGTATGGCATGTCATATAAATTATAAAATGACTGCCAGGATGGGAAGTTTGTCTCTATTGGCTATCTTGTCCAAAGTAGTAAATGAAGCTGGAATGTGCTACCAAGGTCAGTACCTAGATGTGAATTTTCTTTGTCTCTTACATGATGTACTTAAATTGAAAAGGAGTAGATTGATGGCTTACTGCCAAGATGAACATGTTTCACAGAATAGCGCTAGAATTCTCTGCCCTGATACACAGACCTTCGTAAAAATGTGTTACAATGACACGTAATGGCATGTTGTAAAAGGTACACTCATCAAAGGGCCAGATGACATAAAATATCAGAATATCTTGTCTAACTATCTGGCTCAGGAGAATGAATTATGTTACCCGCTTCTGCGCCTCTCGGGATGAAAGCCTGGCGCTCCATCATGTCAGTTTACCAACTGTTCCAGTGACATTACTTGATTCTACACTACAGTTATTTTCTTATGAATGTGTCAGTACATAGTTGAAAAGTTTCCCAAACTTATTTGAGTAAACTTTAATATATTATACTGTAAAGCTTAAATTTTAACTCTTATTTCAGAAAAGTTAAGAATTTAAAAAAACTGCAGTTGATGATAGGTCAAATAGTTCAGGCTGATAATTACTATTAGATAAAAATATGACTTTTGAGAACTTATTATGTGTTTTACCAGTATGTTGCTTCATATAAAGAAGCAAATAGTTTATATTTTATGACCATATATTAGTTTCTTTCCTTGAAGTGTAAATAAAGGCTCATAGATAGAATTTTTTAGTGTGCTATACATGCCAGAATATTTCTACTGAACAGACAGTGTTAATGAAATGATTAGTTCAGTTTTTCAAACTTCTCAAGTCTAAAATTTAAATCACTTGTGTAAGGCCAGCAGCATTCATTCATTAAATAATATACATTAAGATACATTAAGGCAATTCAACAATGACCTCAACAATATTCTGAATGAATAAATTAATGCAATTCATTTATATATGTAGTTATTTGTGAACAAAAAAAGATTAATTTACCCAATGTTATCCAACTAAAATACACAGCCTCTATATTCAGACAAATTCTTTGACATGCATCACTCCTCACATTATTGACATTGAAAGAGCACCTGATATGTTAAAAACAGTTATAAGTACTAGATGAATCAATACTTTCAAATATTTATATACAAAGACAGATCACAGAAAATAGTAATCCATAAAAGAATAAAAATATATTCAAAGAAAATAATGCAACCAAGTAACTCTGATGTGAGAAAATGTAGAGAAAGTGAAGCATCCACGTGCAAGCGCAGTCTTAGAAAAGCAAGGTTCTAGGTTTGCTGCACCTAGGACATAAATGTACAAAGAACAAGGCACAGTGATGCTTTGTGACGGTAAAATGTGTATTCAAAAGCACCAGCGTAGTCAGTCAGCACTTTAGTCGTTAGGTACTAAGAACACCCACTGGACATTTGTTATTTACCATTGAAATTCACAAAGGAATTCCATACCCTGCCCAGAGTAGCCTTCCATGAGAGGCACACATCAGATAATGGAGACTACTTTGACCATGACTAGTTATGTCTACAAGAAGTGTTTTGGTGTTTTCTTTTATTTCTAGCTACCTGTTCTGTATGTCTAAGAAAATAAGCTGATAACATTAGGCTTAGAAGAGTTTGAACTTCAAAACAGCTCTTTTCACCAAAGGGGTCAGCTTTGGTTAGTTTAATACATTTAGGATTTTATGTACGTGATATATTGAAAGGTTAGGAAAGTCATACACAGTTAATAAACATTAGAAATGGATAGCAACATGTTAGTTTATAAAAAGTGGGTTTTCAATGGTTGTGCAGACTCAAGGAAAGACCTTCTGGCTACAATTCTGCCTTTCAGGGCTCTACTGTACCTGTGCTAAGCCATATCCTGAGTGCAATGTGACATCACTACCTATTTCATCTTTATTGGACGCTTTCCAATGTGTGGACCATTTGAGGTTCCACTGGAGATAAAAACTTCAAATGTAGAAGTTATGATCTAAGTAAAAGAGAAATCTTTGTATTATCGAGAAATTTCAGATCCAACACATCAGCTTTCTATAGTGACATAAATTAGTATTATGTATTCATTGTGTAAAATTCAAATCCTCAAAACATATATACATGCACATGAACACACATGTACCCAAGCCAGTGAAAACCTCCAAATTATTTATTGTTTCATAACAAATTAATTTTGGTAGATTCAAGGTGTTTAGAAAAGAAAAAATTAGAGTACTTTTCCCCTAATAATAATTTTATAGGTTCTATTTAACATCTGATTTGCAACATATAGAGAAAGGAAAAAATTACTTTAAAACAGCCTTAATGATTAGTACATTTTTGTTGGTGTATATACTTGCCAAATGATATAAAGAAAATTTTCTTCTCCCTTCTCAAGAAAGAAAGGAATTTTGCATCTTACATTTATCAGAGCATAAATAAGTATTTGAAGAAGCTTTGGGGTATTTACATTCCACAGTAGAAAACAATGAATGCGTCTTTAATAATAGCAAAGAGAAAGTAGAAAAACTGGGATGAAAAAACTCTACTCAGAGCTGGCCAAGTCATGATTGACTGATCCTTGAGCCCTTGGGGAGGATGTAGTAGATATATCCTTATCTATATTCCCTAAAGGCTGAGTATTCTGTAGTCTCTAATTAACTTATTATCTGAACCAGGGACCCCAATGTGGGGTCCCTGGGTTAATCATAATCTGTTGCAATTAGAAATTTCTTAGATAAGGAATGAGAGATGTGTTGATCCATAATGATGACTCAAAGGAAGTCATTTTAATATTGTCCATGTACCAGAGGGACTGAAAGCATGTAAAACCCAAGGCAGTGGATCACTATAAATAAACTTTAACTTTGGTACACAACAGAGATTTAACAACAGCCTAAACAAACAAACATAACAGAGGAAAGCAAAATCCTTTCTTCTAAAGATAAAACATTCCTATTATACTCAGACACTTAAAACTATAGATTTTCTTGCCTTTCAGCCCTAGAAAGTAGGCCATCTACTCCCATGATATAGGTCTTCAACCTCAGATGGTTAAATGGTTAAACCATTAGGTTCTGTACTTCTTCAGCTTTGGGTATAAACTCAACTATGTTATTGGCTTATCAATTTCTTCAGCTTTTGGAGGGCTATTAGACTTCTCAGACTTCATATCATGTAAGAGATTTTCCCAAATAAGTCATCTCTCAACATTATGATAATATGTATGCTTCATTTTCAGTTAGTTAATTAATTAACGTTTGGGCTGGGGTTTGACCTCAGAGCACTGCACTTTCTACCACTGATATAAATCCTCCAACCTTCACAAGGATTCTTAATACAGAGAACCATTCTCAGCCATGACAAAAGGTAGGCTTATAATAGAAAAAGGTTGTAGGACAATGGGATACATCTACCTAATAGGAGAAAGGCACAGATCCCCAAGGAAATCATGAAACAGCAAGTTGATAGATTTTCCCAGAAATCCTCCATAGGAACCAGACATGTTAATATCAGCCTTTGAGACTTGTGTCTCAGATTGAATTATAGAATTATTAGGCAATCAGTTAACAATGATTCGTATGAATTTTCAAAATTGTTTATAATATGTCTTGTGATTAGTGATGTTCATATGCTTGTATTTATATTTTTTAATTTATTAGAAGAAAGCTCAGAACTGAACTTTATAATGAAAAATTACCTGATTGTAAAATAAGCTACATATAAAGGGAATTATTAATTCTAAAAAAATAGGAACATGGACAAAATCATTCTTGACAAGTTACCACATAATGATGACAAAGAATATTTGCTTATTTGAATGGTTAATAAATATTTTGTCATTAATTTTGACATAAAATAAAAGGGAACCTATGAGTCTTATCTGAACATTTAAGAAGTATGTTACTATCTTCAGCTTTTGGAGGGCCATTAGACTTCTCAGACTTCATATCATATGAGAGATCTTCCCAACTAAGCTGCCTCTCAACATTACGACATTATGTATGCTTCGTTTTCAGTTAATTAATTAATTAATGTTTGAGCTGGGTTTCAAGTCATTGTTTTATTTTAACAAATATATTTTCTTTTCAAAATTTTCTAGTTGCCTCTCCATTGCTGTGATATAACTCTCTGATGCAAAGAAATTGGGGTAGGAAAAAATTTACTTGGCTTATACACCTTGGTGGCAGTCCATCCTTGAGGGCGGTCAGGGTACAAGCTCAAGCAAGAATGTTCAACCGAAACCATGGACGGATGCTGCTTTTGGCTGTCACTCAGGCTCATACTTAGGTACATTGCTTATATATCCCAGGACTGCCTATCACAGAGGGCTACCGTCCAACGCAGGCTGGTCCCTTCTTCTACAACTACCAGTCAAGGCAATCTCCACAGACATGTCCATAAGCCAATCACTCAGTTGAGACTTCTCCTTTCAGATGGCTTTAACCTGTATCCTGATGATAGTAGTCAAAGGTATCTAAGACAAAATGAGATTTATATTTATGATTTTTAATTTTCCCCAGAGAAGTTTGCTTTAATTGTGGCTTTTATGTTCCAAAAAGTACATCACATTGTGTGCAGGTTAACCAAAATAAACAATGTATATCAATGACTAAAGTTTTCTCTGCCTTTATCTGTTATTCCAGCTTTTTCTGTGTTCAAGATTCCTCAAGACTGATTCTTGCTTTGTCGTTGTTGTTTGTTGTAGACTCTCTAGGGCTGTGTCCAGTGTTGATAAATGTTCAATCTACATGATGATTCAGCTTGTACATTTTCAATTGATGTTTCCTATATGGTAAACAACAAAGCACAGAGGCTTACTATCTCCTGTGATAATTATCTTTTAAACCCCTACTTGAATCTAAAGCCACAACTGTTAGATCATTTTTACTTATCTATGAAGATTTTTGCCTGGGTACCAGTTTCTGCTAGATGCAGTATAATTTATCCAGAAACATAGTAGGATCCTGAAGTGTTCTCTGCAAACTCCACATTAAATGATTAACCATCTTAGTTACTATTACTTAACAATGGCTTTGCAAATATTTCTAGTAAGAATTGCCTTTTCTAATTCATTCATCTCACTCTGCACTCTAGTCATCTTGAATCTTAGCTAACCTTTAGTGCTTTTTTTCCCCAGTGTTTTTTTTTTTTTCAAGACAGGATTTCTCTGTGTAGCCCTGGTTGTCCTGAACTCACGCTGTAGACCAGGCTGGCCTTGAACTCAGAAATCCACCTGTCTCTGCCTCCCAAGTGCTGAGATTAAAGGTGTGCACCACCACCGACTGGCTAGTGCTTTCTTTTAAATACGTCCTAGTTGATCCCCTTTGGTTCCAGCCCTGGATTTCCTGTTTACTCGTTTCTTTCCAGTTCCACTGGGCATGCCTGGATTATCCTGCCAAGATCCTTTCTATGCGTATATCTTTTCTAAGTATCCTTTCTATGCTATTCATGTGCCTGTTGGTTTACAATGTTCCCATTCCCTGGAGAGTTCTATCCCTTAAACAGGAAACACTTTCACAAGTCTTAGGCAGCACATGGCTAATGGGGCTTAGAGATGACTCCTGGGATCTGTGGCTGGAGTAAGTGTGTGCCTACCCTTCTCTGGGGAAATCAGAGAAAAGAGCATCCACATTTTATTTCTTTTTTTTTTTCTCTGTTACTCGTTTAACCTATTCTCCTTCCTTCAATGTATCTCAGGGGTTTTCTTCAAATAAATCCCTTGGAAACGACCTCCTGGGACAGGCATTAGATGCTTACTATCCATCTACTCCTTACCATGACACAGGTCATCTGAGTCCTGTAAACGGAATGTCCCAGACTCTAATGGCATCTACATTAAAGGAGATAGACATGGGAGATCTTACTGGAACAATATCTCTACTTCCTGTCCTACCCGGTGGTGCTTCCTTCCTACAATAGCTGTACCACTTCTTGTGGCAGAACATTTCTCATCTCTTGGAGTTTTCACTACCTCGCATTGTGCTCACAACCTGTCTACTGTGGTCCAGTGCTTTATGTGTTTTTTTAGGATTTGAAAGGGTCAGAAGAAGGAAGTATTCATCCCAATAAATTTGCATACTGATATTTAAAGTTTAAAGTTCACTCCCAAACTCCTTTTTCTCTCAAATGAGAGTGTCCACGTTTTTCTCATAAAGCTCATTCTTCACAAAATTGCCAAGCCAAAAAAAAAAAAAAAGGAAGTAAAGACATAACATTATTCTTCTGGAAAACAAGAAACTTTGGTGGCAAAATAATAACCTCCAAACACTGAGATGATATCGAGTGGGTAGCATTTGAACACACACAGGAATATTGGATTGGAGAACTGTGCCAAAATAAGGTCTACCAGGGATATCAGTAGGTCCTAGCACCAGTTCAAGGTTTCTTAGGCTGAGAAGGAGATTGAGTAGGGAAAGCACTGGCTGTGCAAGTGTGACGGTGCCTGACCTTAAACATAACCTTCACATGGGCACACATAGCAAATACACTTGTACACACAAATGTGAACACAGCCAAATAAACAAACAAGGAAGTAGAAATAAAAATTATGCTAATATTCCACCGTGGACTATTGAAATGAATATCTTTGTGCTCTTGTTAGGTAAATCTTCTCACTTTTCTCCTTTATGTGGAAAGAAAAAAGAGTCATCACAGATACATCAAAACTCTGAGATAGACCTGCACATAGTAAATCTTTATGATTCCTTCAAAGGAAGTAGATTTACAGCATCAAAGTCTCTAAATATCTCATGTTTTGGAAAAAAGAACTTTTTATTCGGTATGTGAAAATGTGACACCTTTGAACAAGCTCCTTTAAATAATATCTTTGGCATCCTGCAGAACATGAATCAGCACAACAACAAAGGTTTTATCACCATCGGGGAGATAAACAAGATGAAACTCTATTTTTCTACCAGAAAACTATTTTTCTACCAGAGAATGGGAAGCCTTCCCAGTAATGAGATTTATGCAGAACTTAACTGATTTCTCACCACACTTTGTGCCTTTTAAATACAATTCTTATAACAAAAAAAAACAAAAAAAAAAACCAAAACAAAACAAAAAAAAAACCCAGGATATCGAAACTATTCTAGTGTTTTTGTCAAATTCTACTGAGAAAAGTATTTAGGGTTTAATTCAACTTTTATTTACTAATAATTGCAAAAATATTTAAATTTATATATTAAACTATCAAACTCATAACAATCTCTTTTTTGTTTTATTTGGCAAATAAAGGGGAGGTGTGGATTTTTTTCCATTAAGCATTTGCTTCTATTATGATGTCAACTGATAGACCATATCTTAGCATGCAAAACCTACTTTAAATACTAATTAAATCATATACCTTATGAATATCTGAAGAATCGAGAGGGTGAGTAACCTAGTTAGTTATTTGTCAGTGTAACACAATCTAGCATCATTTAGAAAGAAGAATTCTAGATTGAAAAAAAATGCCTCTAGCAGAATGTCCTATGAGCAAGTATGCTTTGCATTCTCTTGATTCATAATAGTGGAGAATTAGCCCACTCTAGGTGCAATCACTATGGGGCAGGTGGCACTGACTTGTAAAGGGAAGCAAACAGAGAAACCAGCCAAGAGCAAGCTAGGAAGCAGCCTTTCTCTGTGGCGTCTAGTTTAGTTCTTGCCTGGACCTTCCCCAATGAGTGTGTTCATTTGTTATGATTATTTTGCCACTAAATCATTAAGACCTGAGCTCAGCTTCTTTCAGCCATCCCTAATTCAACAACAGAGATTAGCTGCTTCTGTCCATTGGTTGGGTGCAAATAACTGCATCTAACTCTTTCAGCTGCTTGTTGGGTCTTTCGGAGGGCAGTCATGATAGGTCCCTTGTGACTGCTCCATAGCCTCAGTCATAGTGCCAGGACTTGGGACCTTCCCTTGAACTGGATCCCCCTTCACTCGACCTTCTTTTTCTCAGGATCCTCTCCATTTCCATCCCTGTAATTCTTTCAGACAGAAACAACTATGGGACAGAGGTGTGACCGTGGAATGGCAACCCCAACTTAATGCCTTGTCTTCCTGCTGGAGGTGGGCTCTATAAGTTCCCTCTCCCTGCTGTCCAGCATTTCATCAAAGGTCCCTCCCTATGAGTCTTGGGAGTCTCTCACCTCCTAGGTCCCGGGTGCATTCTGGGGGATCCCCCCAACTTCCTATTTCCTAAGGTTGCCTGTTTCCATTCTTTCTGCTGACCCTTGGGGCTACAGTCCTTTTCCCTTACCCAATACCAGATCAGGTTCCCTTCTACCCCCTTCTACCGCTTCCCCCATCCCATCCACATTCCCTCCCTCCCTCCCTCCTTCCCTCCCTCCCTCCCTCCCTCCCTCCTCCCTCGCTCCCTCCCTCCCGACTTGTGATTGCTTTAGGGAAAACTGAAAGAAGCTGAGGAGGGCTACCCTGTAGGAGGACCAGCAGTCTCAATTAATCTGGACCCCTGAGATCTCTCAAACACTGGACCACCAAACAGTCAGCATACACCAGCTGATATGAGGCCCCTAACACACATATAGTAAAGGACTTCTGGTTCTGTGTTCATTCAGAGATGAAGCACCTAACCTTAAGGAGACTGGAGGCCCCAGGGAATTAAGACATCAAGTGGGGTCAGGGGTGGGGGCATCCATGTGGAGATGGGGTGCGGTGGGGAGGAGGTGTGGGATGTGGAGCAATCAGATGGTAGATGGGGAGGGGCAGGGAATGGAATATGGAGTGTAAAAAATGAATTACAAATAAAATTAAATTAAAAAAAGACCTGAGCTCAGATCCTAGCACCTACATCTGGAAGCGCACAGATTCCTCTAACTCTGGCTTCACGCGCTCCAGCTCCCTCTTGTGGACACTAGGGCACCTACACACAGGTGTACATTTACCCGGATATACATACATACATACATACATACATACATACACACACACACACACACACACACATACATACATACATACATATAAATGAAAATAAAAATAAACATTCTGAAGAGGATGTGGTAAGGTAGAATGGGTTTTGGGCATGGAATCTTGGTAGAAAAGGTACCTAAAATCCATGCTATTCTTAACCTGCTAATTTTAAAGGTCACTTAAGGTGGTCAATCTCCTTTCTTCTTTTTCTAAATCATTGTGATAAATATTCCAATCAGGCCATCCTAATAGGAAAGGCCATTAGACTTAGTATGCATAGGACACAAGAACAAAAGTGTTGGCTAGTTCAAGAAAAATAAAGAAAACATCTGTAAATGTCAAAGGGTTTCACCTGTGTAAGCTATGGGGGTGCAGGGTTGAGTTAACATACCACAAAGATGGGTGCAGTTATCTAGACTTTCAAAACACACACACACACACACACACACACACACACACACACACACACACACACACAATTAATTTCATTTACATAGCTTTGCCACTTCTGGTGTGGTATATTATTGTTTTGTTTTTGTTTTTAATTTTTTTATTAGACATTTTCTTTATTTACATTTCAAATGTTGTCCCCTTTCCTAGTTTCCCCTCCAAAAATCTCCTATCCCCCCCCCTTCTTTATTTTTAGCCTGTAGGCATGTTTGTGGGATATTTCCTTAGTTGGTATTTGATGTAGGAAGACATAGCCCACTGTGGGCATCGCCATTTCTGGGCAGGTATACTTGGGCTGTATAAGAAAAGCAGGTGACCAAGCTAGAAAGAGCAAGTTAGACATAGATTACAGCCTTTTTCCATGACCCCTGCAGGCACCTCTTGTGGCCTGCCTTAATGATGGTCTTTAAAGAAAAGGCAAAGTTAATAAACCCTTTCCTCTCTAAGTTGAACTTTGTCATGATGCTTCTTAGAGCTACAGACAGTGAACTAAGTCACTTCTATGCTGCTCTGGATTGAATGTTGACATAAATGGCTCTGTTATGAGCTATTGTCCACCCTCTGCTATTACTACTACAAAATGTATTATTGTTATAATTGCTAGGTGAATATTACCTTTCACTGTGCAGTGGAAATTAAATTTGTCCACTGGAAAGCTCGCTTCTGTTAAGCCAGAAATACATTGGTTTCTAGCCCCAGCAGAGTGTTTGGCACATAACAATTTGTTGACTGTATGATTGGATAAAGAGATAAATGACTGATTACCTAAATGTTTATTCTTAAGTAGTTTTCTTGCTCAGGATTCTTGTTCCAAGAGCCTATCATAAGCCAAACCTTTTGGTTGGCTTGGCCAAATTCTGGTGTCTTTTCATCTTGTGGTCAGAGAGATGGATAATGCCTCAATTCTTGAACTGTAATTTACTTCTGTGATGAAATGGTGCTCAAAAGGGTGGTTATTCCTAAAACCAATGAACTAAAGAGGATAAGACATAACTGAGTGTAAGAAAGGAAAATCAGGGTAGAGTGGCTCCAACTGGGTCTGTGTTATTAGAGATGGTATATAGATTTTAGAAGTAATAATTCAAAAATATTGGAGAGGAGAGTGTGCTAGCCCCAGGAGGTTTGGAAATGCCCAGGCATTGTGCTGTTTAATGCATATTAAAAATAAGGCAGTATGTGTATCTTTCCTTTGGGAATTCAAAACATTTGGGCAGGCATAGAGGAGGCCTGTGCACCCACTGGAGAGTTTAGAGCGGAATAACCAAGAGCCAAAAAAGTAACACATGGCTTTTTGTTTCATTTTTGTTCCTGTATCTTTTCATCTCTGTTACCTGTTTCTTTTTGTTTTATCTTTGGTTCCTCTTCTAAAACATAGGGTTTCATCAGGGAGGCCATGTTCGTTTACTCATTATTTAAGTAGAGTCTCCAACTGTGAAACGTGGACATGAGAACTGTTACACAAGTAATTTATTGAGGGAGCTATTTGAATAGAAGATCAATGAGAGAATCAAACATAGAACCTGGAGATAACTGCTCAGCTGAAGTCCAAACTATGTCTAATCAGTGGTGGCCACCCAAGCCAATGCAGGGCCCACATGAACAGAAAGCTAATCTTCTTTTGTGAGCTAATAATACAGAGAAAGTAGTCAACTTCCAATCACTTCAAGCCAGGTTGAGATTCTTTTTTTTTTATTTTTTTATTTTTTAGATTTATTTATTTATTATATGTAAGTACACTGTAGCTGTCTTCAGACACTCCAGAAGAGGGAGTCAGATCTTGTTACAGATGGTTGTGAACCACCATGTGGTTGCTGGGATTTGAACTCCGGACCTTCGGAAGAGCAGTCGGGTGCTCTTACCCACTGAGCCATCTCACCAGCCCCAGGTTGAGATTCTTAGGACGGGGGTGAATCTTAGCAGTCAGCAACCAGAACTGGCCCCACTTGGAATGAGAGTGCACCAATGGGGATGGAGAACCGAACAGAGTATCAAACACATGACACCTCTCCACCTCATAAAGAGATGTTTCAGAACTCTGTCATTTATTCCCTCAAAAAATGATTAAGATTTTGTGATAGAATATAGTGCCTGAGCACATACAGTTCCTCCCTTAGACACTGTCATATGTTATATATGATATCTTGAAGAAAAGAATGAAGAGTCAAAATAATTTAATGTTCCTTGAAAAATGTATGCTTTTGTCACCCGAAACACCATGAAAATAGTTCTATAAAGTTCATCTCTATAGAATTTTTCTCATACTACTCTAAGAAGAATATTGGCAAAAGTTTCAATTAATGCCAAATTAGATTCTAGCTTGACATTTTGAAAATGGAGTATATTCTAAAGCCCGGGACTCTCATTCTAATGCTGTGGAATTGTGGTTATTAGAGATTTTTTGAAAATAGAAAATAGTGTTTGGGGGATTGCAAGTTTAATTAGCTTTTGATTTAATCCTTATATTATGTCTCTATGGATATGAATATATAAAATTTTAATCTGAGCCTATAGCTAATGAGTTTAGCTCTCCTAGGAAGTGTGCAATACAGAAAGCAAGCATCGAGTTGGATCATCTATTTATAAGCTCCGATTCAATTACTCATTAACAGTTTCTTTAATTTATTTTTTCACTATTTTGATAGAAACTAACCTTTCTCTTCTAATCTGAGGTGGCAAAGATGAACAAAATAATCCTCCCAGTTTTTTGATAGCTTGTGATTTTGTTTATTTGTTAAACATAAAATATTTATTAAAAATGAATTGGAGGTGTTTGCTTCTAACACTGCACACACTGTATTTCTCCAGGAAAATAACAAATTAACTTATCAATATTTACTAAATAATTCTTCTATCCATCACTTGAAATATCATAATTTCTATGGAATACATATTTATAATCTTACCAATGGCTCAGTGTTTTATTATTCATCCATTAATCTGTCCACTTATTAAAAATTATTTCTCAATTATCTTTTATGAACTGTAGAACTGAGCCTCTGTCAGTAACTATAGTGGTATCAGAGTTTTTAGGTAATTTACCTCATGATTTTCAGAAAGAACCAATTCCCCTTAATGATACTTCATTTCTAATATTTTACTGACTAATCTACTTTTTGCAAATGAAGTACCATTTACTAGTTTCCAAATAGGCAAAATTTCACTAAACTTCAAACATTGCCCCATACAAAATTCATATATTTCCTAGTTCTCAGTTTTCAGCCCAGAAAAGAGAAGCTGTTAACGGGAGTTTTGGGATAGATATTTATGTTGTTCTTACATTAGGAAGAGGCCCGCTGTGTCTTAGAGCCTTTCCCAACATTTTCAAAAGTTTGTACTACATAGCTAAAAAGCACTGGTACAAAGCTGTAACCACGGGTGAGCTTTAGTTTAAAGTTAACCTGATTCATTTGTTTTCATTTCAGTATGACTGAGCAGCAGTATGTAAGTAATTATTTAATTGACCTTACATCTTAGAAGAACATTCATTTGTATTCTGCTGGTAATGAATATACTGTATAGGCAGTTGGGATTTGTTTCAAAGTACTTCCTTTTTATCAAATAATAGATATTGAAATCAATTTTGATTTCTTCTTGGGATTAGGTTGAGATTCTGGTTCCAAACCAGTGTTAACTAAAATATCATATTCAATGTTTGAACCAAGGCTTTGGAGAAGGCTTGTCTCATCTCCCCAATCACTTTTTCTTTATTTCTTTCATTTTCAATTACATATTTTTTCTAATGGATTTATTCTTTGAGAATTTCATACATATGTAAAATATATTTTGATTAAATCTATACTTCAGTCCTTAGTTCTTATTCCTTCCATACCCCCACCATGTTATCTTCCTTCCAACTTCATGTTATCTATCTGTCTGTCTGTCTGTCTGTCTGTCTGTCTGTCTGTCTGTCTGTCTGTCTATCTATCTGTCTGTCTGTCTGCCTGTCTGACTGTCTGTCTATCTATCCATCCATCCATCCCATTGACTCTAATTAGCACTACATGATGTGGGCTGGGCCTTGGAGCCCTATGGAGCAAGGCAGCCTACTAGAGGATAGATGCCTGAAGAAAACTGACTTCCTCCCTCAACAATCACCAGCTGCCCCCTTATGCACGTGGAAAGGAAAATGGCATAATCTCTTGCAGGTAGCCACATGACTGTGAGTTCATAGTTACAACAAGCCAGCTATTTCAAAAAACAAACAAACAAAAAAACAAACAAACAAACAAAAAAAAAAACAAACTGATTTTGCAGAGAGGCTGTTCTCTATTTTGTAACAACAGGAATGTCTGCCAAGATTCTGCAGTGAACACAGAGCTAAAATGGCCATCTTCAAACCTGCAGAAAGGGGAGGGAGTGGTTGTGGTTCTAAAGTCACTGGTTATATGCAGCCACCTCAGAAAGCTCAGATCTTTCTTCTACCCTGATGAGTGACTTAGAATATTGCCTACTGAGGAACTAAGCTGAGAGAAGCCAACAGCTGGTGTTTATTGCAGTTAGACATAAGACATACTGGACTTGAAGACCGATTGACAAGTAGACAAACATGATGGTGTATAAGAATCCAATTTCTAATTACTTTTATAATTTTATTTTTTTAATTATTGTATTATTATATCACCCTCCCCCATTCTTTCCCTCCAACTCCCCTATGAATTCCTTTGCCTTCTCAAATTCATGACTTCTTTTTCTTGAGCTGTAGGTAAGTAACTGACAGATATATACCTGGCTCATTCTGTACAATGTTACAAGAATGTACATGATCTCAAGTCTTCCTAATTGATATTAGTTCCTAATTGATCAGTTTCGGTGGGGTATTTTTCTCTGGAGAAGATGAATTATCCATTTCCCAGCATTTCCCAGTTGTCCATAGTTCTTTGTTTCAGTTTGGCCCACTCTGGATTTTTGCACATTCTACTTAAGCATATTTTTTCCAAACAGGGTTTCTGTGTGTGGACTGGCTGTCCTGGAACATGCTCTGTAAACCAGGTCACCCTTTAACTCAGAGGTCAGTCTGCCTTTGCCTCTGCATTAACTGGCTTTTAATTTATTTGTTTATTTAAATATGTTTATAGGTGTTTTGTCTGCATGTATGTTTTTACACACCAGAAAGGGGGCTGAATTGCATTAGACTACAGTTTAGACAGTTGTAAGATGCCATGTATATACCAGGAATTGACCTCAGGACCTCTGGAAAACAGCTAGCACCTTGAACCCTGTCCCACTTCTGCCTTGGTCTATCTGTCAGCAGGTTCTTTCTGCCCCAGCTCTTTACTCTTTATTTTACAAAAGCCACATTCCTTTCTCATACAAAGAATGTGTTTCTCAGACACACAAACAACAAAAACAAAAAACCAATTAGCATAGTTCACCAATAACTCCCAGCAAGACTAAGTCCTGTCCATATCTTAGTGTTGCTTTTTGGCCAAATTGAGGACAATGTGACCTCCCTGACTGCTGCTTGGTTTTCCTCTTTCTGAGCTGTGTAAGGTGTAACAAATATTTACATATAGAAAGCAGGTAATGGTCCATAAAAATGACAATACCAAATATCCCCCCAGCAACCCTTGCTGCTAGCCACACCACTTAACAATTGAAAATACAGGGACACACCCGCACAGTCATTTGATACACTGTCTGTGTGGGGGTCAGCTGAAGGCTTCTTCACTCAATCTACAGAGACGGCTCCTAGCCCATCATTGTATTCAGAAGGCTCAGAAAAGGTTTTTCTTTCTTTTTTTTTCAGTTGGCTTAGAGCAAGTTAGAAACTCCCACTACATGCACTAAGACAATGAGATAAATATTATTGTCTTCCAGTTTAGTGGGCACCTTCAACCTGGGTTCAGATAAAAAAAAAACATTTAAAAGACTCATTTCATAGTTTAGTCTTGAGAAGAAACACATTTTGTTTCATTTGGGATTTCTAAAAAAAATAAAATAAAATAAAATAAAATAAAACAAAAAAACAAAAAACATACTCCCACATCATTACTGAGATCTCAAAGGTCACAGCTGAAGTGGACACCCATGATGCTCTGCAAGTGGCTCCCAAGCTTTCTCCATACTCCCTAATTATACCACAACCTTTACATTTCCCAAGGTGCACGTCATCCTCTCAATGCAAGAGGACATTTCAGTCTCTACATCTTTGTAATGCTTTCCAAATATTAAGAAAAATAAATAACAGACTCTCGTCTTGTGTATATGACTTGGCATTCTAGTCTTCCAACTGTGTGGCTATTAGTCTCATCCAAAAGTATTTCATGAACAGTTTTGTTAATATCAATACTAATATAATGACTTAAGAATGATGTAGAATAAGCTGATATTCAAAGTTCGATAGGATGCCTAACCATAAATGAGCTAATGAGCTCATTTTCCGCAGTGGGGAGAAGCTATGCCAAAGGCAAAAGGAACCAGTGAAACTGAACGTGTATTACTATAATTATAGGAATCTGGAAATAAAAGAGGCAGGTATCACAAGTTAAAACATGGACAGACATAATTGCATAGCATGCACATGAGTCAGATATTTACATTCAGACTCTGGGACAAGGAGCTGATATGCATATTTTACATAACAAAGCACACCTGGATTCCATGTTCTCCCAACATTCTTCAGTCCCTATGGTGGCATACCCCTCCTCGAACCCTGAACTTTCAAGTCCAGGGGCTGGATTACCCTTCTTCAAGAGGCTCTTCCTTATATATATAATCCAGTGATTTTGGTTTCTTCTCGCTCTTTCTTCCTCTCTCTCTTCTTCCCCCGTTTTTTGCTTTGTATGCATCTTCTCTCTTTTTCTTCTCTCTCCCCTCTCTATCTCCCTTCCCATGGCCACTACACTGGCTTCCTCTCTTGGGGCCAGTGACCTCTGCTGCCCGAGAGCTGCGTCCCAATAAACCTGCATGCATGCATATATATGTGTGTATGTGTGCATGCATGTATATATATGTATGCATGCATATATATGTATGTATGTGTATATATATATATATGTGTGTGTGTGTGTGTGTGTGTGTCTGTGTGTCTGTGTGTCTGTGTGTCTGTGTGTCTGTGTGTCTGTGTGTCTGTGTGTGTGTATAATTGTGACTCTTGGATTTATTATTATTATTATTTATTATTTATTGATTATATGGGATACATATATGAATGATTTCTTTACTTGTTGTGTTTACCCAAACACAAAAGCTTGCCATGATCCTTCATATTCATAGCATTTTAATTATGAATCATTTTGGAAGTGATCACAAAAAATACCAGGTCCAGTTAATAAAATTCCATTGATTAATGGACTGAGTCATCAACAGGCAGAAAGGAAGACAATAATGCTGTGACAGAGCTAACCTGTCACTAGAGCCAGGCCACACCTGACATTTCTGAAGAGAAAGCTGAAAAATTATTTCTCTGACAGTGAAATAAGCCAATTCAAGCCAGATTACCTATGTGCATGTGTGTGTGTGTGAAAAATACTATATTCATAAATAATATTTTGTAATAAAAAGGCTTTACATATCAAATTTACTCCCCCAAAGTAATTCATATTATAAGATTTAAAACATATAACCCAAGTGCTATATGACCTGCTTAATTATTAGTGCTACCACAGAGACTTTCAATAAACACTTCATGTGGCTAACTCAGTCATCATACACACCTATTTCTATTTTATAGATGAGAATATAAAGACTCTTAAGCACAGAGTGAGTATCTCTTGTGTTATACAGTTAAGGAATAACAGATAGTATCAACTACTAATCTTATTTTCCCAGAGTATGCTGTCTTATCCCTTAAACTGTAGATTTCTATTTCTAAACATTCTTAAATTGACCACTACATGATAAGTCTACTGAAATAAGTACTGGAGATCAAATTTTAAATTGCTATGTCTAAACTTAGCTCGAAAGGGCTAACAGCTGGATTTGGTATAAAACAGGTTGTGGGAACGTGTACATCTTTGTGGAAATCAAACAGAAATTGCAGCAGAAGTCAGTAACTTAGAACCCATCTATGCCAAAAACCTTCCACAGTGTACGCAGTTAGATCCCACCTTTTCAGCTCCCGTATACTAATTGAACCTTTGCATTTCTCTAGAGCAGTGCAGAGTCTTCAAGTATGTTATTACTTCAGACTTGCTGGTATCCTATGGTGGCTATCACTCTGAATATTTTCATGGCATATTTCTCCTATCCCAAGAGATTCCTAAAGACAGCTGGAGCAATAGGCAATATAATCAAGGTTTTCCCTGTTGAATTTCTCTTTGTTTGTGCATCTCAGGGTAGCTTGGTATTTATCCTGGACAGAAGACATGCCTGTACATTTTCGTACAGGTGTCAAAAGCAATGCATGTCAGAGAAAAAAATGAACTTGACTCTTGACGTTTTATACTTCTGAAAAGCTTCTTCTCTGTGGAACATTTTTTGAAGTTAAAATACATGATATCTTAAATAATCTGTAGCATTTTTTTCTGATTATTTTCCTTATGTTCACAGGAAATGATAGAATAATAATAAAAAATACTCCAAAATGCATCTCCTCGTTTTGATTTAAAGACTCTGACAGCTCTACATGTGATTTAATTGAATGGTACCTTTGTAAGTACAAATGTAAAATCATCTACAAAGAGAAGCGGCGTGATGAGATGTGTTTTTAGGTCAGATTGCTTCAACACTCATCAGATCCATCAACGCAGAGTGGATAAAGAAAAAACAGCTAACAGGTACTGAAATTCCCTGGGTGCATGCTAGTGTCCAAATAAACAGGATATTTCATTGCCTTTCTTCCAGAAAGCATAGCTGGATCTGAGCAAATCGCATTAGCTTAAGTATTTCCTGCATATGAAACGGAAAGGATCTGAGAACAGGTGAGGAGGTTGTGTTATGAAATCAATGACAAGCCCTTTGGATGTGGGATGTCACTAATGCAAAATATACAATGGCAAGAGCAGCACGTTGAGGTAGGTCAAGGAGCTTTTTAAATAACCTCTTTGCAAATAGAGCAATGAGTAAATTCAATCCATAGAAAGAGATTATCTTGGAGGTGGTGTTGCCCAACCCCCTGCACTTCTACTAGAAACAGTTCTTTTAGAAGACAAGAGATGACTCAGCAGAGAAAAATGTCTGCTACCAAGTCTGAGGATCTGAGTTCAAAGATGGGAGCCACATGATGGGGAGAACCAACTCCTTTAATTTGTTCTATGACCTCCACACATACACCATGGTTACACACACACACACACACACACACACACACACACACACACACACACACTATAGAAGCAACAGAACAAAACAGCACCACCCCTTTTGTAGAGAACATACTCAGTACTGTCTGTCACCTTGTTGCCTACAGACTTCATGGCATGATCTCAGCCACCCAAGGCTTGGAGCATAGTAAGTGTACTCTCAGTGCTTCGAGAATTCTCACTTAGCCTTCAAAGGGCAATGTAAATCCATTTTTCCCCATTTAAAGACCCCATTTGTCTCCATTTTGAGGACCAGTCATCTTGATTTCATATAAGGCCATCAGGCACCAGCTTCAGAAATAGACCATAAGTCCCAGAAACTTGGTCGTAAGACAGCAGCTCTCAGAACAGACTGCAAAATCCAGAACAAGATCATAAACCCTCTACCAAAGAACAGCCTGTGGATAACCACAAAAATGAGAAAATACCTTATCTCAGAATGGGCCAGCTATGCTAGACAGCCCTTTTTCATCACGTGATCGAACACTCATGACATACGAATGTAGACCACTGAGAAAATGTGAGCCCCTAGCACCCACCAATTAAATTTTAGATTACCTAATCCTTTTAGAGTGTTGTCCCAGTTCCCTACAAGAAGGGCAATGTGTCACCATTTCAAAAAATGGTTGGCCCCTGACCGCTGGTTGTTTCTGCAGAATAAATGCTCCTTGTTTTTACATACTATCTGAGACTGGGGTCGTTCTTCAGTGATTTTCAGACCCTTAGAGCCTGTTTCTTCCAATCCATTTTAGAGCAGCAGTTCTCAGCCTTCCTAATGCTGTGACATTTTAATGCAGTTCCTCATGTTTTGGTGACCCCCAACAATAAAATTAATTTTTTGTAATTTTACAACTGTAATTTTGCTACTGTTATGACTCATAATGTATATACCTGTTTTTCAAAGATCTTAGGTTGTTGAGAGTTCTTTTTCTATTATTGTCTATTGTGATGCTAACTGCTGACTCCCAAGACCTGGAGTCTGCTCTTAGCCCGTCCCCCCAAGTTAATTCTGATTGGTAGACAAAGATACCCAGCCAATAACAGGGCAGAAGAGACATAGGTGGGGGTTGGGGTTTCATGGTCTTAGGGAGAGAGAACCACTAGGAGGAAAAGAGGAAGAAGAAGTCACCATGGAGTAGAAGCAAAATGTGTAGGAGAGGGAGAAAAGAGAGCCACCATGGGTTAGCTGAGTCATAAGTACGTGGCCATGAGAGCTGCCTAATGAAGTTAAGAACACTCCAGATGGAACATAGAAAATGGTAAGTAATAATTCGGGGTTATCAACAACAGCATGGAGTGTAGCAGATGCCCAGCTATTGTTCTTCATAAAGCATATTGATAAAATAAAGACCGTGTGAGTATGTCTTCCAGGAACTCAAGAACCAAAGGCAGGGTAGAAACCCCATACTAGGATTTTAAATAATTTTTACTAAAGGGTCACAATTCGTGGGTTGGAAAGCCACTGTCTTTGAAGAACAACACATTTACTTCTCTGTCTCATTCACTTCAATCTGAGTTCTGTGGTATTTCACATGCTGTTTCAACTTTTACTTCTAAAAATAACTGATATATATTCTAACATATGATAGGTATGTGGAAGCGAAAAGATGGTGAGGAAAGAACAAGGACCAGGAGAAAAGATACAACCTGTTAAAAAGATTTTTGCATAGTGAAAAAGAATAACTGTATGTAAGCTTTGATTTTCTGCTTATAGCTATAGACTTTTCAAATAAAAGGAGAAAATTTTGTCTTGGAAAAAGCCTTCCAAGACTTATGTTCAATATAGCTAATTTGATATATAATATAAACACGTAATTATATAATGTAAAATATATTCTATGGTATATAATGTATATGTTAACATAAATAAATACATAAGAATACAGTATGATTCTATAATATAAATATATACTACATTATCTGTATATAAAACAAGCTACCCTTAGTTTTAACTCAGCTCCCTGTAGCTTATTTGGTTATTTGGTGAACCTAGATTAGAGTATATCAAATGAAAATAATATTTCATGAGTTTTACCTTCTGCAGTGTTTTGTAGAGCACTGCTAGATATCAGGCACAGTATTGCTACTCAGGTATATAATAAAAAACACAATGATCCCAAATCACAAGATATCAACAGTACATGCTACACTAGCTAAACATGGAGACAGTCTATGTAGCCATCAAAGACTCTCCCACTTCTACCCGCCCCCCCCCGTCTCTCTTCCCCTAAATGTATTTCTATTTATAATTAAATGATACATTGTGACTGTAAGTTAGTACTCATAGAAGCAAACTGTTTTCAAAGGTATTTATTATATGTTTGGTTTGTTAATCACTCTAATTTGGTGTTTTGTTGTGATGTTAACTTTGTAAGGGAAGTAGAGAATTTGACATGGATGAAGTGCAGTGTTGCTTTTCAGAGCATTTACTTTGTTCCAAATCAATTATAAAAATGTGAATACACTCATAATACCATGATCATAATGAAAGCTTTAACTCTCTCAAGAAGACCTTTGCTTCCATAGGTAAACAATTTCTACTGATAATAAAATGACAAAAAGCAGAGGTATTTGTTTACAACAGTATGGCTTCTTCAAAAGTGAAAACCATTGTGCAAAATATAAGATGACCAAAAGCCATAATGTTTGTGATAAACATCTAGGACACAACTTTATGAAGAGGAGAGTACTCATCAATACTAATGATCAGAATTTAATTTTCCCAAAAGGCTTCCTTAAAAATTTTACTTGCTGTATATGACTTAGGTAACATATTTTCTTCTGCATTTTAATATTTTAAATTCTGAAACTCTAATAACATCAAAATGAGATAGTATTTTTATCTCCTTTAATCAGACAATCAGGAAAGTAAAGTTAACTACTGTCAAGAATTATGGCTTGCACATGTGAATTGTGTATTTGTCATCAAAAAGAATAATTAAAACTTTTCCAAACTCTCCAGTAAATATGAACTGGTATATCTAATTCACTTTTACCAAAAAGTATTTTGTTTATCAAAACAAACATACATAAAAGTGGAATTTAATTCAACATCCTTAATCATCAGGGAAATGCAAATCAAAACAACCCTGAGATTCCACCTCACACCAGTCAGAATGGTTAAGATCAAAAATTCAGGTGACAGCAGATGCTGGCGAGGATGTGGAGAAAGAGGAACACTCCTCCATTGTTGGTGGGATTGCAGGCTTGTACAACCACTCTGGAAATCCGTCTGGCGGTTCCTCAGAAAATTGGACATAGTACTACCGGAGGATCCAGCAATACCTCTCCTGGGCATATATCCAGAAGATGCCCCAACTGGTAAGAAGGACACATGCTCCACTATGTTCATAGCAGCCTTATTTATAATAGCCAGAAGCTGGAAAGAACCCAGATGCCCCTCAACAGAGGAATGGATACAGAAAATGTGGTACATCTACACAATGGAGTACTACTCAGCTATTAAAAAGAATGAATTTATGAAATTCCTAGCCAAATGGATGGACCTGGAGGGCATCATCCTGAGTGAGGTTACACATTCACAAAGGAACTCACACAATATGTACTCACTGATAAGTGGATATTAGCCCAAAACCTAGGATACCCAAGATATAAGATACAATTTCCTAAACACATGAAACTCAAGAAAAATTAAGACTGAAGTGTGAACACTATGCCCCTCCTTAGAAGTGGGAACAAAACACCCTTGGAAGGAGTTACAGAGACAAAGTTTGGAGCTGAGATGAAAGGATGGACCATGTAGAGACTGCCATATCCAGGGATCCACCCCATAATCAGCATCCAAACGCTGACACCATTGCATACACTAGCAAGATTTTATCGAAAGGACCCAGATGTAGCTGTCTCTTGTGAGACTATGCCGGGGCCTAGCAAACACAGAAGTGGATGCTCACAATCAGCTAATGGGTGGATCACAGGGCTCCCAATGGAGGAGCTAGAGAAAGTACCCAAGGAGCTAAAGGGATCTGCAACCCTATAGGTGGATCAACATTATGAACTAACCAGTACCCCGGAGCTCTTGACTCTAGCTGCATATGTATCAAAAGATGGCCTAATCGGCCATCACTGGAAAGAGAGGCCCATTGGACACGCAAACTTTATATGCCCCAGAACAGGGGAACGCGAGGGCCAAAAAGGAGGAGTGGGCGGGTAGGGGAGTGGGGGTGGGTGGGTATGGGGGACTTTTGGTATAGTATTGGAAATGTAAATGAGCTAAATACCTAATTTAAAAAAAATTAATAAATTAAAAAAAAAAAGAAAGAAAGTAAAGTTAACTACTGTCAAGAATTATGGCTTGCACATGTGAATTGTGTATTTGTCATCAATAAGAATAATTAAAACTTTTCCAAACTCTCCAGTAAATATGAACTGGTATATCTAATTCACTTTTACCAAAAAGTATTTTGTTTATCAAAACAAACATACATAAAAGTGGAATTTAATTCAGAGATTATAAAAAAAAGTACAAATATTTTATTTTAGATTAGCTATACAATTTTTTTAACTGTTAATCTGGATCACAGAGAAGAATCGCAGTCTGTGTCTACAAAATTGTATGTGTGTATCCATGTACTGGAAAGACTCAATAACACATAGTTAGCCTGAAAACTGCTATTCCTAACTGTAGTTCAAATATTTATTAACAATACTTAATGGATTTTAATTCTAGCATGTATTGTGTAGGTAAAAAATTTGGCATATGTACTAAATTAAGAATGTTAATTAGTATTCTTGAATCCATAGGAAAGAACACCTCTGCTTGTTTTTTCTTCTTTCTTTGTTTCTTTCTTTCTTTCTTTCTTTCTTTCTTTCTTTCTTTTTTTTGATTAAGTAACCATTTCATTAATCTTCATCTCAATGTTGTCCTATTACATATGGGTGCTGCTAGATAAAACCTCAGGGAAAGCCACGGTGTCATGAACATGTCTTATTAGATTAATCTGGCAACAGTAATTGATGCTTAGATTCTCAGAGAATTTGAAAAGAAAATCACAGGTATTTTCTTCTCTTTGTCAGTGTTCTCCTAGTTTACAGAAATAGTAGCTATCTAATAGCAAAAACTGAGCAGGCAAAATAAAAATATTTATTTTTACAGTATAAATATAAGTAGAAAATGTCATTTTCCATGTTTCACACTCTGATTTGTTGCTTTATAGTTTCTCAACAATTCTACAAGCCAGTGTTTCTGTTGTAAATATCAACAACTCTACAATAAATGTAACTTAGAGTTTAGTTATAATGGAAGTAGAGGTGAGTTTAGATGATATTGGATAACATATTACGATAGATATTCCTAGGCCTCCGGGTCCCCAGGAGCAAAACAGGAAACAGTGACTTGCACTGTCCAGTGAGCTTCATTGTCAGCCCCAGGGTTTTGTTTGTCTTCCTGATTAGACCTACTGGGCTCCAGGAACATTCGGGTCCACCAGGGACCGCAGAGGTAAGGAATACTGTTCCATGAGCTCCGTTGTCAGGCCCATGGCTCTGCCTGCTTCCCTGAGAAGTCCTGTCAGGCAGAGGACAACCAGCTAACACCAGGGGCAACAAAATGGATAAGGACACCATACGAACAAAATCAACAAGAGCCTGGGCAATATGACACCACCAGAACCCACCTATCCTATTACAGCAATCCATAGATATTCTAACATAACCAAAGCACAAGAAGATAACCTCAAATCCAATCTCAAGATGATAGAGGCCTTTAAAGAGGCAATGAATAGACCCCTTTAAGAAATACAGGAAAAATAGAACCAAGCAGTTGAAAAAAATTAATAAAACTGTTCAAGACCTGAAAAGGGATATAGAAGCAAGAAAGAATACATAAACTGAGGGAATCCTGGAGATGGAAAATATAGGGAAATGAACAGAAACTGCAGAAGCAAACATCATGAGCAGAATACAAGAGATGGAAGAGTTTCAGGCATAGAACATTAAATTGAAGAAATTGATACATTGATCAAAGAATGTTAAATCTAAAAAGTTCCTCTCACAAAACACTATGACATCCAAGATACTATGAAAAGACCAAACCTAAGAATAATAGAACTGGGGGAGGAAAAAGTAGGAAGCTCAGAACTCTGCCTGACCACCCACGCTGGTCCACCTGGGACAGTCTACAAACATGAGTGGAGGGTGTGGTCCCACCACTATCTAGCTCTGAACTTGCTGCTTGGACTGGAGGAGCCCTGCAGGACCTTACAAGTGTCCTACCTTCCTATGGAAGCCTTTGGGGCCCCAAAACTAACAAGCTTGAAACCCTGCCCAGCCCCCATCACGGTTGTATCTGCCTGCTACCCCAACTGGATCTGACTCACATACAGCTTGAAGAGTAGGGTCCACCTGAAACACAACCTGCTGAGTGGGGTATGCCTGAGCCACACCAACAGAATAGGGTACCTTGACATTCATTGTCTCTCCCAAGGTTCCTTGCCACCTTCCTGAGAATTCCTGCTGCCATCAGGATTATCCAGTCAACGCCAAGGAAAACCAGATGTCTAAAGCACAGCATAAAAACTCAATAATCATGACCCTGGACAATGTGCCACCATATTAAACCCAGCTATCCTGCTAAAACAAAGCCAAGATACCCTAATGAATCTGAAAATAAAGAAAAGGAGCTGAAATCCAATCTTACAAAGATGATAGAAGCCTTTAAAGAGGACATAAATAAATCTCTTAAGGAAATACAGGAAAATACATTCAAACAGGTAGAGACATTAAAAGAGGAAGGAAATAAATACAGTAAATGTACAGGAAAGGAAAATCAAATAGGTGAAGAATGCAAATAAAATTATTGAAGATCTGAAAAGGGAAATGGAAGGAATAAAGAAAACACATACTGAGGCAATACTGGAGATTAAAAACAAACAGACAAAAACCCTAGAGAACAGGAACTGCAGGAATAAGCATGACTAACATCTTACTCTAACCAATTGAGGCAGGAATTAAACAGTGAAATAATGAAACTAACAGAGATTATTATTTGAATGACCTAACAAATATCTATAGAATATTTTACCCAAACATAAAACAATATACCAACTCAGAAACTCACTGAACCTTCTTCAAAATTAATCATATAATCAGTCATAATGCAAGCCTCAAAAAAAAAAAGCCTCAACAGATTCAAGAAGATTGAAATAACCCCTTGCATCTTACCAGATTACCATGAACCAAAGCTAGATTTCAACAGCAACAGAAACAACAGAAAGCCTACAAACTCACAGAAACTGAACAAATCTCTACTCAAGGAAAACTTGGTCAGGAAAGAAATAAGAAAAATTAAAGACTTTCTAGAATTCAATGAAAATGAGATAACAGCACACCCAAAATTATGAGACACAATGAAAGCTGTACTAAGAGAAAAGTTCATAGCACTAAGAGACTTCATAAAGAAACTGGAGAGCACTCATAATAACAATTTAAAAGCACACTCAAAAGCTCTAGAACAAAAAGAAGCAAACACACCCAGGAAGAATAGAAGGCAGGAAATAATCATACTTAGGAGTGAATTTCATAAATTAGAAAAAAAGAATAGTGTCTGGGTTTGGTAACTGTATATGGCATAGATCCCCAGGTAGGGAAGTCTCTGCATGGTCTTTTCTTCAGTCTCTGCTCCACAATTTGTCTCTCTATCTCCTCTCATGTGTATTTTGTTCCCCCTTCTAAGAAGGACTGAAGTATCCACACTTTGGTCTTCCTTCTTCTTGAGCTTCATGTGGTCTGGGATGCCAAGTGCTTGCTGACAAGAGCCTGATATGGCTGTCTCCTGAGAGGCTCTGCCAGAGCCTGACAAATACAGAGGTGGATACTTGCAGCCAACCATTGGACTGAGCACAGAGTCCTCAATGGAGGAGCTAGAGAAAGGACCAAAAGAGCTGAAGGGATATGCAATCCCATAGATAGAACAACAATATGAACCAACCACTATCCCCAGAGCCTCCAGGGAGTAAACCACCAACCAAAGAGTACACATGGAGAGACTTATGGCTCAGCCACATATGTAGCAGAGAATGGCCTTGTCAGACATCAATAGGAGGAGAGGCTTGGTCCTGTGAAGGCTTGATGCCCCAGTATAGGGAAATGCCAGGACAGGGAAGCAGGAGTGGGTGGGTTGATGCATAGAGGGAGTGGGGATAAGATAGGGGGTTTGTGGAGAGGAAACCAGGAAAGAGGATAACATTTGAAATGTAAATAAAGAAAATATGTAATAAAAATTTCCAAATTAAGAAAAAAAGAGAAACAAAGAATAATACAAATAACTAATGAAATTCAAGAGATGGTTCTTTGAGAAAATCAACAAGATAGACAAGTCTGTAGCCAAACTAAATAAAAGAAGACAGAAGGACAGCACCCAAATTAACAAAATCAGAAATGCAAAAAGGTGGATAACAACAGACACTAAGGAAATCCAAAGATTATTAGGTCTTATGTCAAAAGCCTGTACTTCGACATATTTTAAAAAATCCAAAGGAAATGAATGCTTTTCTTGATAGGTCCCACTAACTAAAGTTAAAACAAAATCAGATAAACTGTACAAATATTTTAATAACTCCTAAGGAAACAGAAGCAGTCTTTAATAGTCTCCCAACAAAAAGAAGCTGAAGGCTAGATGGTTTTAGTACAGAATTCTACCAGAATTTCAAAAAAAACTAATACCAATAATCCTCAAATTATTTCACAAAACAAAAACAGAAAAACATTGCAAAACTCACTCTATGAAGCCACAGTTACCCTGATACCTAAATCATATGAAGATTCAACAAAGAAAGATAATTTCAGACCAATTTTCCTTACGAACGTTGATACAAATATACTCAATAAAATACTTGCAAACTGAATCCAAGTGCATACCAAAGAACTCATCCACCATAATCAAATATGCTTCATCTCAGAGATGCAGGGATTGTTCAGTATATGAAAATCATAAATATAATAAATTCTATAAACAGAAAAAAGAAACCTACATGATCATCTCATTAGATGCTGTAAAAGCCTTTGACAAAACCTAACATACCTTCATGTTAAAAGGCTAGGAGAGACCAGTAGCATAAGGTGCAAACCAAAACACAATAAAAGCAATACATAGCAAGCCAGTAGATAATATCAAATTAAATGGAAAGAACTTAAAGCAATTCTGCTGTAATCAGAGACAAGACTGCCTCCTTTCTCCATTATCTATTTAATATAGTACTTAAAAGCTCTAACTAGAGCAATAAGATAGCTAAAGATGACCAAGTATATATAAGTTGGAAAGAAATAAGTCAAAGAATTGCTATTCAAAGATGGTGTGATAGTATACATAAGTGACCATATAAGTTCTATCAGAGAACTCCTACAGAAGATAAACTACTTCAGCCAAGTGCCTGGACACAAAATTAACTCAAGAAAAAGAGAAGCCTCTATTATACAAATGATAAATGTGCTGAGAAAGAAATTAGGTAAACAATAACCTTCATAGCAGCCACAAATAATATAAAATATACTGTTGAACCTCTAGCTGAGCAAGTGAAAAACCTGTATGACAAAAGCATCATGTCTTTGAAAAAAAGAAAATTGAAGAAGATATCAGAAGATGGAAAGATCACCCATGCTCGTGGACCAGTAAGATTAAAAGTAAAAATAGCCATTTTTTTTTTTTTTACCAAAAGCAATATGCAGATTCAAAACAATTCCCATCAATATTCCAACACATTTTTTTTTTACAGAGTTTAGAAGAGCAATTAGCAACTTTGCTTGGCAAAGCAATAGACTCAGGATAGACTCAGGATAGCAATAAAAAAATTTCTGGAAGTATCACAATCCCAGATTTCAAGCTGGACTACAAAGCAATAGTAACAAAACCTCATGATATTGGCATAAAAACATACAGGTTGATCAATGGAATAGAATTGAAGACCTAGAAATAAACTCACATAATGATGAACACTGGATTTTTGACAAAGAAACCAAAACCACATGATGGAAAAATGAAAGCATCTTCAACACATAGTAGTGGTCTAACTGGATGTCTACATATAGGAGAATGCAAATAGATCTATATTTACCACCTTCCACAAAACTCAAATCTACGTTGGTCAAAGACCTCAACATAAAACCAAATACACTAAATCTATTAGGGAAAAAAAGTGAGGAATAGCCTTGAACACATTGGTACAGGAAACAACTTCCTGAGCAGAATATCAATAATAGCTCAGGTACTAAGGTAAAAAAACAAATAAATGGGACCTCATAAACTGAAAAGCTTCTGTAAGGCAAAGGACACCATCAAAAGGATAAAATGGCAGCCTATAGAAGGGGAAAACATCTTCACCAATCTAATATATAATAGAGAGCTAATATTCATCCATGCATCCATCCAGTACACAAGAATTTAGACATCATCAAATCATATTACCTAGTTAAAAATGGGGTACATATCTAAACAGAGAATTCACAACAGAGGAATTTATAATGGCTGAAGAGCACTTAAAGGAAATGTTCAATGTCCTTAGTCATCAGGGAAATGTAAATCAAAATGATTTCGAGATTCCATCTTACACCTGTGAGAACAGATAAGATCAAAAAAGCAAGAGACAGCAAGAGCTGCTGAGGATGTACAAAAGGGGAACACTGGTGGGAATGCAGACATGTACAACCACATTGGAAAACAGTTTGGCCATATCTCAGAAAAATGGGAATAGATCTGACTTAAAAGACTCAGCTCTCCCACTCCTGGACATATACACAAAAATAACTCTGCCATACCACAAGGATATTTGATCATCTATGATTTTAGAAGCTTTATTCATAATAGCTAGAAACTGGAGGCAATCTAACTTTCCTTCAACTGAATAATGGATAAAGAAAAAGTGGTTCATTTACACAATTGAATACTACACAGCTTTTTAAATACAAGGACATCATGAAATTTGTAGGCAAATGAATGGAACTAAAAAATATTATCCTGAGTGAGGTAACTCAGACTCAGAAAGATGTGCATAGTTTGTACTTACCTGTAAGTGGACATTTGCCATAAAGAGCAGGATATCATCCTGAGTGAGGTAACCCAATCACAAAAGAACTCACATGATATGCACTCACTGATAAATGGATATTAGCCCAGAAACTTAGAATACCCAAGATACAATTTGCAAAACACAAGAAAATCAAGAAGAAGGAAGACCAACATGTGGCTACTTCATTCCTCCTTAGAATAGGGAACAAAATACCCATGGAAGGAGCTACAGAGACTAAGGTTGGAGCTAAGACAAAAGGATGGACCATCCAGAGACTACCCCACCTGGGGATCCATCCCATAATCAGCCACCAAACCCAGACACTATTGCATATGCCAGCAAGATTTTGCTGAAAGGACCCTGATAATAGCTGTCTCATATGAGGCTATGCCAGTGCCTAGCAAATACAGAAGTGGATTCTCACAGTCATCTATTGGATGGAACACAGGGCCTCCAAAGGAGGAGCTAGAGAAAGTACCCAAGGAGCTGAAGGGGTCTGCAACCCTATAGGTGGAACAACAATATGAAGTAACCAGTACCCCCAGAGCTCATATCTCTAGCTGCATATGTAGCAGAAGATGGCCTAGTTGGCCATCACTGGGAAGAGAGGCCCCTTGGTCTTGCAAACATTATATGCCCCAGTACAGGGGAACACCAGGGCCAAGAAGTGGGAGTGGGTGAGTAGGGGAGCAGGGTGGGTGGAGGGTATAGGAAACTTTTGGGATAGCATTTGAAATGTAAATAAAGAAACTATCTAATAAAAAAGAACTTGGAAAAAAATAAAATATATACATGTGTGAATTAAAAAGCAAAAAAAAAAAAAAAAAAAAAAAGGAACAGGATAAAAGTACTATAATCCACAGACTCAAAGGAGCTAACTAATAAGGAGAGCCAAAGGGAACATGCTTCAGTCTCATTCAGAAAACGAAATGAAATAGAAATCTGAAGTAGATGGTGGGGGGGGGGTTAGCTAGGAGAGTAAGGGTTGGGAATGGGGTAGGATATAGAAAGAGAATGGAAATTAGTGAGTGGGGGATATCTCTGGAAAGAGTTTAGGATGGGGAGGCTTCTGAAAATCAGTAGTTCCCTAGGAAGAAAAGTGCCAATAGCTGATGAGAGTTGTACCATATTTAACGAGATGGGAGAAGCGAGGTTCACTCACATGAGCAGAGAAGTCATGCTTTCTGCTATGGTCTAGGTATTTGTCCCTTTCAACATACACATTGAAGATTTATATCCAAAGTCACATGCTAAGGGGATTTGAAGAAGATACTAATGGGGACTAATCAAAGCTAGATACTCAGGATAATGACCCTCCCGTTATTAGATGAATATTTTGTTAAAGGGATTAGAGAATTCCAAGCTAGCATATCTGCTCTATCTCCTATGGGATGATCTGTGCTGACTTGAAATTCGACCAAGTTCCCATCAGCAAACAGATCTTCAATTAATTGTGGCCTTTTGACCCTCGACACTGGAGCTTTCAGAAACATGATCAATGCCTGCCTCATTATAAATTACTTAGTTTCTGTCATTCACACAGAGAAACATAAAATGGATTAGGACCCCTTTAATATCCCAGCAGTAGATCTGTGTCTCCTTTGTTCTGGAATATGCTTTATTTTTCCATTAATGTCAAATTTGCATCTCGTCAGGACTTCCATCTCACCAAGTCAAAAATCAGTGATTAGCAAGGAAAGTGTCTAGGCACAGCAGACCCTGAGACCAGAAGTCACAAAGATAACACAATGACAAATATGATTTTCTACACAAAGAACAAAACACTCCTCAGGGGGAGAACTGGCTCCTGCAGGAGAGGGTCAGCTGCAGAAGCTGCTTGCTGAAGTCTTACAGATCAAAATCATGAATCAGCCAAGCTACCACTCTATGCCTGTCAGCACAACTTTTCATAGGAATGAGTTCCATTTAAACAGAAATGGCAATGTACCATGCTTCATTTTGTCACTGATGTTGACAAAGAAGCTATAAAACTTGAACTTGAGCTGGGCCTGGCATCTTTTGAAAGAATTACAAAGTATCAATGAGTGAATATATATACTGGGCTGTGTTTCAGACTGAGCAATGTAATTTACTCTGTGGGAGTCATGAAAGCAAAATTAGAAAGCAATGAAGGCTGTGACTGGTCACAGAGGCCTGTCTGTCCTCCTGTTTGATTGCTTTGCTTTTCATTTGCTGAAGTATAACCTAGGGCATTATAGCCAACTGTCTCTTTGGTAGAAATATGTTCTTGTCACTGGCAAATACATTTTCTTTTCTGAAACAGAACATACTGGACACGAGTACAGTTCAATTCCGAAGCAACAAATACACTGACATACTAGAAGTTTAAAGACATGTATTTTACACTTTTGACAATAACATAGAATTAAAGGGAAATATTACTTGATGCTTATATAGACCCATATATAAGTATAAGGTAGAAGTTGTTTCTTTCCTACAAATTTACCTTAGGGAAACAAGTTCAGAAATTACCTTATTTTCCCTAAAAAGAGCTTTATGATTTTGTGAAATTCCTGCACTTTGATACTATGGGGCAAAAACTAGTTTTGTCTTATACATATTCGGTGGATGTAGGGTTCCTGGCCTTGGAGATGAAGTCAAGTGGCTCAGTTCATTGATCTCTAAGACACATGGACAAAAATACAAACACTTTTGAAAAAGAACGGATCGATGTTTCTGTCAGCTGATCCAAGTGAAAAACAAGTGCGTAACTCATAGCTGGGAATTATGCAACAATATTCTTATCTCACTATTCCAGGGTGGAGACATGAGCTGAAAATTACGGGAGAGCCTACACTATGTCTCATAAAAAATTATGTAAGTCGGGTTCCCTGTAGATATAATATAGTGATATGGTATGAGAGGAAATCATATGATATTAAAATGTGATAAAAATGAATTGTACATCCGTTGCTGCCTCCTTTTAATTTATAAATAATATATAAGCCCAGTTCAGTCATAAGGAAAAAAATCAGATGTTTCCCTGTTGAAGGACTTTCTACAAAATACCTGGTAGCTACTTTTCAAAATGATCAGATCAGACCCAGGAAAATGCAGAAGTTTTAAAAAGCAGAAAGAATAAAAAAGACTAACGCTTCAGCAACCTCTGTGGCAAAGGCAAAGAAGCCAAGCTTACATAAGCAGCTGTGACTTTGTACCAACTCAAGTCTCTGGAGTGTGCCTTTTATAGGGTGTCACTCAGCACAGAGTGAATAGAGAGTTACACTAAGGGGTGCCTAGCAGGCTAGAAAACTGCTTAAACAGTTCATAAAATTACAATGAATATTTTGTTTGGAAGGTTCTTTGTAGTATTAATAATATCATGAAGTAGAATGGCCACAAATATAAATTCTACCTACACCAGAAGTGCAACCTGTACAGCTTGCTACATTGAGTAGTGTAGGAAGTCCCCAGATTTTACCAGGTTTAGACCAAGCAGTATCTTAGCAAAAACAGCAAACAAACAAACAAACAATATTACCATTTCATATTTTAGTATATACTGAAAAGTAATAAAAATACCTTGGAAGCTGCATGAAAACAGACATAAGCCATTTAATCAATTGAATTGATTTGACATTTCAGATAAAAGCCTGTGTACCTCTAGCCAAATGATTTTGACAGAGGCCAAGACTGCACATTAGAGGAAAAAGAAATCATTTTCAGCAAATCATGAAAAAATGAAATTAGATATTTACCTGTTACTCTACACAAAACCCAATTTCGAAAAGATCAGATACCTTAACATAGCACATGATAGCATGAACATTTCAGAAGAGAACATAGGGAATATACTTCAATGTATATACATAGAAAGGAACTTCTGAAGATGTCCTTGGTGATGTAGACATTGAAGTCAACAATTAACAAATGGGACCTCGAAAACTGAAAATGTCCCTGTGCAGCAAAGAATACAAAATTCAAGGTTAAAGGTAGCCTACAAAAGGGGGAGGGGAGGAAAATCAAGATTTCTATCTAGAATATACAAGAACTGAAATAGAATTTTCTGTTTTCATTGGAGCCTCAGTTGTGTCATGTGACGCTTTTCTGGAAACTGTCTCATGAGAGGATGTTTTGCTGAGAGCAGACACATGATGTTTTTCTAGAAGCTGTGTGGTGATAGGGCATGTGATGTTTTGCTGGAGATGTTGAGAGGACACATGATGTTTGAAAAGTGTATAATTATAGCCCAACAGACAGTGGACAAGGCTCTTGCATTGGTTCTCCTTGCTTTCTTTACTGATCTTCACTTTGTAGAGAGAAATGCACCAAAGAACTTCAGGTAGTGTTTCTGCTGCTTCTTGCCACTTCTGTGGTCTCATGGCAATCAGGGGCGTATTGTGGTTTCTTCTGGACTGAGCCACTGCTATGGAATCATATGATGTTTGCTTAGTGGACTGGAATGCTGACAATGAAGATTGGAATCACCCCAAAGAATGATTTCTAAATAGGTTCACGACTCCTTTTCCTATTAGCCTTTCTTTTCTACTACTTTTGGTGGGTGGTAAATGACAGGCAATGCTAGTGTGAATGTGAGGAAAAGGAAAAATTTTTACCACAGTTGGTGCAAGTGCAAAGTGGAGCAACCATGTGGAAATCTCAAAGGTCTGGAAATAGATCTGCCAAATGAGCCAGTGATGTCACTCATTCCCAGAGGATGCTATAGCCTGCTATGGAGGTACTTGCTCATCCATGTTCACTGGTGCTTTATTCACAGAAATCAGGAAATGGAAGCAGATCTTTATATCCTTCAGCTGATGAAGACTCGAGGAAATATGATAATACACATAGTGAATTGTTATTTAGCTATAAAGAAAAAGTGAAATTATGGAATTTGCAAGGAAATCGGTAAAGCTCTACAAGAGCATTCTGAATGAGTTGACAGAGATCCAGAAAGACAAGCACCTCATTTTATGTCTCATATCTGGATGCTAGTTCTGAACCTTTAAAATGTGTATGTTTAAATGTGATTGCCAATTCTAAGTCTAGAAACTAGTTAAGGTTGGATTCCAAGGGAAATGGCATAAAACTTAGATTTTTAGAGGGGAAGAGAAATAACGGGACTGAAGGGTTAAATGGGTTGAGAGGTTGGAGATCAGGGAAAGAGGAGAGGTAAGGAGAGAGAAAACTAACAGTGAAAACCTTTGAAAAAGCTTCCTGGAACATTATTACTGGAAGTACTTTCTAAATATATACACAAACATATACATGTATTGAAGGAATTTAAATGAGTTACCCTATAATTAGAGAACAATGGCTCTCCCAGACACAGTAGGTTGATCTGGAAGAGCCTCTCAGAAGACAGCTGTATCAGGCTCCTGTCAGCAAGAACTTCTTGGCATCAGCAATACTGTCTGGGTTTGGTGTCTGCTTGTGGGATGGATCCCCAGGTGGGGCAGTCTCTAGATGGCCTTTTCTTCAGTCTCCGCTCCACTCTTTGTTTCTGTATTTCCTTTATACAAGAACAATTCTGGGTTAATATTTTGGAGATGGGTGGGTGGCTCCATCTCTCAACTGGGTGGGGTGGGCATGCCTAACCTCTAGATATGGTCTCTACAGGTTTTCCCTCCCCTTTGTGGGGTATTTCAACTAATGTCATCCCTGTGGGGTTCTGGGAGGCTCTTGCTTCCCTGGCATCTGGGACTTTCTGGTTGCTACCCCCAGTTTCCCATCCCCCATTGCTACACACCTGTGTTCAATTTCCTGACCCTCTGTACATCTCCTCCATCTCCTACCATACCTATTCTTCCTCTCTTTTCCCCCCTCCCTCTTCTCTTTCTCCCAAGTCCTTCCCACCCTCTACTTCCCTTAATTATTTTGTCCCCCCTTCTAAGAAGGGCTGAAGCATCCACTCTTTGGTCTTCCTTCTTCTTGAGCTTCATGTGGTCCATGAGTTGTATCATGGGTCTTCCACACTCTTTGCCTAATATCCACTTATCAGTGAGTGCATATCACGTATGGTATTTTGTGACTGAGTTACCTCACTCAGGATGTTATTTTCTAGATCCATTCATTTGCCTGAGAATTTCATGAAGTCATTGTTTTTAATAGCTGAGTAGTATTCCATTGTGTAAATGTACCACATTTTCTGTATCCCTTCCTCTGTTGAGGAACATTTTGGTTGTTTCCAGCTTCTGGCTATTATAAATATGGCTGCTATGAACATAGTGGAGAATGTGTCCTTATTACATGTTGGAGTAAGGGACATCTGGGTTATTTCCAGCTTCTGGTCATTATAAATATGGCTGCTATTAACATATTGGAGCATGTGTCCTTATTACATGTTGGAGCATTGTCTGGGTATATGCTCAGGAGTGATATAGCTGGGTCCTCAGGTAATACTATGCCCAATTTTCTGAGGAACTGCTAGACTGATTTTTAGAGTGGTTATACCAGCTTGAAATTGGTGATCTATGCAATTTTATTTTATCTGTATACAAAAATAAATAGTACTTCACATATGATCTACTTATCATTGATTTCTTAATCAAAGACAGTGACAAACTTATTGAATAACTCTTGGTTCCCTTTTCAACATCCACGAGTTTGTGATCATTGATTTGTAACAAATATGTTTGAATGGTTGATAAATTGGACACTTTTCCAATATGTAGTGTCAGTCTGTAGCTGAGGTACAAAATGGCATAGTTGCACCAGTGAAAACAACTTTCAGAAATGTCTGACATTTTTTATACTTGCAGTAAGTACAAACCCCATAACTGACTCCATGTACAGCAGATCAGTGCTATCTTAGGCAGACTTGGGTAAGATTTGTCAAATTGCCCTTTACTGGTTAGGGAAAGTGGGGTCAAATCCACTAAAATGTAAGTGGGAATTTTATTATAATTAATTATGATGCTATTCAACGCTTCAAAACATGGTTTTGTAAGATGAATGGAGAGTTTGGATCTGAGCCACACCTCTCATTAGTTATAGGACTCACAGAAAAGCTATGTTTTAATTTGATCTTCTGTGGAAGGAATTATAAAGAGCCATCAATCTTGGATTTTTATTAGTTGGATGGTGTCAGACAGTGATCTAGACCTCCAAAGCATCTGCTATACGGTATTTAACCAGCACATCTATTATTTGAAATTATCAGTGGTAATTTGGTACTAGTATTGTTGGTGGCAAATGAGGAAAAAGTCTGTTGTTACAAATGCTGCCATACCTACATAGAGAATTCAGCCTTGGGTCAGTGAAGTATGACAAAGAACATCACATTTTCATCAGAAACATTCCTAAAATAAAATCTAATCAAACATTTCAGATTGTCCACTTAAGATTTCTAGTACTTCCCCCACCCCCAGGTCAAATGTTATCCCCTTTCTCAGTTTCCCTTCTGCAAACTCCATATCCCATGCCCCCTTAACCTGCTTCTATGAGGGTGTGCCCCCTCCCACCCACCTACTCCCACCTCACTGCCAAAGTGAGGACATCTCAGTCCCACTTGGGAGAGAGAAGAAAGCAATCACAAGTGAGGAGGGAGGGAGGGACCTAGGAGGCAAAGTGGAGTGGGGGGGGGCGTGGGGAGAGGGGAAGAGGTAAAGAGGGGAACCTGATCTAGTATTTGGTGAGGGAAAAGGACTGAAGCCCTGAGGGCCAGCAGAAAGAATGGAAACAGGCAACCTCAGGAAATAGGAGGTTGGGAGAACCTTCCAGAATGCACCAGAGACATGGGAGGTAAGAGACTCTCAGGAATCAGAGGGAGGGACCATAGATGAAATGCCTGACAGTAGGGAAAGGAAACTTATAGACCCCACCTTCAGCAGGAAGACAGGGCATCAAGTGAGGGGTGGGGTTGTCATTCCACAGTTACCTCTTTGACCCATAATTGTTCCTGTCTGATAGAATTACAGGGATGGAAATGGAGAGGAGCCTGAGAAAAAGAAGGTCCAGCGACAGGACTTTCCCAAAGTGGGATCCGGCTCAATGTCCCAAGGCCTGGCACTATGACTGAAGGGATGGAGCACTCACAAAAAGGGATCTAGCATGACTGCCCTCCGAAAGACCCAACAAGCAGCTCAAATACTCAGATACAGATATTTGCACTCAACCAATGGACAGAAGCAGCTGACCCCTATTGTTGAGTCAGGGAAGACAGAAAGAAGCTGAGAAGGGCAATCCTGTAGGAGGACCAGCAGTCTCAATTTTTCTGGAACCCCAAGATCTCTCAAACACTGCCGACAACTGAAATTCTCTATATATATTTTAAGGAAGTTTGTCCACTTAAAAATAGTGAGAGCTTCCTTTTTTCTGATTTGTGTGAATTCTTTATATATACTTTACAAGAGTATTTTTGAATCATTTAATAAGTGCTTTCTCTGATTTTGTGCTTTTCAAATTTACCATCTCAATGCCATTCTTAGAAGAAGGGAGATGTTAGTTTTACTGAAAACAAACAGACAGCATACACCAACTGATATGAGGCACCCAACACACATACAGTAAAGGACTTCTGGGTCTTTGTTCATTCAGAGATGATGTACCTAACTCTCAAGAGACTGGAGGCTCCAGGCAATTTAGAGGTCAGATGGAATGGGAGGTGGGACATCCATGAGGGGGGGGGTGGGAGGTGAGAAGGAGGTGTGGGATGTGGAGCAATAGGAGGGTATATGGGTGGGCAGGGAATGGAATTTGGAGTATAGAAAATAAATTAATTTTAAAAATACCCAGTACTGTGAAATAATAGTGAAAATAAATCTGCCAACAACTGAAATTCTCTCTATATATTTTAAGGAATTTTGTCCACTTAAAAATAGTGAGAGCTTCATTTTTTTCTGATTTGTGTGAATTCTTTATATATACTTTACAAGAGTATTTTTGAAGCATTTAATAAGTGCTCTCTCTGATTTTGTGCTTTTCAAATTTACCATCTCAATGCCATTCTTAGAAGAAGGGAGATGTTAGTTTTACTGAAAACAATTCACCAACCTGTCCCTGTATCATTTTAATTCCCTGTTTTGTTTACAAAGTCTTTACCTACACTAAAAACAAGAATAAATGTGTTACCTTAAGTAAGTTATACTTAAATATTTCCACTTATTCTGCCATTCACCTGAACTGGTTGGGTGGCTTATTTGGGTGTTTGTTTGTTTGTTTGTTGTTTTTCTGGTTTTGCTTGTTGGTTTGGCTTTTTATGTTTCTTTTGTGTGTGTGTTTATATGATGTCTAAGATTAGATTCATTAACTTTTTAGCCATATTAATATTCAGATGATGTAGTACCATTTACTTAGACTTTATTTCCCAAAAACTATTAAAATGGAGATTCAATTGTTAAACTTCTAAGTAGGTGATTAACTATAAAATTATTTATAATATATAATGGATTCATTCCTGAGGTCTAAATTGAGTTGTGTAATTTTGTATGCCAATTTTTATGCTCATATAATACACTGCTTCATTAATATTGTATTAGAATATTTTATGATATCTAGTAGTATCAAATTTTTTTCTTGGCTATTTTAAATCTTTGGATTTCTATATAAATATTTTAAAATATCATTAACTCACTAAAAACTGTATAGGGGTTTTTACCATAATTACAAAGACTATATGAAAAACATTTGAGAGATGTTACCACAAAATATTATAGGGTCAGAGGTATAAATATGTTAGTATTCATATGATTTGTTGATAAATGTCTTGAATGGAATTAATCATCTCTAAATTTATCTCTATATATTTGATTTTACTAATTTTAATATCAATATTTCTTGTCCTAAATTTATTAATAATTACTACTGCAATACTTAAGTCTATTTTTGCATTGAGCTTGTGAAATTAAATTTAGTAAAACTGAAAACTTATTTGTGAATACTAGTAGTATGACTGTGGATTTGCTGTAAAGAGAGGGGTTTCTAATTCAATGCTTTGAGGATGCAAAGGGAAAATTGGAAGCCTTTATGAAGTCAGAAACTCAAATTCCACTTCCTGTTTATCTCCCCCCCCCCCCCCGACAATTGATAACACCTCTAAGCAGAAACCTTAGCTACCTGTGACCCAGCTTTCTTCTGCTCTCTTAGTCATTTACTAAATTATGTAGACTGTGCTATCCTTTCCTGAGGCAGCGCTGCAGCATCAGTCAACTGCTACATCCCTGACTTGTAACCAGTTCCTTTAACAGAGGCTCCGACTACAACCCACTTTCCATGCTCTCTTGGGAGTATTGTCACAGTGTTCTCTTCACAGGCATCCTGAATTCATGATTTTACAGGAGCTACACGAATCTGTATGTATACTCTTAATGCTTTATTTCTACACTCAAAGCACTGTTTCATATAAGTCATTACTCAGACTGCTGACCTAAGACTGTGTCAACATGCAGATGTGTAAGGTTGCTCTGCTTTTGCCTTGACTTGGATTAATTTTAATAATCTAGAAGATCAGGTCAGCCTAGATTTCCTATTACATTTATAAAAATTCAATTTTATGCTTTGTTTTTCCACAGTGCCAGGAAATTATGGATAAAATTATCAATTTTAATCTTTAGAATGACATTCTAATTATTTTGTGCTGCTTGATAATAAATTGCTGAGCCAGACAACTGAGCAATGTAAAGATTTCTTTTAATCAGTTAATCAGCCAATCTGTTTAAAAACTTTGCAGTAACTAGATATGTTTTGAAGGGCAGAGACGTGACAATCATGATTCTGAGACGTGATCTCAGAATGCCAAGCCGTAATCATAATCTGCTGAATAGACAGTATTCTCAATTCCCTTGGTAGTTCTATAAGAGATATATATTTAGGAGAGATAATATTTTTAATGGAGTATTTCTCTACAGCAATCATGTTCCTAACTTGTAGATTCAGAAGATTCACCTAAGGCAATATTATCTGATGTACATATATCTGTAAGTACAGCAATGTTCACTGATAACTACATGAATGAATACTGCTTCATAACGCTTAGCAGAGAGCATTGCTATGACCCAAATAAAGTAATCCAGAGAGTCCTTGGAGCATTGAAAGAAATGTTTATGGCTTTTTCCTTTGGTGTCTCTGCAAGTAATTGAGAAAGGAACTGACCAAAATTATTGTTTCCCAATGGGCAGAGCTTTTATATATACTTAGTGAAAATAAGCATGGCATATTTATGAGACAATCAATTTTCATTGATTAATCTATTTCTTTGCAATGGCTGAAATCTATAATGATATAAAGAGTTATTTTGTATAACTTCTCCACTGGGGACCCTGTGCTCAGTCCCCAAAGGCTGGCTGTGAGTATCTGCCTCAGTACTTGTCAGGCTCTGGCAGAGCCTCTTATGATACAGCCATATCAGGCTCCTGTCAGCATGCACTTCTTGGCATCCACAATAGTGTCTGAGTTTGGTGAGTGCACATGAAGGGACCCATGACTCCAGCCATATATGTAGCAGAGGATGGTCTTGTTGGGCATCAATGGGAAGAGAGGCCCTTGGTCCTTTGAAGGCTTGATGCCCCAGTGTAAGGGAATGCCAGGGTGAGGGGGTGGGAGTGAGTAGATGGGTGAGGGAAGACCCTCATAGAAGCAGGGGAGAGGAGACAAGATAGAGGGTTTCTGGAGGTGGAGCACCAGGAAAGGAAATAACATTTGAAATGTAAATAAAGAAAATATCCAATAAAAAAAGAGAAAAACAGTTATTTTTTTCTTTAAATCTGTATTTCTGTTACCTATGCAACTTAACATATTTCTATTCAATTAGTATTTTCTTCCTTCAGAAGAACAATAAATTCTTCCGATCACAGTTAAAGGCACTCAAAGAAAATAAACTAAAAAAACTGCATTCCCTATTTCATTGATCATAATCTTCAAATTGAAAACAGAAGTCTCTCACGCTCCTGTCAAATTATTTGGAACTACTTTGAAAGCTCAAATTGAATGTCATATACTCACCAAATCAAAGTTAAAATGAGCTGTCCAAATGTGTAGTGGGGCGTGATGAACAGCAACATCGTCTTTCGTGTAAGTCAGTCAGGTTTTACTGGTGTGAGGCTCTGAAATGCCTACAGTGCTTCCTGTTGTCCCTCTGCTGTTACCTGGTGACTGGAAAATGTTATGTGCTCCGGTTAGTATTTGTAGAACTTGCATAAAATACACATCCTCATTTTGTGTAACTGATTATGCTAATAAAATACACCATAGAAAGTTCATATATAATATATAAAGTTCACATTCACTTAGAAACCCTAATTAGATGTCTCTCTGTTATAATGAGATTTAAATTATCTTAGTATGACAGACATGTGATGTTTTGTTGTATTGTATTGTTCTTTTGCTTCATCTGATGATCATGCATGGTGACAGTCCTTCATGAATCCAATTGGTCTCATCCCCTCAGAACCTTCAGTCCTTTCACCCAACTCTTCCATAAGAGTCCCTGACCTCTGTCCAGGGTTTGGCTGCATTTCCTTTAGATGGATCAAATTGGGGGTCTAAAGTTTTTGGGTGGGTTGATGTCTTTATCTCTCTACTGAGGTTCCTGCCTGGCTATAGGAGATGGCCTCATCAGGTTCCATGTCCCCACTGTTAGGGATCTTAACTAAGGTCATCATCATTGACTTCTGAGAAACTGACCCATCTCAAGTCTCTGGAACTTCCTAAAGATTCCCCAAAATCCTCATCCCAGGAAACTGCAAATTTCCATTCCTTCTCTTGGTCCTCTGGGTCTCTATCCTGTCTCTCTGAACACCTGATCATGCCTCTTCATTCCTCTCCCTCTTCTCTCCTACCATTTTCATTCCCTCTCTCTGCCTCCTATGACAATTTTGTTCTCCTCTTCTAAATGTGATTCAAGCATCTTCGCTTGGATTTTCCTTCTTGTTTAACTTCTTTGGGTTTGTGTTGTGTATCATGGGTATTCTGTATTTTATGGATAATATCCACTTATCAGTGAGTACATACCATATATGTCATTTTGGGTCTGGGTTACCTCACTTAGGATGATATTTTCTAGTTCCATCCATTTGCCTGTGAAAATCACCATAAAATCTTGTTTTTAACCACTGAATAATATTCCATTGTGTAAATTAACCACATTTTCTGTATTCATTCTTTGGTTGAGGAACATCTGAGTTGTTTCCAGTTCATAATTATTGCAAATAGAGCTGCTATGAACTTAGTGGAGCATAGTGTGTCCTTGTGGTATGGTGGGCCATCTTTTGGGATATGCCCATGAGCAATATAGCTGGGTCTTCAGGAAGAACTATTTCCAATTTTGAGAAACCACCAGATTGATTTCTAGAGTGTTGTACAAATTTGCAAGCCAACCAACAGTGGACGAGTGTTCCCTGTCTCCACATCCTCCCTAGCAGGTTCTGTCTCTTGAGTTTTTTTAACTTAGCCATCCTGATTGGTGTAAGGTGGAAACTCAGGGTTCATTTGAATTGCATTTCCTTGATGATCTTCTTGATGTCATTTCTAAAAGTGTTTTTCAGCCTTTGTTGGGAATTATCTGTCTAGCCATGTACCCCATTTTTAAATTGGGTTGCTTGGTGTTTTGGAGTCTAACTTCTTGAGCTCTTTAAGTAATTTGGATATTAGCACTCTGTCAGAAGTAGGTTGGTGAAGATTTTTCCCCAATCTGTAAGTTGTCATTTTGTCTTATTTACAGTATTCTTTGCCTTACAGATTTTCAGTTTCATTAGGTCCCATTTGTCAATTGTCGCTCTTAGAGTCTGAGTAATTAGTGCTCTATTCAGGAAATTGTTTCTTATACCAATGTATTCAAGGCTGTTTCCGACTTACTCTTCTAGGAGATTTAGTATATCTAAGAGCATGGGAGATCTTTACATCATCCAATGTCTTTTCAATTTCTTTATCTGGAGGCTTGAAATGCTTGTCATACAGATCTTTCATTTGCTTGGTTAGAGTTGTACCTTGATTATTTTATATTATTTGTGGCTATCGTGAAGGGTATTGCTTCCCTAATTTTTTTCTCTGCCCATTTATCATTTGGATAAAGGATGGCTACTGATTTGTTTGAGTTGATTTTATATGTAGCCATTTTGTTAAAGTTCTGTAGGAGTTATCTGGTAAAGTTTACTTCTTTATCCCACTTTTTTTCATATTTTGATGAAATAAATATTTTCCTCACCTGATTTATTTCATTCCTATAGTAAGTTTGTGATCACATCTTCAATATCTTATATCTACAAAGATTCTAAGTGACTGATGCCTAATGACTCTAATAGAAAGGATCTTCCTAATCTCCTTCATCTCTCCAAAATATACATAGCCTATCTGCTCACCTCCCCTTCTATTATTCATAGCTCTGTGATTATTTATTGGCCTTTCAGTCAGCTCATTAAAGAACAAATGTAGGGATTGATTATTTCTTTCAATTTTCAGGTATTCTGTTAATTTACATAATGCATTTTGTGAAAATTATACAAATTATGTAACATATTAACTTGCCCTCTGTATGTCTTATATTTAAGTTTGGCATTATGTATTGTCCCTTGAGTACAAACTATTACAAAGAAATGATATAGCACAGCATGTTGTGGTGGTTCTTTTACTCTCAGTAGGGAGATGAGATCACATGCTTAATCACTCCAGATAGGAAACAAAACATGGGCCATTGAAGTCCAACTTAGCAATCCAGTGAGTTTGTTGGGCTGATTTGCAGAGAACAGAGAAGCAGATTTGGGGGATATCTGAAAAAAAACAAAGCATCCACGACATTGAAATGTCTCAAGCCAGTATACATGACAACTTCCCAGTATGGAGTCCACCCTTTAGTTAGCCCTCCACAGTTTATGGCCTCCTGGGATTGTAAGGCCATGTGCACTTGAAGAAAACCTACATTCAACTGCAGGGAGCTACAAGATGGAATAGCTGAGCTCTCAAGTCAGGTTTTGATGATTCTTCTCATCCTCTCTTTCTGTGAAGAATTGATGGCAGGACCAAGACAGAGGGTAGCCTTGACTGTTTCAGCTACTTCTGATGATGGGAGTAATGATGACTGTTATGCTCACAGGATGGTATACTAAGAGTAGCAAGACAGCTGCATTGTGAATAAGATAACAGAGATCTGTTCTTTTGTTGTTGAAGAATAACTACAATGTTGATGAAAACTCTTCAAAATTACACACACATACTTGGTCTCCACACAAAATTATTGGAAGAATTTGGAGTGAAGAAGGAGTGACCTAAGATACTTTGGTCATCTGGGATGTTTGACATGTGAGTTTGGAGGTGAGCGTGGGATGTAGTTCCTCTTTCTTTCTGCACTGATTCATCATGTGACCATTTGCTTCTCCACTCACTTCATAATTGGTGTGCCACCTTCACCAGAGGCCAAGATCACAGGGCACCTATTATAGCTCTTTGAACTGTAAAAACCATAAACTAGGAAAACGTTTTTATTTTGTTAGCTAGCCTATGTCAGGCACTTTCTTGTTGTAACACACAACTAAGAAAATCATGGAACATCTCTTGGCATCATTTCCCTGATTTGTAAAATGCTAAAAATAGAATACATACATTCCAAATACCCCTTTAAGCTTTAAATCAAATGACTGATGCAGTACCCTTAAAGATCTGTAAAGTATGAGTCATATCCAGCATGTTCACTATTAATGTTCTGGTTGCTTGATAAACTGAACAGCATATTTATTCATTTACTTGATCAATTTTCATCATGTGCAAGCTACTCATTAAGGAATCCACAGTAAATAAATAAGCCAATTCTTTCTCACATTGATTTTCCAACAAGAAGATATGGATAAATAATATAATACGTTAGCATTTATTAGTACTGGAAAGAAAATAAAACAAAGCGGGGAATTATGAATTCCAGAGTGGGTTGTGCATGTTTCAGTGTTCCTGCAAGTGCAGGCCTTTCCACACAGATATGGGGAAAGAGAATGTTTCCAGAGTAGTAAAATCCAGTTTAATTCCTGACATTACAGTCGCACAGCTAACCAGATGAGAGCCAGACTGGCTAGCTGTGCAAATAACATCAGAGAAGCAACAGGGAACAACAGAAGCAAGGGCTTTGTTGGCCACTGTCACTAGACTTGCCTTGATGCTGTGTTTAGCTGACTGACTACATGGAAGACCAACATCTCATATGCTCACATTATGAGCCTGGCTATTCTATTTCCTTCCATAATTGAGAACCTTTGTGATTTCCTAGGACAATCCACCAGAGCCAAAACAGACCTTGCCTTACAGGTAACTGATTAGTGGTCACTTTCATTCCACCAGCAACCTGCACTTGTCTATACTAGGGGATGTGCACATTCCCACATTCGAGGGGGAGCAGTGTTCTGCTTGTCGCAAAGCCTAAATAAAAATGAGTAAGTAGTTGAAGAGAGGAGTAAAAGGCAGGTGAAGAGCTATCAGTTTTTGTCTAGCACAGTCTCCAGGAAGAGAAACTGGCTCCAGTACAAATGTTCTAGTATAACATGTAAAAAGCTTATTATGATAGAGATCATGATGGTTCTCTATGACCAAACACAATATCCCTCAACCCAACTCGTCAGCTCATTTTCAAACAACAAATAATCTCCAAACATTAAATTCATATACCTAGAAATTATGATAGTGCCTTGTTTGATAGTGCCATACAATCATGTGAAAGAGAATATGCCCACCACTGTGTGTTTCTGTGCTGCCTTGCATACCAATCTTCTATAAAACAAATAAACCTTGGATATGTTTAGTCAAGGTAATTTGTTTTACAGGTCTGAGGCCAGGATCAGATGCTGAAACGAGGATACTGCCTTAGGGTTTCTGTTGCTGAGAGAAACACTGTGACCAGAATGCAAATTGGGAAGTAAAGGGTTTCTTCAGCTTATACTTCCAAGTTGCTGTTCACCACCAAAGGAAGTCAGGACAGGAACTCAAACACAGCAGAATTCTGGAGGCAGGAGCTGATGCAGAGGCCTTGGACGATGCTGTTTACTGATTTGCTCCTCATGAATTGTTCAACATTCTTTCCTATAGAACTCAGGACCACCAGCTCAGAGATGGGACCACACATAATGGGCTGGGCTCTCCCCTATTGATTACTAACTGAGACAATAACTTAGAGCTTGATCTCACAGAGGAATTTCCTTATATGAAGCTCCTTTCTCTCTCTCTGATGACTCTAGCTTGTGTCAAATTGACACACCAAGCCAGCCAGTACTGATACACTCTAAAAATATCATAATACTAAGATCAAGTTATATAGTTTGATGGGAAGAGGGACTCCTTAATTTTCCTCTTACTAAATAAAATAAGACTGAGTCCAATAGTATTTTTCTATGTAAAAGTTGAAAAAGAAAGTAAAGTACAGTTGGAATCAAATACAAAAGAAGGAGAAAATAAATGGGTGCAAACATGCTTTACTTACACTGAGCTTAGAAGACTTAAAGTGCCAACAGTGAGCAACCTACACTTGTATGGACTGTGAACTCAACTGTCAAGGGAGCAAAATGTATTAATTTTAACTTTAAAGACTATTTTTGGACAAATGATCCCATCTCTTTTAAAAAGGAGTCTAATTTAAAACTTCAATTAACCCATCTAGAATACAAAAGACTATTATAACCTTAGATGTTAGCACTTGATTTGATCGGAATTTTCTATTACCCAAGGATTTTAAAATTATAATCTTTAATTTTTGCCACTTTCATAATTTTATTTTCTTCCATTTTTTTTCCAGTGAATGTTAGCAAAAGAAAAAAGATTAAAGGACTTCCATTCTTTCAAAGGCCCTTGAAGTTTATGAGGTGTTTTTGTTATTTAATTTTTATCATCTGTACTCCACATTGCTAGGTCCACATTCCAACCCAATGGTTTGAAGGGAGATATTATGCATTTTATGGAAAAGTTGTTTTATAGGCCTTAGATCATTAGACAAAAACTAGTGTGCCAAGCTTAGCATGTCATCTTCCAAGGCTGATAGGAAGACTCGCTAGCATCCTTAATAATACAGGTTCTTACCATTCTGCGGGTTTGACCACCTGAACTAGGACTTTATTGTTGAAGAAATTATGTATCTTGGATGCATGACAATGAGATAACAAACTGGATCTGAACTGGAATAATCTGAACTGGGATAAGCCCTACTAGCTAGATTTTACACAGGAGAAGTAGGTGCTATATAGGCTACTGGAGGAGAAAGGTTATCAACGGTCTTATCCAGCTGTGAATCTTACAATCTAAGAGACCAACGTCCCAGGGACAACGTGCTCATGCGGGCAATAGAGGCACTGAGGATAAACAACTGTGCCCTGATTGGGTTTGGTACATAGTTTACAGAAAGAAATTCAGATCTCTAACTATAAACTTGGTCAAAATTTAGGTTGCCAGAGGTCACATGCCCTAGCAGGAGAAATTCAATATCGTTTAGCTGAATTGGCAGCAGATAAAACTGCCCTCTAAACATTTGCTTGTACCTGATATAAAGGCGACTCATAGACTTAAGCAGAAAACACTTCTTTTTTAGTGAACAGCCGTGAATCCGAGGTTTATAGCTGCACAGGTTCTAGGGTTTATGGCTGAAAATAAGTGATAGATGACTGCTCAACTCTAAATGCATCATTTCTACCATCCTTTCTAAGGATGAGTGAATACTGTGGAAGAGAAAGTGCAGGGTATTGCAAGAGTTGGCAAATAAGGGGTTAGTTTGTGAGATGTCTTGTTCTGCATAAGACAAAAAGCTATTGTAATCACAAATACCAACACAGTTGTCAACAATGTATCTGCATAAGAATGGACCCAACAAAAGCCAGTTTAAACTATTGACTGACTAACAATAGATTCAGGAAGAGGCAATTGTTGCTTTCCATTGTGTACACAATAATGGCCCCAACAGATTCCAAAGCACATTTCTAATACAACAGCCACAAAGATGACCCTGTGTAAATCAACTGAGTTGCAAACCAAATTGAAAACCCATTTTGGGAAAGATACTGGTAGGAATGAGGTGTGTTAATAGGCATGATAGGCAATTGAGAGCTCAAGTGAGTATATAACTGTAATATATTATACACACACGTATGAAATTTTCAATAATAAAAACAGATAGAAATACAAAAAAAAGGAAAAAAGAGCACTCGACAATATCTAGCATATCTGCTCTGAGATATGTCACTGTATCAAGCAAAATTATAATTACCTTGATGACTAAGCTGTTGTTGAAGAACCTTTAGATGTATATCTAAAGAATACAGGTCCTAATCAGTAAAGTTTATTTATAATGTAACAGTCCATCATCCAGAGACATGGTAGAAAATTAATGAAGGAGACCTTCAAAGTCTTTCTAACCTTTAAAACTATGTGATCCCATAACATTGTGCATTAAAATTTGAACACCTCAATATCTTATTGACATTTGGTATGCTGAAGAAGAATGATACCATTTTAACACAGTGATATTCAAACTAATTCTCTCATTTTTGAGGAAGTCTTTTCTGTAAAAATATAGGTGTTTAATTAGCAGACAATCTATTGAGTTTCATTAAGGCATTTCTTTGTTTTTTCAATTTAGTTTTGACAAGGTATCGCTGTTAAGTATTGATTGATCTAGAATTCAGTATGTAGATTTGGCTTGCCCCAAGCTTGCAGAGATCTCCCTACCTCTCCCTCCTTATCGCTGGTGTTAAAGATGTGTGCTTTTATACCTGGCCATATTTTCCTATGTGCTTTATTGTTATTAATACTCTGCCTTCCTTCCTTCCTTCTCATAACGCTCTCTCTTGCTATTCTGAATCTTCTCCACCTGTTACCTCCCATCTGCTGCCGTGTTGCTTGGATTTTGTTACCCTCCTTTCACAAGAACCCCTTCTCTCATGAACCCCTTCCAAACTCATTTGCTATACAAACACAAATATTTATGTGTACAGAAATTAAAACCCACTACATGGTTGGTTATCTGCTGTGGAAGTCATTACAAGCTGAACTTTTCCTTCTGTTTTCCATTCTCCTCCCCTGAGTAGCTGCTGATATTCATGCTGCCTTTCTTAGGAATTTTTACTTTAAACACTAATATAATTGTCCTTACGTTTTAACAAATTAAAAATTAGATACTGTATACCAGAGAAAATATTAATATTTATTTTCCTATGCTTACCTTATATGTTTAACATAATTCTAAGTTCCATCTGTTTTCCTGTTGATGGGATAACTTCATTTTTTCTCTAGAGAAGAATTAAATTCCATTGTGCATATGTACCACATATTCTACATTCATCTACTGATATAGTTTTAATTTGGACATACATCTTGACTATTGTGAATACTGCAGCAACAAATGAATATCCATCTATAAGATTTATTATCCTTTCGATATACTCCCATGAAAGCTATAACTGGATCATATTGTAGTTGTGTTTTAGTTTTTCTTTAGAAATTTCTATCCTGGTTTCTATTGTATTACACAAGTTTCTATTCCTATTATGCCCCTTACACAAATGTGTGTGAAGACAAGTAATCTGGGATGTAAAGTAAATAAATTAATGAAGAAAAAAAGAAAAAGAAAAAGAAAAAATTCAATTGGCAATACTTCACAAGAAGTAAATTCAACTCTTTTGAAAAAATTAAACAGAAAGACACCCTAGAATAAAGTTTCAGTGAAATATGAGACAATGTAAAGCTAATAGACGAAACGACACATCCTGTTCCTATTTTGTTTAACTAAACCTTCAATCCTCACTACTGCATTTGTCTGAGTTGTAGCCATGTACTTCCTTTTGCCTCATAAATAAAATTCTTAGCTTTCTATCATCCAGTTAAAGAAGAACATGGTTGGTGTGGCATGATTCTAATAATGTCTTATACTAGATGTTTGATTATTTGTCATTTCATTTCCTTTATTACAAAAACAACAAATCAACATTCGAGATAATTACAATCTCAGTACATTTTATATTCTCATCATTATTTTACTAAATTGGCTTAAGTGGCACTCTTTTAATTGCTTATGAAATTCTGTTTTGTTAACGAATAATGAATATGTATGAGGTTCAAGTGGAAGTTTTGCTGCTCTCCTGTGTTATCACCCACCTTGCTTCCTCTTGTTATAGTTAGTTTTTTTATCAGTAGTCACCATCATTCCATTGTCTTCTATGGTTACATTTTCTAATTTGGATAAGTACAACCCCACTCTCCTTCCTTTAGGTGGTATATAGAACTTGCATTTTGTTTTTTAATCAGATATTTGGTTACTTACTATTTCCTCTTCATGAGTTGTACAGTGATAAACTTGGGAACTACATAATTATTTTTACACACATCATGCACTAAGTTATTTATCTTCTTAAAGCAATAAGAGCAGTCAATATATACTAGCAATTTACAGTGTAAAGATAAAGAAAATTAATTTTTAAATCTATCACTGGCATCTACAGGAGCACATGTAAAAGCCACAGGAGAGATCAAAACAAATTCAAAGGCAGTACAATTTCAAAGGCAGTTTAGGGTCTGGTTGTGAGCTATTTTATGTACCCTCCAAAATACACATTGATAAATAGAAGCAGCTCACAGAGTTTCTGCAAAGGCTGAGGTTAGAGTACACCAATTGGTTGTTCAGTGCCAAATGGTATGACCTAAATACCCATATACAAGTAACATTATACAGATTGGATAGATTATATTTAAGAATACACATGTACATATGTATCAACATGCAAGAACATTTGGTGAAAAAAAGAGGTGATGACTTTGAAGGAGAGTAGGAAGAGGTACAGGAAAGGGTTTAGATAGGGGAAATAGTAGTGAATATTTTTGTAATTATAATCTCAAAAACAAACAAACAAACAAACAAAAAACTAAAAAAGAAAAACCGCTGACTATCCTCAACAGTAGATTCAGCACTTCAAGCCAACCCCATTGCTATATTTTTTCACTTACTTCCAAGCTCAAATTCCAGCAATCATAATATCAATTCTGGATCCAAGATGCTGAACAGACTGATGTGTTTCCATGACTTTTAAATGTCTTCTTGTGATAATTTGTTCAGAGTAACCCTTCTAGTTTCATATGTTTGAATGCTTGGCCTCAATAGGTGGAACTGGTTTTGGAACAATTAGTGGGTGTGGCCTTGTGGAGTAGTGTGGCCTTGTTGAAGGAAGTATGTGTCACTCAGGATGGCTTTGAGGTTTCAAACACCCACTACAGGCAAGTCTGCTGTTTACAATTCAGCATATAATGATTTCAACTACTATTCTAGAACTATAACTATCTAGATCCCACCATGATGATCATGAACTAATGAAAGACCCACAATGTGAGGGCTCCCCCACGTTCTGACTCAGGAGAGGCGACACCCCAAAATCACCCACAAGAAACGGGTCTTGCTGCAAATTGCAAGAGGATTTTTATTCAAGAGCGCTCTCGGGCCCATGGTCATACACCACGCAGGGGTAGAGGACCGTGGCACCCCGAGTAGCTGGGTAAGGGGGTATTTAAAGGAAGAAACCGAAACTCAAGGAAGTGGGGAGGGCGTTGTTGGAAGATACCAAAGATACCAGTTAAGAGTCACAAGGAAGTGTAAAGTTACAAGAGTCACAAGGAATACCTGGTAATTGTTAACTCTCAAGACAGCTTCTAATAGCCTCTAACAATAGCACATTTGCATTGCAGGTTCTGGTAATGGTCAGGGTGACTTTCTTTGAATGAGCACTCTTTGAACCCAGGAAGCGGGTGGGTAGAGGAATGTCGCTATCTCTTTTATGATTAGCATACCTTTACAAAGGCCACATTCCCAAGCCTGGGCCTAAAGGCCTAGAATTCTGTTTTTACGTTGTTATACTTTCATTAACCCTCTAAAATTGTAAGCAAGTCCACAATTAAATGCTTTGTCCTATAGGAATTGCCTTGGTCATGGTGTCTTCACAGCAATAGAAGAATAACTAACACACTTCCCAAATGAATTCTCCTGCACATCTGAGAGCTCACATTACTTTCAAATTTTCAGTGTTTTTTTTAATCAACAGAATTAATTATCCTTTCAAAATCAAATTTTAAAAAACTGTGAAAAATAATACAGGATTCTATTTTGAGTAAACAGGGCCCTTTAATATACTAACATCCTTTAATTAAGGATTATTCTAAAAATGCTTCTTAAAGCTATAAGTATATACATAAGTGCTGAGGATATTTTAGAGGACATGTTTAATAAACTCACAAACTCATTACCAGATGACCCAGTTTGTTTAATTCTCAATTTAACATGACCTACATGTACCTTAGGGAGAAGTTAACATGATCTGTGACAAGGCACCTGGGCAATGTGACAAAACATCAACTGGGGAAGTTCTACACATATCTACTTATGCCAGATAGGGAGCCAATGACAGACCAAAAGTACAAACACTAAAAGAAGTCCTACTTGGTGGATCAATGAGTGTGTTTGTGGGTTACTTATAGGAATATGTATGAGGGACTACTTACAGGAGCAGAAATGACTCAAAGACGGCTGCATCACCCAAGCCCACCCCAGCATGGTTGACAGCTCATAGGATCTGGGGACCTGAAGCAGACTGTGCAGTCTTTAGGCAATTCAAGAGGTTGGAGAGTGTCTTTTCCAGGTGTCTCAGTTGAACTAAACCTCTTCAGGCAACTTGTCTGATTCTGATTCATCCAGGCAGCTGATCTGGTGTCAGTCTTATTTGCAGCTTGGCTGGTCTGAGAGAGATTCTAAACTTTAATTGCTTATGTTGCCAGAGGAAGGGGCTAGTGAATCTGGGATTCTGATCAGTCTCTGGGGCTTGCTGAAGTTATTTTGAGTCATTTACCTTCCTGCTTAAGGAAGTTCTCTGTGGGATGCAATGTTAACAATATCAGAAGATACTGTGGTATAACAGAACTACTATGTGTCCCATAGACACTTGAAGTGGAGACTTTAATCACTTCCTATATTTGTAAATATTCTTCCAAACAAGAAAGCATTTCTAATGAACAATGTCAAGTATCTATGTGATATAAATGACAAGACAGAATCTTTACATATAAATATTTTAATTATTGGTGTGACATTAGTGACAAGATGCTATGCCCACTCCAGTGAAGTCTGCTTGACAGGCCGAGAGGCTTAGAAGCACTCACGAGGCAGAGTTTCAAGGAAACTATGCCCCCTGAAACCTTGGCATTCCCATAGCCCGTATACTCAAACTCTATTCCCATGTTAGTCTGGTGTATGGATCCACGTGCTCTCTTTCAGTATTGTTTTATTATAAGTGCCTTTAAGGATTGATTTCTTGACAAACTAAGCCTTCGCCAGTGTTCCAATGTCCTAGAAAATCCTTGAAGCCTTCGAGCTTGGAATTCAGTAGGAATTCAGTAACAATGTTACCTACTCAGTAACATTCAAAACACATGTAGAAGAGACGGTGAAACTAATTAGGCATTATAAAGAACGGAGCTATTCTAGCTCCAGGCTGGTCTGCAGAGTTATTACTTAGGACAGTAGCCGAGTCTCACCCAAACAAGGGAATACACAATGGCCTAGCGAATAGGTGGATTAACCATGAAAGAGTTAGGGAATGCCCCTGAGACAGGATTCTTCACTAGGCCCAAAGGAACAGCATAATCAGGCATTTACTAGGAACCCCTGGTGGTGAGCTCAACAATAGACTAGCATTACACCTAGCTCCCTTCTTAGTGGTAAACAGCAGCCTGGTTCCCACCATCTTTTGATGTATACATTCCTTTTGTTTTGTGTCACTGTAACTCAGCGGATGTGTCCCACCTGGCTTTTCTTGTTTTTTTTCTTCTGTATAAAAAAGTCTGGTGTTCGTTTGGACGATTCACTCAGATTCAACATGCTCTCTCCTGTCGCATCTGTTTGTCACTTGCCGACTCTGCCCATCTATCCGAGACCTTGATTCACACGGATTGAGGAGGGCCCACTGAGGCCCCGTCCGTGGCAACAAGATAGGTTGCTTACACATTAGTGAATGAGGGGTTGAGAATCTTAAAACTATATATCTACATTTAAAAACTTTTGGTTGTGTATGTATGCCTGAGTACCTGTGTATGCTCTACCCTTATTAAAGATGCCAGAAGAAGATGTTTGTTCCCTTGGTTCTAGGGTTACAGGTACTTGAGAGTTGCCAAGTGGGGCTTGGAATCAAAATTAGGTTCTCTCCAAAAAACAGCTAGTGCTTTTAGTCAATAAGCCATCTTTCCAGGCTTCTCATGTTTTTATTAATTGGCTATGGATTAGAATTTTTGGATTTTGTTTTGTTTTTACATTTGCGTGTATGTGTGCCCACATGTTTTGGTTTTGGATATGATATGTGCAAAAGTATAGCATAGCACATATGTGAAAGCAAGAGAGAGCTTATATTGTGGGTTCTCAAGTTCAAACTCTGGTGATCAGCCTTGTTACAAGCCCTAATACCAGCTGAATTATCATCTCACTACCACTGGTAGGCTAGTTTTGAATATATCTTATGAAATTACTTAGGAAATAGATTCAAACATTCATTCCTCATGACATCTACATACAAAGACCATTTCAGGTCATTTCTTTAGGCTGGCTAGCTGGATGCTCACAGTAACAGAGGCTTACTGTATGCTGACAGGATTAAACAGCAAATGTGTCCTACTGTTGAGCACCATGAGATGAACACACCATAGGCAGCCATTGTTTGGAAAGTGTGAGGCTTGCCCACAAATTAGATCCAGCCTGATATTGAGACCACAACCTAGAAAAGTTCAACTTAGATGCCCTGACCTAAAGCCTAGTATAGACAGCTGGAAAATAGATGTTTTATGTGCATGCCACTGTGCTTTCATATTGGTTTGATATAAAACTATTGCTCTGCTAATTACATGAACATCACTGTTAAGAATTACTATATTATTGATACTTTAACAGAAGAGAAAAAATTAGGTTCATTTGAGCATTCCTCAAAAATCTTTATTATTCTTTACTTTTATTGAAGATATGGAAATCTAGAAAACATTAACTCATGTTACATGGTGACAAAATGATCCTCCAAGTATCTCACAAATAGGAAATGCACCTGAAAGATTCATGGATTTGGATAAGGAACATCTGAGGAAGTGTTGAAAGTGTGATCTGAGGCCAGCCATTGACACTTGCACTTGTTCAAAGGAAATAATATACTGTTGACATTTGAATAGCTTTGGTTGGTTAACAAGATAGCTCAGACAGAAAATAAAGAGGTTTAGATTTCATAATATAGAAATGTTCTCACCAGGTCAAATGTGTCATACATATCTAGAATAAAAAGCCTAAATCCTGCATGCCAACAGGGAGAAGTGAACCAGTGGTAAACCCAAGTCAGCTACAGTTGCTAACACTCCTGGAAACATTAGTTAGTACCATGTGGTTCTTTCTCTTAGTTACCAAAGCATCCAAAGAAATGTGCTGTTATATATAAATTGACTGAGATTAGTTGAAATTAATCATAGTTGTATCTGTGTATATATATATATATATATATATATATATATATATATAGTTACATCTATATATTCTAAAAGAATTTAAAATAACTTATCAAGGAATTCTTAAGTTTTTGAAAAATAGATGTGTTAACAATAACTGCTAACCAGTTCTAAGTGATAAAAAGCATTTGAGAAGCTGTAATGGTTGTCAGCTTGACATAATCTAGAATCACTTGAGAGATGCACTTCTGGACATTCCTTTAGAGGATTATCTTGGTTATAGCTCAGTTAAGGTGGTAAGGTGAGCTGATTGTAGACTGGACTGTTTCCTGGGCAGGGATACTTGAAGTATATAAGATGGAGAAAGTGGACTGAGTATTGGCAAAGGGCACTAGTTACTGTTCACTGCTTTTTTACTGCATGTTAAATTCCACCTCCTGTAGAATAATGCACTGCCATTGTATTGGGGGTTTTATAGTGAAATATGTTGTCCACAGATTTTACTAGAGAAAAATCTCTGCTCACATTCCTGTTTCAGATCTTAGCATCAGTGTGGCTGAGGTCAAGTCATATCCTTTTCTCTGAGAATATTTTTCCTCTTGCAAATGGAGGTATGAGGACCAAAAGAGTGACCATCAAATATGCAGTACATATCGCAAAAACTACAGGTTTCCACTATCCGTATTGATTCAAGTATGAGAAATTAGAACATGCATATGGATACTCCTAATATTATATCATCATCATAATCATCATCTTGGTATTCCAAGACAGAGTTTCTGTAAGTATAACCCTGGCTGCCCTAAAACTGACTCTGTAGACCAGGCTGTCCTCAAGCTCAGAGAACTGCCTGCCTCTGCCTCCTGGGTACTGAGATTAAAAGCTTGGACCACCACCATCTTGCTAATGATGCTACCTTTTAAAAAGTTTATTATTATTATTGTGTGGGTGAGCAGGTGGATGTGTGCATGTCAAGGTTCATACGCAGAAGCTCAACGACAACTTTATGAAGATATTTTTGCTCCCTCCACATTTCCATGCATTCCAGAGATTAAATTCTGGTTTCTAGCATCACGTAGAAGCAGTTTTTACCCAATGAGCCAACTCGTTAGCCTCCTTAATGGCATTGTTTGATTTGTTCATGAAACTCTTAAAATGATCTTAACCTGTTCTAGAACACAATCGTATCTCAAAGTTATATTTTGAAATATCCCCCTGAGTGGCTGCTATAGTAAGAAAATCAATGATGTCAAAATATATTTTTAATGAAAATAATACAGTACAACAGCACATTCTCCATCACTGCCCGTGAAATTCAATACAAAAATAAAAGTCTGCATGCAAAATAACATGCAGAAATATCAACGAAAGTATGCAACTTAAATTATGTATAGTGCCCATGAGCATGTATGTACAATGAACCATTTTCTCGCAGAGAAAATATGATTTCTAGATTTTAGTATCCTATGTTAATTGCACACAATAATTGGGGTTTTGTGACATTTTGATGTTTTCATAATAAGTACAATATATATTGATTACTCTTACCATATCCTCCATTTCTTTCTATCGCCTGCCTTACACTCCTGCTAATATGATTCCTGTTCACTTGCAAGGTAAATCCTATTTTTTTTTCATGTTCTTTTGTTATTTGATTGGATCCCATTGAGTTTCATCAGGGTTCTTTACAAGACCATGAGTTTGAGGATATTTACAGAAATTGATGGGATTGCTATTCTTACCTATAAATAATAATAATTATTATTATTAATAATAATAACAACATAATTATAATTGACACTCATTGGAGATGAGCAGACCAAACTGTAATTAGAAAACATATGTAAGCCAGGCCTACACAGAGAAACCCTGTCTTGGAAAACCAAAAAAAAAAAGAAAGAAGAAGAAGAAGAAGAAGAAGAAGAAGAAGGAGAAGGAGAAGGAGAAGGAGAAGGAGAAGGAGAAGGAGAAGGAGAAGGAGAAGGAGAAGGAGAAGGAGAAGGAGAAGGAGGAGAAGACATATGTAGCCATTCCAGAGTGAGTGTCCACTCACTCTGTCTAGCTTACTCCAGTTAGTTCCCTTACCTAAAATACATAGGATTTTAAGAGGAAATACCCAAAAACAGTATTGGTGTGTGGGTGAGACACAAAGTGTTAAAGCATGTGTCTGGAAGAGCTCGGTAAGTCTCTTGGGGGCTTTGATTGACAATAAATGTGGTCAACCTGTGAGTTCCAGACCTCAGCACATCAGCATCATATGGAAACCTCATAAAACACGCCCTGTTCAATGCCATCACTCAGAATTTCTAATAATAGATTACCTATGTTCCATAATTTAATGAGTTCATTGATACATCTATGTATATTTCTAGGAGAAAGTGTACTGAGGCCCAGGAAAAGTTAGCAACATAAATGGACAATAACTATCTAACTAACTAACTAACTAACTAACTAACTAACTAACTAAGCTGCATTGGGAAATCACCTATGACATATGAGAGGACAACCTACCGTGGCTCTTGCCAAGTATCTTACCTTAAGAAATGTAGTTAAGAATGCTAAGCTTTAGCACTGAGAGGAGCAGTGGGACATGAGCTTCCAATCTTCACCAAGAAGTTATCTCTGACTGCCATCAGCCTGCAAGAAAAATGCTAGTTTTCTATAATAGAATCTCACTGCATCTTTAAACTAAACTTCAGTGTTTGGGTGTTTGGGTTGTTTTTAACTGTAAAAAAAAAAAGAGAGAGATAATCAGATAGCTAAAGATTTTCAGGAGATGAGGCAACATTTGACATTCTAACTCAACTCTAAACATGGTGAGTTTAACAGCATGTCATATGGTAACGGAATAATCATTATTAACAAGAACTGTGCTTGGCAGTGTGACTATAACAAGACATCATTTGCCCTTAGCAAGCTTAAGCACAGGATCTGAGTGAACCTGAACCCTATTAAAATATAAGATAAGGCAAAAGATTTTTCCCCCTGTTTTTACATGCTTTTCACTAGGCTTCTGAAAGTTATGACCACTCTTGATTTTAAAGGTGTTTCCAAGGTAAAAGTATAAAACCCAAGTACATCTATAAGACATTTATACACAACTGGCTAAAATTATCTAGTTTGCTTTCCTATGGAACAAAAATAAACCTAAGATATTTCATCATGTACTTGAATGCAAAATTTTATCACATCCCTTAATCAGGATATCAGATTAAATTAGCAAGCATTAGCTTCAGAGTTTAATATCCAGTATGAACAATAATACCACAATGAAGAGGGCATCAGATCCCACTACAGATGGTTGTGAGCCACCATGTGGTTGCTGGGAATTGAACTCAAGATCTCTGGAAGAGCGGTTGGTGCTCTTAACCACTGAGCCATCTCTCCAGCCCCAAATGTTTGTCTTGAAGTACATTCTCAGTGATGTGTATCTTTCGTGAAAAAATACTAGAAATTTGAATTGAAAACAAATTCATTTTGGTAATAGAATATATCAGGTTTATGTTCATTGGCCTTTTTTCTATGTATAAAGTATCTGATATGCAGAGAATACATTTTTATTGTGAAGAAAATAACACCCCAAGCAGAAAAATGATCTAGACTTTCATTCATTCAGACTCTCTCCTCCCTGAAAGGGCTCTGGCATGATGCCTATTTATCAACAGTGATTTAAGCAACATTTGTATAAACTTTAAAAGGAGTGTACTTCTACCAACAAGCCACCTTTATTCTTCATGTTATGAATCCCGTTGTCATTTGGACCCACCAAAGTAACCAGAAGCCACATAGGAAGAAACAGTCCAATGATATAGTTGATCCCACCATGAGGTAAGAGAGAAGGAAGAAGTCTGACATTTGATGGTACCATGGAAATATTGAACTAACAAACACACATCTGCATATGATACATATAAATATAGACCTGTTCTTTTGGGAGAAAATAAGTTTATCTTCTGTCTAATTTACTTGTATTTCTGCTTACTATGCACCTCAAACTTCTTAAGTGAAATTCCTCTATGTAATATCGGAATTCCTCAACATAAAAGCATTGACTTAGAAAGGATGTCAAAATGTTAATATAACTGCATCTGTAATGTCTTGTTCTTATAATTAAATTCCAGTTCTTACAAAGAGTCTTCTTTTATATAGTTGATATTAGACTGAAGGTAATTCTCCTACTAAGATGGTTACTTGCCATGAACTCTATTTCTCATGCTACCCTAATCAATAAGTTGGATTCCTATCACAGTGAAAAGCAACATGCACTGCTCTCTTACAAAGAGGAAAAGTTGGGTTAGAGGGAGTGACTCACAATTTGCAGAATCTCTTTGGTTCTAAGCAGTCCTTGCAAATGAATACTGACCTTCCACATACCCCATGGATAAAATTGATTTGAAGTTCAAATCCAGAACTTTCCTAGAAAACGAAACACATCAAGCTTTCATCCTGATACAGAGAATGTCTTCTCTGGCTTTTAAAAGAAGAAAAAGTTACCCAGATCTTCAGTGGAGAGAGTAAAGGCATTAAATAGAAATGAGAAAAAGAGAGAGAGGGAGAGACCTGAAAAAAGAAATCTATATAGAGATTTCTGGTTCTTGGAAAGTCAATTATATGCAATTTGGATACATCCTTGACAATGAAGGGGCTCTCTTTGCTGACAGTGGAGTTTAATCTATAGGAAATTCTCTTTTATCGTGAACAGAATTCTTTTTTGTTGTTATTCTTGTTGTTGTTTGTTGAGACAGAGTTTCTTTGTATAGCCCTGGCTACATTCTGTGATTTTTTTTTTGTGTAGATCAGGCTGGCATGATTACTGGAATTAAAGGTATACAACCACAATTCAACCACCCAGCTCAGAAGCAGAATTCGGGCTTCTGTTAACTTACCAGTATTTGTTTCCTTCATTTTAAATTTAATTTAATTTATGTTGCTGTAAGGACAGATAAAATATAACACAACATGTGTGTGTGTGTGTGTGTGTGTGTGTGTGTGTACCATAGAAGTGACAATTGTTTTCTGAGTGAGGGCCTTCCTTTGGGCTTTTAAACCATTTAAAGCAATTGACATTCTGCCTCTCTCCTGTATAATTTTTATAGTATCTGTGTGTTGTGTGTGTAGGAAAGCAGTGAATTCCTTCCTTCATTCCAAGGATAACATTATGATAATTGTTATCTTTTTCCAAGAAGGCAGCGTTTTAGAAATTTAATTTTGAGTTCTTTGTTTATATCACCCAACCACACCTCTTTTCTGTCCAGAGTTGGTGGTTAATTTAAATGACAACTTTTGATCCACTTCTCCCTAGTAGCCAGAATCATGATCCAGATGCAACTCTTTATTGTAAACACCTTGGCCCCTTGGATGTCATTGGGAGCTCACTGTAGTTGTATCCATCATACTTCTAGCTGTGACTTCTTGGCCTCGATCTGGGCGAGAAAGGGAGTTAAATTCGTAAATAGAGGCCATGATGTCTCTTTCAAGGCCTACATACATACTGTATTTCATATTCATGCCCAACCATCAATCAGCACTCTACTTTAGATATTAAAATGATACTAAATGTATTTTATCTTTCTTCCAAATACCTACACCATAGCTCAAGTGTCTCATGACTTAGCATAAATCAGGATACAGTTCACATCTGTTGACTCTCCTTCCAATATTCTCCATCTTTCAATGATTTTTCTCCTATGCCCCATCCTTGTCTGACATTATATTTATCCTTTTCTTAATATTATCTACTTTATTTAGGCATCTCATCCAATATACTTTTAGCATGGTAATAAATTAGGGGTGAATTCCTTTTAATTTAATTAAGCTATAATTTGGTTAGTATCCAGCCTCCACTCATTACTAGATGTGAATATTAAATAGGTTGCTTAATAATCATGTGTCTTGAGTTTCCCACTTAACTGGGAATATTGATATAAATGTCATATAATTGTTATGAATGTGGAGAAAATTATTACATCTCTAGTGAATCATTTATCATAGCATCTGAAATTCAAGAAATTCAAAAGTATTTTGTTATCAATATTTTATAGAAAGCTTAATGCATTTCAATACATCACCATACTTTCTGCATACTGAAAGCACTTTAAAATTTAATATTGTTCAATATATCAGATATTTTAAGACATTTTGATGGGTTGATTTACTTTCTACATTTATTAAAAAATACCCTTTTGGTTTCGATGTTGGACTTCTTCAAAAATGTTCATTGAGATATAGAAGTCAGACAAATTTATTTATTTGGATCAGCTGTCTTCTATGAGATGGTTTAATGACACCCTTCTATGTCAGCAGAACACAACTGAGCATTTAACTTAGACATCTCTCATGCCAGTGATTACATTCAGTACTTCACTGTATCTATTGGTTATTTTATGATTTACATTGCATCATAGATTCCTATAATGTATAGCTGGTACTGATCCATGCCAGCATGCCAGTCTAACATTAGAATCTATTGGAGGTCAAAGGACAGTGTGGCTAAAGAGTTACCACCAATTTTGATCTAAGTAAGAAGTTTTCTTTAGAAACAGCTATTACACAAATGAAGCATGTTTTTAACTCTTGTTTTGTGGCATTGTGCTAAAGGGAACCAATTGGCTTTCAGAAATGATGACATATGAAAAGACTCTATTCTTGCATGAGTCAGTGTTCTTCATATTTCTTGGTTCTCAAATGTGTAGTCATGCGTGTGTAAAAAGGTATATATGAGTATCTATCAAATATCATAATTACATGAAGACGCTGTATTGCATTTGATTCTGTGCGTTATATGAAGTTAATTAACTACAACATCAAATTAGGGCCTTTTAGTGTCTCATAAGAATTATACCTACAGTCACTACCATTGTTGCTAGAGGCATCTATCTTGACTTGCTTTGTAAAGATATGGCATAACTCTTGTTTTGACAAGTGTTGGAAGATTACAACAGAGATCAAGACCTCAGGAATATCACAATTATTGGTTAATTAGATAAATTCACTGTAAGTGGAAGGGAATTAAGTAGGGCACCCTTCCAAAATTTTCATAACATTTTTATAATTTATGCATTATGAGTTCTGAGAAGACCTTCACAACCTAAAGAGAAACCGAAAGGCTCCCCCTATAAAAGATTAAGGGTGATCACTTTAGTTGAGGCCATTTGAGCATCTTTCTGAAAGGAATTTTGAAAATGTATGCAGAAAATTACTTCTTTGTTGCTATAGGACATTACTTCACAAATTGTTCTTAGACCTACATAAATGGCTATCTCTAGCAATAAGTTTACTTTTCTCCATAAATATCCCATGCATTCATGAGAAATCACTGTTAAGGGAAACATATCCGCAGCCTGGGACACTATTTTAGATAATTATATTTCTCCTAAGCTCCTACTGGTGATACCTTTTCTAAAATCTATGCACTATAGGTTACCTTTCTCAACTCAGAGAATTGCATTAGGTTTGAGGAAAGAGGTGTTTAAATACTGTGAAAACCAAGTAGATATCAATTTGAATTTATTGCTATTAAAGTTGCATTGATGCTAAACTCCATTGCTCCTCCAGCACTGCCATCACTAAGTAACTTCCTGGATCATGTAAAAAATGCCTAGGATTCAGAAGAAACCAAACCATAGCCCTGATAGGAAAGACACAGTAACTTCAAAGCACACATTATTATGTTATTGGTTATGGTGCCATTATAAACAAACAGAGAGCATTTGCATTTTGTTTTCGACTTTATTTTTACACTTATGACCTTGAGATGTTTCAGAAGCACTATTATATAAATACTTGGAAATATTTTAAGCATCATTCCAAACCGTAACTGAGAGACAGCTGTATGAATTTAGAAATTTGACTTATTTCCCACTGGAAAAGTGTATATCCTTCTTTGTACTTATTTGTTGAGACAATGCCCAGAATTTAGTATTAGCTTCATTAAAATTTCTTACGTTTTATTTTCTGTTTTCAGAAGTAGTGGGAGCCATTCCATTTGTTTCATTCTCATACAACTTCACTCAAAATAATGAAGCAAGTAAAAGTGGTCCATCAGGTTTCTTCCTGTGACACACCACCTCATACTGCACAGGGACAACTTCTCATCACTGTCTTTGCCCCACAGCTACAGGATATATTCCCTAAAACGAAGCACCCATGTAATTTTAAATAAAAGGCTAGATGAGCCCACATCAACAAAGAGTTCACTGCCTAATATTTACCAAATATACTGTCCAAGGAGAAACAGGCTTGCCTTGGCATAAGCTCTCCACTTGTGAAATTTTGCTATTGGTTTATATTTCTTCAAAAACAATTGCAAATTTATTTTGATTCAAATTCAACTCATCGATGTCTTCAAATCAACTGATTTTTTTTACCAGCAAGTTAATATCAGATTTCCTTCTATTTTATTAATGTGTATTCTTGTTTATCATATCCCTGTCCTATGGAGCTGAGCTCAATGTTGTTTCTGTGTCTTTATGAGGTCAGAATTAGAGATCTGTATTTATTCTTTATATGTAACTACTTAGTTTTGTGTGCATATTTGTGTATGTGTGGACACACATTTGTCAAGGTCATTTTCTGAAGCTGAAGAGACAACTTGTGGAACTTGGTACACTCCTTCCACCATGTGGGTCCCAGAGATTGAATCCAGGCCCTTGAGTTTAGTGGCAAGTTTTTATTTTTGGTTTTTTGTTTGTTTGTTTTTGTTTTCCTACTAAACCACTTTGCCTCTGAATATCTGGAAATTTTTTGAAATAACAAAATTATTGGAGCCTTTTAAATAAGTAAATAAAGAACAACTTATTTCATCTGGACATATAAAACAATGGCTTTAGTGTCATATATACCTTGCTTTCTCGTCTTCTATTTCCTTTGCTATTCATTTCATTCCTGAAAGATTTCTAAACATACTTCTGGCCACAAGTCCACCTCCTTTTAGCCATATTGTCAGTTCGGGTTTGGAGATGAAAGAGCGACTGAATAAGTGATGCAATTATTCTATAATATCATAAAATAAATCATTTTTACAAAGGATTTTTAGGATAAAGTGGCTGTGGTTTCCTACTGATTATTTTATTCCAAATTTCATTTTACTGATTTTTTTTTCACTTAATCTTGTACTGTATCTGATTTTCTCCATGGCCAAAGTACCACTTTTAAAGTTATCAACATAGTTTCTCATTTGCTCTGTTCTTCAGAACAAAGCAAGTGACAGAATAACAACACCAATGCTGCCGCTCAGCAAGGTGGCTGGTGACATTCAGACAAATAGCCACTCAAAACAGCCTTCCCTGCAGAACTGCAACTTGATATAATTTGGTTCTGTTTATCTTGTTTTGTTTTAAATATTAGGGCTTCCTTTAGAAATTATACTAAATTCTGTACTGACAGAGTTAGCAGACTAACAAAATACAGTTTAAACAGCAAGCCACAACATGGAGTCATCATAGACACCAGCAAAGTATAAAGGGACCATGTGTGAGGGGTTGGGGGTAAAGAAATGTCAGAATGTATTGATATGAACTGGGGAAAAGAGTAATAAAAAGGTACCCTCAACAGGGAAATTAATTCAGCAGAAACAGGACAAATAACACCAAGGTTGATTTAAGGAACCTTATTATTTTATATTTACCTAAAATTGTACACAGTAAGTATATAAATGCATTCATAGATAGACAGACAGACAGATAGATGGATAGATAGATAGATAGATAGATAGATAGATAGATGATAGATAGATCAAGGGAATGTTATGTTACACAGGCTGACAATAGACTAACTATACGTGAACTATAGACTAACAAAACCCCTACAAAAAAGCACCTGTTGAAGGGTGTGTCATAGTAGTACAAGTGACTTCCAAAATCATATAGATTATCATCGATGTATCCTTTGGTTATTTCTCAAGCTTGAGGGTAGGCACCTGTTGCTGAAGACATCACACAATTCAGATAACTTGTTCTGGAATGTTTCTGCTGTCTCATTTTCATGGTTCTATGAAATACTATGTAAGTGACCAAGGCAGAGAAGCATGGAACCCTAGCCAGCTTTATAATTCAACTGAAGTAATGGAACTTAGAAAAGAATCTACTACTCCTCTTTGCTAAGCCAATAATTCCTCACTACATTATAATTCTTATCCTTAGGTCCACAGATAGCTACCACCTCTTATCAAGAAGCTTATATCACAGCAAACGAGGACCATCACAGAAAACTTCAACTGTAGGAAAGAAACTACACAGTACAGAGATCAGAGGAATGCGAAACCAAGCCATAAGAGTTACAGCACTGCCCCAATGTCTACAACTCAAGGAACATCATGGAAGAGGGGGGAAATAGCATCCCATAGAAAAGGTTGCATAAACAGAACTAGAATGATAGCAATATAAATGGACATACTCCTTACTCCTAGACAAAGAGCTACAGGCAAATGTTGACTACTGGGAGAAGGAGAGTTAGTTTCTCCCAAGGATGAGTCTCCTAGTTGGTTGTCCAATGAAGTGTGTTCAGCCTTGAAATCATATACATAAAACAACAGAACAGATTAATTAGGATATGTAGGTATATGTGTGATATATTCACATGTGTATGTGTGTGTACATGTCTGTAAGCTTGTATGTATGTATGTATGTATGCATGTTTGTAGTTTATATACATGTATTTATGTGTTTGAGGTGTACATATAACAAATATAACCAAGAAAAAGAAGCTATTAACTTGAGGGAGGCATGGGATTGTTTATAAAGGATAATTGAAAAGGAAAAGAGTAAGGAAAGGGAAGGAGTGAATTGATGTGACTCTATTCCAACTCAAAATATTTAAAAGTAAGGCTAAATGTGGTGAGACATACTTTTAGTCCCAGCACTCAGAAGGCAGATTCAGGCTGGTCTCTGAGACCAAAGCCAGCCTGGTCTACAAAGGGAGTTCCAAGACAGTCAAGGTTAAACAGAGGAAACTTGTATCAATAATTAATAATAAAATTTTAAACTATTCTATTGCTGAACCACTGCTATGCTCGTACCCTCTTTCATAGGGTACCTTTGTTTTGGTTCAGGTTCTGCTACTGTTGTTACAAATATGTATAGATACATTTTCCCCTCATGAGGCAGACAAATGGGAATTTGCGGGAAGACTCTCTATCAATGTTTGATTCACTTGCTGTTTAATTTAGATTCCATTCCTAGATATTTTACTTCAAAATGTCTTTTACATCCATACGCAATTGCCTTGTTATATTTTTCCTCATTGGATATCATTGCTAATATTCTGAATTTTTTTCATTTGTTATCATTCTGTCTCCTTAAGATTATTTAAATATCACAAAGAATATCATTGATAGCTATCTTATCCCCTTGATGTATTCAAAAAATAAAATATACCTTAAAATAAGGGATTAATATTAATTTTATAAATCACTCAAATAATACAATCTTTTTCAGTGCATCAATAGATGATAGTCTTTATTTATCATCACTCTATCTTTCTTCTTCTGGGTACATCCCAGGGCTGGTCCCACCCAAGCCACATATCTCTTTAGAAAATAAATTCTGATGTGGGGATCTTAAGAAGCAATACATAATTTTAAAAATGCAGGTCCTAATTGGAGGACCCCAGGTCACTTGAGGATATGCCATCAAAATACATTGCATGACTCCAGTCACGCTCTGGCTTCTTTTCTTTCAATAAAATCTCTTAATTTTACAAGGGTACTACTCCTTGCTAAGAAGCATGAGATAATAAGACAAAGCCATTTAGAATTCCAAACTTCAAAACTGTCAATAAAATCAATCTTCTCTTCATAACATCAAATATTTGGTGATGATTTTGTTTTTGCAATTCTTATGTGACTATTCTCTATGAAATATAAGCAGTGTGTGTCTATCAAATATTGACACAGGTTTTAATACTTTTCAAACCTTCTCATTCTTTTATGGTATTCTTTTGAACCCTTACCTTTATCTTTTCAAATAATCTAGAAATACAGATAGCATATTTTACTTTTTTCAAATGGCTTTGCTAAGTACAATGAATTTCAATGTATGATACATTATTTATGAGCATACCAATGAGGAAAACACATAATATGCAAGCTACGCTGGCTCTCAGGATGATAAAAGTTTTTATGCTATTGATTAGAATTCAGTAAAATGTTGTATTTAAAGCCTCATAACAATGGACATGAAATAGATGCTCCTCTAAGAGACTAAAAGACTCCAATACCTAAGTTTATACTGAGTCAGTGACTAGACTGGAATTTCAGATTCTAGGGTCTTTGATTTTATCCATAGACAAAAAAGACCATGTTTCATGAGTTTGTATAAATAGGAATTTTTTTTTTTAACAGAGAAAGTGTATGTTTGTAGCTGCTCATAATTATCTCTGTAAAAGCATCAAAAACTCTGTTGGCCACAGAAACTTGGGACACTCTCACAGAATCCCAGGTACAGTTCAGTCAAAACTAGCATCTGTATCCTGCTAGGTACAGGGAGCAAAATTTTCACAAACAACCTCATACTGCTTGCTAAGATTTTTATTGGTTAAATTTATAGTTTCATTTTCCTTGTCCATTTGTGTGCATGCACACACACACACACTTTAAACAGTATGTTAATTATTTTCACGCCACTGTGATTGAAACATCTGACAGAAGAACATTTTGTTGTTGCTTTCTCTGTTTTGTAAATATTAGATATATTATTTATTTACATTTCAAATGTTATCCACTTTCCCAGTTTCCCCTCTGAAACTCTCTATCTCACCCCCCCCCCCACCATCCCACCTACCCACTATAGCCTCCCTGCACTGGCATTTCCCTCCACTGGGCCAATAGAGCCTTCCAGGACCAAAGGCCTCTCCTTGCATTGATGTCTGACAAGGCCATCCTCTGCTACATATGTGGCTGGAGCCATGGGTCTCTCCATGAGTACTCTTTGGTTGGTGGTTTAGTTCTTGGGAGCTCTGAGGGGTCTGGGTGGTTGATATTGTTGTTCTTTATATGGGTTGCAAACCCCTTCAGATAGAATTTAAGGGGAGAAAGGTTCACTTTGTCTCAGAGCTTCAGCTGATGTCAGAGGAAGGACATGGAGGTCCTCTGGCCAAGGACCTGTGGTAATAGCTCCTTCCAGGGCAACAGAGAGTAAGTGGAGAACATTCTATCAGAAAGATACAAGGATAACTTTAAGAAGTATACCTTTAGTGAACTAATTCTGATAGATAGGCCATGTATCTTAAATGCTCTATGGCCTTCAAAGTCTGACAGACCAGTGTTCAAAACCTGAATCTGTGAGTAACATTCACATTCAATCCGAAACAAAAACCAAACCAAACCAAACCCAAAAAGAACAAAACACTGAGTATTTGAATGCTCTGCTAATCAGTAAGAACGTTTTGGTGTGGAACTCTTCACTTTTATGGATGTTCATGTTTTAGTCTTCACATCTTGATGATAAGGATGATATTCATAGAGTCCATTTTCTTTTGAACCGAGAGACAATGATATCCATTGCTCAAGTCATTTATGTGCAAAGTAGTCAATGAACAGCACAAATTCGGAACCAAACTTTCCAAATTCAAGACTTGATTTTGAAACTTACCAGCCTCATACATCTGGTAAGTCACTTATTATCAGGATTTCAGCTCTTTCATCCAACAGGTAAGTGGAATCCAAGAGCTGCGGTGACTACATTTGTTATCCAATGAATATCAGTGATAGATCCAGATCAATGATAGACCCAGATAACAGTAAATGTTGTAACCAGTACTCAGTGTCCACCCACCCAGATTTTATGGGGGATATAATGATGACCTCATCATTTCTCTATTGCCCCACAACTCTTGAAATTCAACCAACCTTTGTTTCAGGCCCAGGGAAGACTAAATACTGAATAAATCATCAAAGGTCAGAAAAAAAGGCCATCACACAGTATACAGTTACTAAAGTTAAAAGTTAGCATATACTAAAAGTTTTGCAACTAATTTTAAAACTTAAAAGCCACACAAATTTGTATTAAGAAAGACATACTCAGATGTTTCTTACATAAGAAAGTCAGGTTGGTATTTTCTACGGTATCAGAGGGGTGGGGATTTTACTGTAATGCTTTTCCATTAACATTTAAGCTGTTAGTGGCAGGATGGAGCCCACAGCCTTTAAAGGAGTTTTCTCACAGAGATAATTCATTTTCAGTTCAGATCTTTGAAACAAGTAGGAAGGAAGATTTACCTAAAGAAATGTTTTTAATTCAAAACTGGTACAAATTCCATTCTTCAACTTAGCTGATATACTAGCCTGTGCTATATTTCTTTTGTGGGAAAAAAAAAAGTATTCAAACTCATCTTCTATCCTTTCAACATGAAAGGATATATAAGGAAATTCCTTTCAATTTAAAAGTGCTTCTTTTACACAAAAATAAAATAAATTTAATCATGAGCCCCCAGTTAACTAATATCACTGGACAGTCTAGCAAAAAATATTTAAAATGAACCAATAGCTAATACATTTAACCTGAAGGAAGTGTCCTTCACATTTGCAAAACATTATCATAGACACACTTAAGCATATATATGTGTGCCTGTGCCTATGTGCCTATGGGTCTAACCCTGTACATATACCTGTCTCTGTGCCTGTGAATGTACCTGTGCATACTTACTTACATAGGAATGAGAGACAACTCATGAGAAGTCATAAGAATTACTCTCTCAGTGATGTGGCTTTTGGTATCAAACTCAGACCTTCTAATTTGGATGCAAGCACTTTATGCTCTGAGCACTCAGTAGTTTTGGAACAACCCTCAGATGGGTTAGATGTCAACTCTACTCTTCTCCATACAGTTCCTTACTCTTGAGCATTTTTTCTTTGCTTCTTGGCTTTTTTTTTTTTTTTTTTTTTTTGGATTTTATATGAGTTAAAGATTTCATGTTTCATTTTGTACCTGGATTTTTGGCTTTATGAGTTACTTAATTGTTTTGTTTCATGCTTTTTTTTTCTTTTTCAGAGAAGAGAGCTGAGCTTTAAAAACACATAATCAAATTTGACATGTTTTCAATGTGACAGTGATATTGAGATGGGTCTTTCTAGCCCAGGGACATAAATATTGAATACTGCAGTGCAGGTGAGTGCTCAGTGAGGAAAGTTGAGGGTTTTTTTTTTCTTTTTCTTTCCAGTTTTGTGTTTGTATGGGAATCCTAAATGTGTGAATTTGTATCTGTAACTTTTTCTTATGCCTTTACTTGGATTCATTTCCTTCTGCTTTTGTTTGTCTGTCCTATTCTGATTTGTTTGGCTTTGTTATATTATACTATATTTTATTTTAATCCTTAGATGCCTACTTGTTTTCTAATGAGGGGGAAAGGGGACAGAGTATACAGATTAGAGGAGAGGTGGGGAGGAACTTAGTGAAGTAGAAGGAAGGGAAACTATAATCAGAATATATTATGTGAAAAAACTATTTCAATAAAAGAAAAAAAAGTATTTTTTGTAAGTAGGTGTGGTGGCATACACCTTTAATTCCAGCACTTAATAGGCAGGTCAGGAAGGTTTTTGGAAGTTCAAGACTAAACTGTTCTTTCTAGTGAGTTCTAGACCAGGCAGAGGTATATAGTGAGATCCTGTCTGGGAAGTAAATAAAAAATAAAATACATAAGAATGACTTATTTCTCCTGTAGGCTTTGGAGCAACAATAACATAGCTATCACATGTGAGTGTTATTATGTCAGTCAAATGGCAGTTTCTTTTGCATTACTTTTGTTAGAACCCATTGCCCAGTTTTCTCCAAATCCCAAAGCCATAGGAAGTGAGTCCTTTTATAACACAGAATTTACTTCCCCCCTGATGTAAACTGATGAAGGACATTTTCATTCAGTTGCTTCCTTTTATCCACACAGGGAATGTAGGTGATGACCTTTCTGGTCTAGGTTATGCATTTTGACAGATGGACCCAATCACTCCAACCACACAGAACGGACAACAGTGCACTGCTCTCCTGAGGCACGATGTTCCTCACCGTGCTTAACCACACTCAGAGACCTGTAGCTGAATGCCACTCAGAACACGAGAGAGACATAAGGTCTATGCTGCATGCAAATTTGCAGCAAGAAACATCACCCATAGCTGGCTCATTGATCAATGCCTGACTTTACAAGTCACTTCCTGGGCTGACTTCTCCTTCTGTCTTTCTTACCTCTTACCACATTTAGCTCTGCTCAAAACTTAATCAGAACCTAAAAGATTTATTAAAAATAAACAAAGTAAAATCTGGGTGCTTTTTGGCTCTATATTATATAGGCAAAATTACATCATACCATGGACTTCAGAAGTCTTAGAATCTGTTTACAGACCCTTCACATGGACATGTTCATTGAAGATAACTTCTTTGTTTCCTTTGGATGATGCCAAGGCCAATATGTGCCACTTCCACCATTAGTAACACTGCCACCTTGATTTTGCCCAAAATAAAACAGGAACAAAGCAAAGTGTCTTCATGCCCTGTCTACCTCTATCTGCACACTATCTGCCTAGAGTACTATTATAAGTTGTGGTAGTGTGACACCCATGCTGAAGACACACATGATGATAATTCCCACTCCCTCAAATGTCCTTCTCTTTCTTCTCTGCCCTTCCTTTCTCACCTTCACCATTCCTTATTTTTCAGGAACATTGAATTTGCAGTTTCCTCATTAAGGCAAATCAGAGAGGTACAACATCTGATTTCAACCTCTCCTAAAATTATTTACCAAAGCAATATTGTAACACAATGCAACTCTCTACCCTAGGGAAAACTAGCCAATTAAAGTTTCTTTATCTTCTTTCTGGACTATTCAAAACTCAAGAAAATATGCTAAAATATTAGATTGCATGATTCAATAAGAGTATTATATCCAATAAAAATAACAGGGACAACTAGAAATTTTAAGGATGCATCAAGGTTCCTTTGCCCAGAGGACTTGGTAATTTATGAAACCAAAACAATAAGGGCTTACCTAAAATATCTAGGGAGTAACTAATGGCAATGACAAAAGTCTGTAATATTTAGGGGCTTACAGGACTATACTGACCAAAAGTTCCAAAAGAGTTAACCATTCCTAACACTGGGCATTTTTTTTGTTGTTGTTTTTGATAGCATATGTTTTCTGGGAGAGGGATTGTACCCCTATTGTAAGGTAACTACATTTACACTTTTAAATATATGTCTATGCTTATATTTTAGGAAGCTTCTATTGTATTAAGATTCCATTTGACTTTTCTCTGAAGTTATTAGCATTAGTTATCCATCCCATATTTGATCTTCTACCTTATCCTCCCACCTTGTAGACCACTTCACCCTTCTTGATCCATTTGTCCACATTCCTCCTTCATATGACTTGTCTCTTTAACCTTCCCACTTCCAGCTTCCTGACTTCTAAGAATATGCTAATTTCAACACAAAGCCATCATCTACACATGAAAGAGAACATCTAATTTCTCTCAGGTGTCTGAGATCTCACACAACATTTTTTTCCCAGTTTCATTCATTTACCTGCAAATTTTGTGGTTTATTTTACCAAACCCCATTTCCAAAGGCATACATATTCCATTAGTAAATATGTTAACTTAAGAAAGGAACTAAGTAGCCGGGCGTGGTGGCGCACGCCTTTAATCCCAGCACTCGGGAGGCAGAGGCAGGTGGATTTTTGAGTTCGAGGCCAGCCTGGTCTACAAAGTGAGTTCCAGGACAGCCAGGGCTATACAGAGAAACCCTGTGTCGAAAAACAAACAAACAAACAAACCAAAAAAAAAAAAAAAAAAAAAGAAAGGAACTAAGTCATACAGTATACTACATTAGAACTGTTGGTTAAACTCATCCTTCATTACCTTTTCATTTCACTGAGGATAAACTCTATACCTATACTACTGGAATATGTTGTAAGGAGAATATCTGGCTTAAGGTGTTATATATGTGCACTTGTCTAGAAGCAAGTGTGGATATAGATCAGGAAAATATAAAGAGGCCCATGCAATGGGAGAAAAGCCACTTCAAGGAAGGGATAGAGAGAGAAATTAAACATGTATATATGATATGAATGTGGAAGGAGAAACACTGCTGATGGAAGACTGCTGTTTCTAGGAAATGTCGTAAGGAAGCCAGCTATAATTCATACTAAGTAAAACATAGAGTAAAATAAAATAACCAAAGAGCTATTATGGACTTAAAATATAGACACATCTAGGACTATATGCAAAAGTATTGCAGGCAGAGATCAAAGATTAATGCACTGAAATTAGCAGTGGGGTAATTTCTATAATCACTAAAGAGTTAGAATACTGCAGAGTCAAGGGACAGGTAAATTATACTTTGAGTAAATCTCAGAGCACACTTTGTAAGTGATAGGTTAAAAGTATATCATAAACTAGCCTGTCTATTGTCAAAGGGGAATTAACTCATAAGTGGATTTTATTGCATTGATCTCTAATAGTCATGTTTCTATAGTCACCCTACAAAGACAGGTAGATCCCCATTCAAAATTAACTTCAGGTATCATCTGGCATACAGAAGGAGCACATGAAAAATTTAGCTACTTACATAATGAGGTTTTCTAGAGAGAATATTATTTCTCAGGTATGCATCAAAGTAGAGTACAGCAATATATCTGTAATTATATGAGAGTGTGTGGAGGTAGGATTCAGGAAACTAAAAAGGGGCCCAAGAAATGGAGAAGTCGTTTCTCTAAGTAATACCAAGAAAATCTTGATTGTTAGGGGATAGAAGCAGATGTTAATGGTGACTTGGCAAGTGGGACCTGAAGCTTGTTTTCAACTTTTAAATCCAGTTTAGGGCAAGAAAGGAAAAAAAACAAGGGTGACTAGGAAAACATGATGTTTAAAAACTGTTAGAAATTAAACAAACATTTGATGTTGGCCGTCATAATACCTCCATGGTTAGATACACTGAATTTTCCTGATTACGAATCCAATAATAGTACGGATTTTAAAGACGTGACATGCATGTTTATGTATTACCAAGTAACTTTGTAAAATACAACATTAATAGGTGATGAGTCAGTTTACCACACTCATATAATAGGCCATAGCACCCTTAGCATGTGAACGTCTCATATGGGGTTGGTTCGTCTTCACTTCTAAGTGTTATATATACATGGTTATATGATAGTATGTGGGGATAGAAGTTAGAAAATTAAAAGGGGGCCATGAGATAGGAAATTTCTTTCTCTGTAATAATAGCAAGAAAATCATGATTATCAAAGATTAGAAGCAGACATGTTATGGTGACTTAGCTGGTAAGACTTGAAGAAAATCTATGGAAAATTCCTCAGCGAGTTTCCTCTGGGAGTGGTGGTGGGGGTGCATCAAAGAATAAAATCACCATTCTGTCTCCTTTCTGGCATCAGTGAAGTCTGAAAGAGTTACTGGAGCTGCTAAAGTCAAAATATCTGAAGGGACCACTGAAGGAGAAACACTTTTCCACTGAACACCACTAGGCAACAAACCAATTATTATATAGCCAAGCACATATTTAAGTGAATAAGGTGCTTCCATTGCCATAGGCACAGGATTAACCATTCATGTTCAGACAGATGAGGGCACTGTGTCTGAACTAAGATTTACTAGCAATCTGATCTGGATCTAATGATTTAGCTGTTTTGCTCATCAGTTTTATTAGTTGTCAATATTATCAAATAGCAATATGATTTTCAGGATTAACATAGAAGCCATACTACTGTGTAATATTATTACTCAGTCTGCTAACATAGACTTGATGAGAAACTCTCACTCCCAAACATTGTGTCAAGGGCTCTGAAAATGTGGTGGATAAAACAAATAAGGTCATCAATCTTGTATTTATTTTTTGAGTTTAGGCAAATTCCTCACATTTCACAAAGCCAAGTAAATGTTAGTGCTTGGCTTTGTATTTTGAGTGTGTTTTATTAACCAATTATTAGCACACATCTTATGAGAAGGGTGTGCTTTACTTTCTCTTTTGTTTTCACTAGCACATAGTAAGTGTGAAACACAATGAGCTTCATTCTGACATTCCCATACCTGTGTAGAACTTACTTTGAGTGTATTTGCCTATCCACCATACTCTCATTACTATAAATGTGGATCATTAAAGCCAAAGAACATGGAGTTTCTGTGGACCTGTGATGCATTCTATATGTAACCTGAGAATCCTTTCAAACAATGAGAAGCTAAGACAAAAGCAACATGAGTAAGCAGAAAAGGGCACTTGCTGCCAAGTCTGGCAACCTGAGCTTGGTATCTGGAATCTAGATTCTGGAAGGACTTGCAAGCTGTCCTTCAACACATACACACTATGACACAAGCATCACACACACACACATACACACACACACACACAAACCCCTATTCTCTCCTTTTCCCTCTCCCTTTCCTTCTCTCTCCTCTCTCTCTCTCTCTCTCTCTCTCTCTCTCTCTCTCTTGCTCTCTCTCTCTCTCTTGCTCTCTCTCTCTCTCTCTCTCTCTCTCTCATGCACAAGTAGAAAAATATAACAGTTCAATAATGAATTCACACAGATGAGACAATTCAGATGTTTAATTCTTAAGACAAGCCCAGGTATAATACTAATGATGTCATTAAAGGTACAACTTGACTTCTTCATATATTCCGTTAAAATGAAAAGGATAGCACATATCTTCACAGAATGGATAAAAGTGAATAGTTTTGGTAAATCTTGATTCATCTTTTGAAATTGAATGGTATTGTTCCTACAAATAAAATGGGCCAGAAAAAAAGTTAGAAATATCTGATTAGCATCCAAACTAACAACATCTGTCATAATGTATATGCCTATTTTATATCATTATTTTTAAATGACATGATTAACTTCTTAAGTTCTAAGTAAAAATATTTATTTTGCACAGTAGAGGATCATCCTTGTAATCTGCAGATTTTATTCTGCAGCTTTCATGATTCTGTACATGATTTTGTGCTTATATATTTGGATGGTTTTTCCTAAGTGGATTTAATCCAATATTCTAGAGAAATTTAATTCATAGTCACTCCACACACAACAGGACTGATGCACATACGAATCCTCAGAGACTATGGCAGCATGCTCAGGGCTGCATAGTTTCAAAGCAGAGTCATCATGCAGTGACAGAATAAAGTATACCTTGGCTCCTGCTCTTCAAGAAGATATCTACAGGTGACAAGAACTTGCAAACAAAAATTAGCTTTCTCCAATGGAGTCTCACTTATTATCTAACCTCTGTGAATGACAACTTGTAAGCCTATCACATTGTATACTGAGATATTTTTGTATTATTTTATTGTACTCCTAAGACTAGTATAGTACCCTACTAACACTGATACATGCTTTAGGACAAGATACTCAGATGCCTCTGCTTTGGATTCCTGTAAAACCAGGAAGTTTTCTTCTATGTTTCCATTTGACTTCGTACAAACATGCTACATATAAAGTAAGATCCAAATGTTATGTTAAAAAATAGAAGACTGGGTTCCCACCTGCTCCTGGGAGCAGATCCTGTGATCCAGCTCCCACCCCTACCCCCACACCCAGAGACAACTTGACTCCCATGAGTTCTGATACTCCCAGGCTCACAGGCGAGTCTCTAACTCCCATTCTAACACCTGGCCTAACTGGGACCCCCTGGGACCTCCCAGCATGCTGGAAACATACCTTGTCTCTGGTGTGCATCTACACCTGGGAGCAGATCCTATGCTCCATCCCAGCTCCCAATCACTTCACACCCAGAGACAGCTTGACCCTAAGTAGTTCAGATATATTCAGGCTCACAGATCAGGCTCTCCAGACCTCCTCCCACACCCAGAGATATCCTGACCCCAGGAAGCCCAAATAACCAGGCTCATAGGAGGAACAGGCTCCAGGAAGAGACAGGAAGGCCAGCTAACACTAGAGGTAACCAGATGGTGAGAGGCAAGCCCAAGACCATAAGCAACAGAAACCAATGCTACTTGGAAACATTAAAAACCCAGTTCTCCCACCACAGCCAGCTCTGGATACCCCAACACACCTGAAAAGCAATATTCTGATCTAAAATCCCATCTCATAAATATGATAGAGGACTTTAAGAAGGACATAAGTAACTCCCTTAGAGAAATACAGGAGAACACAGGTAAACAGCTAGAAGCTCTTGAAGAGGAAACACAAAAAATCGTTAAGCAAATACAGGAAAACACAATCACAAAGGTGAAGGAATTGAAAAAAACATCCAGAATCTAAAAATGGAAATAGAAATAATAATGAAATCACAAATGGAGATAACCCTGGAGATGGAAAACCTAGGAAAGAGATCAGAATCCCAGATACAAGCATCACCAACAGACTACAAGAGATATAAGAAAGAATCTCAGGAGTAGAAGATACCATAAAAGATATTGGCACAACAGTCAAAGACAATACAAAATGCAAAAAGGTTCTAACTCAAAATATCCAAGAAATCCGGGACATAATCAAAAGACAAAACCTAAGAATAATAGGTATAGAATAGAGGTAAGATTCCCAAGACACCAGGGAAGCAAGAGGCTCCCAACACACAAAAGGAATGACATTAGCTGAAACACCCAACAAAGGAAAATATAAGCTGTAGATACCACCTCAAGTAGATAGGCACAGCCCCCAGTTGAGGGATAGAGCCACCTATTCATCTCAAAAATTTTCACTCAGGATTGCTTTTGTCTAAAGAAAATGCAGGGCCATAAAAGTAGAGCACAGAATGAAGGAAAGGCCATCCAGAGATCGCCCCACCTAGGGATCCATGCAGACATCAAACCCAGACACTACTGCTGTTGCCAAGAAGATCTTACTGACAGGATCCTGGTATGGCTGTCCCCTGAATGGTTCTGCCAGCACCTGACTAATACAGATACAGATACACATAGCCAACCATCATACTGAGCCTGGGAACCTCAATGGAAGAGCTAGGAGAAGGACTGAAGGAACTGAAGAGGTTTGCAACCCCATTGGAAGAACACCATCAACTACCCAGACCACCCACAGCTCCAGGGACTAAACCACCAACCAAAGAGTGTACATGGAGAGATCCACAGCTCCAGCTACATATATATGTACATATGGTTATATAGAGGATGGCCTTATCTGGCATCAATAGGAGAGGAGGGCAGTGGTCCTGTGGAGGCTTGATGTCCCAGTGTAGGGGGATGATAGAGGGGTAAGACACAAGTGAGTGAGTGGTGGAGGAGCAACCTCATAGATATAAAGGGGTGGGGGAATGGAATGGGGGAGTTGTGGAGGGGATACTTAGAAGGGAGGAAATATTTGAAATGTACATAAATAAAATAATGAATAAAAAAGAAAATAAAATATTTAATGACTAATATGAAGAATTAATTACATTAGGACCAACCTTCATTTGCATATATTTTAATGTGTATGCCCAGGCTACTAGCCAACATGGTCGCTATTCTTATTATAGGATCTGATTTACAGCAAGATAGATAGATAGATAGATAGATAGATAGATAGATAGATAGATAGATAGATAGATGGATAAGGGCCATACACATAAAAAAATTGTCTTGGTTTATGAAGCCAAGTATTGGAGGACAAAAGCTACATGCACTTTCTTCTTTCCTGAGATCATTTCAGAATTCAGTGGAGGAACTGCTTGAATGCTACTATTTTGCAGCTGTTTGATCCAGACAGAACCATGGACAGCTGCTTCAGGAGTTTGTAGTGTTAAATCCAGTAGTAAAGAAGAGTTAATAATTTTTTATTCTTTTCATCTTTCTTTTAAAACTTACTTATTATTCTTTTTTATTCAAAATAAATGTCTTTCATGCAATCTATTCTTCTCACGTTTACCTTTTCCATAACTTCCACTGGTTCCTCCTGACGCCTCCCGATGCCACCCTCTCAAAATAAAAAGCAGACAGTGGCAACAACAACAAAATAGCCAAACAACAAATGAAGAATCACAAACACCACACAAAAATTAAAACCAAAATATACAAGTGTATGACCAACCAGTCAGCTATAAATGAAAAGAAAGAAGAGAAAAAAGAAAAGATAGAAATTTGAGACAAAAAGTCTACAAAATACCACCTGAGTTCATTTTGTATTGGCCATATTAAATGCAGACTTCTCCCAATATCCCTATTCCCTCAGACTTTACGAAGCTTACCAAAAATGTTAAGCTAGTGTTAAAGCAAAAATGTTAAAGCAATGACTGATCAAAACAATCCCTGTCTTCCTATATCAGAAAAAAGCACTAGAGAGAATTTATTTGCAAATAATTTCTTGGGGCACAGTGATTTTCTTCTGCCATGAAACTACTACTATTGAAAACAACATTAAATTATGTCTGAAAATTGTATATCATAGACTCTCAAAAAGGAAAGACAAACAAATAAATTTGAACATATTGTTAACAAATGAACTTATCATGAACATATTTCACAAATAGATGTCATTTATATAAAGATATAGCTTAATAGTAAAACCCCTACCTAGTTTTTATTATACAATATTCTCAGGCTCTCAGCTTTCCTTAGCTACCTATAGTTCTTTGAATGAGATTTATGCTTCCCAGAATTTTCCTCATTCACTTTAATACATCTATTGTTGCAGGGGGGAAAGAGAGAGGGGAAATGATGTGATAATATTGTGGTCTCACGAAGTATATACACATATATGTATATATGTATATATATGTATATATATATATATATAAATATTTTTATTTTCAGATCATCTCTAGTATGGGTAAAAGGAAACACAGGTGACTTCAGACATCTGCAGATAGTGCAGGTGGTTATTATGGAGACAGCTACAGACAACAACCATCACTTCCATGGTAGATTTAGCTGAGCTAGCAATTTCCACTTTGTGCAAGGTTTTCATGTGTGAGATTCTTATGAACCATTTTAATTGAAGTGATGGCAGGGCAGCTGTTCTGTTCGCTTTCCATGCAGGAAAAACATACCCAAATTTGTCTGAAACAATAGAACTTAATTAAGAGGACTGAGCTTTCTTACATATATAATCTTTACCTAAAAGAAATGTTAATAGTTTTGCATGTCACCTAGATAATACAAACTTAGTATGTTAATTCTTTGGCAAAAAAAGGTACTGATGCTTATCTAAGAAGCTTCACTGAGAACTTTATTCAGTGTTGTAACACAGTATCCTAGAACTATGCTGATATTGGCTGACAAACAGATCTCTGAACAAATACAAAGATCCTTTCTACTATGGGATATTTTGTTTGATTGTTGATTGCTCTGGGTTTTATGCATTGAAAGGGTTATAGAATATGTGGAGTTGAGGTTTATTTTGTAACATTTAAATTTAAACTTTCAGTTTTATGTATATATTAAAGAAAGACACAAGAGTTTTATAAATACCATAATTATTAGTTATCTATAACAGGTTTAAATTTAAAACCAACAAAACAAAAAATATACTACATTTTAAATGCTAATTTTTTAAACTTAATTTTATCATGGTTGTCAAAATTCTAGCTGTTACTTATTAATTAAAAATTATATCATCAAACAAATATACATCCTCCCCAGCATCTACAGCTCCTTAGTGCAGGATTTGTTTTACTACCCTGGTTCTTTTCAGCCCTCACTGGCTCAGACAACATGCACAATTCCAGCAACACACCATATGGTATATTTAGGTACCAAGACAGACTGCATTTTGAAAGCACTCCATTTCTCTTAAAAACATTTCAACTTTACAAAAGAACAATTAATTGCATTTGCTTTCTCATACGGAGATATTGTATTCCCAATATTACCACATGGTCAGAATTTCCCATCCAGGTGAAATCTTCATCCACAGACTAGTCAATATAAATATTATATGTAATAATCTATTAACCATTAGTTCAAGAAAAATTTACTGTGAGAGTTGCTTCTAATATCAATAAATAGTTTTAACTTACATTTCAAATATTGGAGTTTAGATGGTCTTATTAATTACTTAATTTTGTGTTGAGTTATGAACTTTTAACAAAAATTTTCTGTCCTATGAAAAAGTGAGTTCCAGGACAGCCAGGGTTATACAGAGAAACCCTGTCTTGAAAAAACAAAAAAACAAAAAACAAACAAACAAAAAAATGTAACCAAATAGAGACTAAATACTCTACTGGCCAGAAATGCCTCTGAGCTAATGGAAATACAATTTCCCCCAAAGTGTCTTTATCAAATAACATCTAACAACATAGAACTGGTGTTCATCAAGAGTCTTTGTGTTCACAATGCCACAAGTTTCCACTTGAAACAAGTACTAAAAACTAACCTCTCAGAAATATAAAACCAAGAAAATATTTTATATTTTCTCCATGTTAAATTTTGGAAAAATTTTTTATCAATAATAAAAGACTATATGGCAAAAATTTGATTCTTTGCTATGAATAATTTTATTAATTGTCCCTTAAGATAAAAATACAGTTGGCCTGTTGAAAACTATAAAATATTAACCAAAAAATAAAAACTATGTTTACCCCCCTCTTTGAAAAGCTACTGAGTAGAGTTGTGCTATGTTTAAAAGGGGCAAAATAAAAATTATAACATCCTGAGGTTAGTATTTTCTTCAATAAATTATTCAATTACAAAGAATTTGAGTATTGTTACTGATGGCCAGTGAGAGCTATGCACCATTAACCACATAATGTATGGATGCTCTTCCTGTGGATGATAATGTAGAGAAGAAGGTCTGAGAATGGAGGCAGACTGGTAAACAGGGATGATGCTAGAGTTCAGACTGATCAATTGTAGAAGTCTGTGACATGCAAGACAAACATAACTAACAAGAATGCATCATTTATCCAAATACCCAATAAAAGTAATTTTCAAGGTACTTAACATTGCACATGAATATATCAGATTTCCTACATGTGCAGGGCTTAATCATTTTGTCCAGCCCTAGACCTTTGTACAGAGTCAGTATTTCCAACTGTGGTTCAATTCTGACCTTTAGAGGGAAGGAAAAACTAAATAAATTTAAATTAGTTTTCAAACCTAGCCACTACTTCAGGAAGAGAAGAAGCATGTGAATTTCTTGGTGCTGAATCTTCTAGAATATAACCCTGAGGATAAATACCTGTGACCTTCATTTCCACTGTGGCCAGAGCTACAGACCAAGTTTAATATATCCAGTTAATTACTTGGTTTCACTCCATTGCAATGCAGCTGAAATAGCAAGGAAACATACAGAATCTTTCCAAGTTTACAATAAAAGCATTCATAGTAAGTAAATGTAATTTTTTAGGAGGCAAGGCTCCTTAAGCATCCCTTGCTATACCCTATGTGCACACTATACATTAAGGATCAGGAGAGATTCACACCTCTGAAACTGAACCATAAGCAGATTGCTGCAAGAAATGTGTTGTATCCCTGGCTTCAGGAAGAACTTTAAGTTCCTGAGGCAAAACATAGCACTTGTGTCAGTTTCCAATACCTTATAACTGCGTTAATTTCCCAGAGCCCAAGGTGGTTTTGACACTTCCACATCCACATCATGCATCCTGCCACTTGGGTGACTGAGATTGTTTTGGTTTTTTCCACCTATGTACAACCAAGGGCAAACAGCTAATGTGAGGACAAGGAGGTCAGATTTCATCAACATTCAGTCACCTATTTAGAGATACCTAAAGTTGAGGAGCCATGTGGAACCCTAACCATGGTTCAAGAAGCTCGGTATTTGCTTCCTTCCTTCCACCCACATTCAATGCTGTGACTCTCTGCAAGCTCACCATAACAGAGCACATCTTGCTTTTCAGAGCCCCTATCCCAAAATATCTGCTTTGAAAGAAACAGGACCTTATGAAATAATAGAATGTTTACACAAATAATGGAAAACACAGTTTGAATAGGCAACCACAATTCTGGCTAGCCCTCATCCTCTCCGTTTGAGGAATTTATGAACGGCAACACTCCAAGCCTACTTGATCAAAGGATTCATGGCTTGAAACCTTGCCTCAATCACAGCAAACTACTTAAACTTTCCCAAAAATGGATACCAGGACTTGCAATTTGGGAAATGGAGCTTGTAAAACGGGGCCCTTGGAAATTCTTTTAACACAAGAAAGCTGTCAGGTGACAGAAATGACCTGTTTGGCTCTTACACTTGGGACACAGTCTACTCTGCTTTCTGGAACTGATATTCTTTAAAAAGGATTATGAATTTTGCATGATTAATTTTTATTTCAGTTGTTTTCTTTGTGGCTGAGCTCATTAATGTTTGGATGGAGTAAACCAACGGCTTTCCAAGAACTAAGATGTATCATAAAAATGAAAAGCAAGCTATAACTCATACTAAAGTCCTGTAAATATAACAGATATATTTTAGAGTAGTATACCAGGAAAGAATAGCTTACTAATTAGTAGAATTGATGCAGATGAAATGCTGGCAACATATTATATTTGTCCATTGGACTTGTTTGCTAACTGGGCTAGGGATTAGACTAAAATAACTTACTGAATGCAATCAATATCACTGGAGATACTGATTTTGAACCTAAAACATCAAATTTGCAGACACAAGCATCTTCTCATAGGCTACAAGACCTTACATGCAAAATCTGATCATTCTTCAAATGATATTCTCATTGACTTGTAGTAGCAAACAATTGTTGAAAACAGTCCACCTTCTGTAGAATTTTAGAAAATAACTAATAATGAAGATATGGTCTACTACATAAAGTTTTTTACATGTTGGTAGACCTCATAACACAGTAATTGGAAGAATATAATCGATATATTTAGCAGGGTCATTGTATGTCAACTAAGCTAGTTTTTAACCATCCACCAAATGGATTAAATTTTAAATTTTTTAGCAAATACTAAATACTCTGAGCAAGGCTAATTCAAAGCTATGTATTTTGATTCATTTTCTCCCCTCTTCCACCTTAAGCTCATTCATAACATGTTAATTATACATAGTCAGTAGCTTTGGGGTTAATTGTAACCATGGAAATGACATATTACATTTAGTTCAACTCTTCAACATAGGCTCTAAAAAGAAAGACAAATCAATGGATGACTTTGATCAGAGCAGAATTGTGTCCTTGATGAGGGCAACACCTAAGGCAGGATTTCACTGTCACTAAAAATCATAGGAATCATACACAATGGCAGGAATGTTCTTCTGAAATGACCTAATGGCAGTAGCATTCATAGATCATGTGAAATGTAGGCTTCAGGTATAGGTAACATTTTTAGGACCAAAAACGATTGCAATCTCTCCAAAGAGCTCTCTATCATTACATAAAAATTCTGCATAGCTGTTAAATACAGATTATATTAAAAGTTCCATTTAAACAATATCAGTTATTAGGAATATTATTAGGATTAAAGTAGAAACCCACATATAAATACACATTAAAACTCTAAATTCCTTTTACTACTTTGAGAAGTGTGATATCAAGTATGATATCAAGAAGGAATCTGTTATAAGAAAGAAGTTGGCAGATAACGGTATAAAATACCATTTTTAAAAAGATAATTATAAAGCAGCCACTAAAATTGCTAGCCACAAAACACTAAAGTTAGCCAAAATTGTCAGCAATAAATTCTACACTCAGCAAATCAAAACTCCAATCTAATGTTTTCATCAGAGAGTATAGAAGACACAGTCTGGTCTTAGTCACTATGTCACAGACAACAGTTGGTAAACACTTAAGAATCTAGTATAGACAGATAAGTCCAAACGCCTGTCCCTAAAAAGGAAGAAGATTTTAAACTGTCCACAGCTAGGAAACAGTGATGGTTAAGAGTGCTCACAAACCACTTCTTAAAGAATGTAAAGAGTAGAGCAGGCATGCTCGTGGGGACTGGACCTTAGGAACACAGGCATTAAGTCGATGACAAAAATTATACCCAGACATGAACTGTTTGAACAGTGTGAAAAATGGCAAGGCTGTCAGTATTCACAGGGTAAATTTGGGAGAAAATTTAATGCACAGTGAAGACAAAGGTTTATCTCCTAACCCTCCAACCCCTGAGATCAAACAACACACCTCAAATAGTGAAATAAACAAAGAAACCCACTTTGTGTAGTGGGTAGATTTAACTGTTAACTTAACACAATCCAGATCAGCAGATTGGGGAGGGAGCCTCATAGAAGGACTCTCTATACTAAGGTTGACCTATGGCTATCATCACATGCCTCTGAGTGATTTAATTAACAGAATTATAGTTAATGAGGTAAGACCCACAGTGAATTTGAACTACATTAACTCTTGAAAAATTGGGAGATTTTACTGAACACTAGTGTGTGTGTGTGTGTGTGTGTGTGTGTGTGTGAGAGAGAGAGAGAGAGAGAGAGAGAGACAGAGAGAGAGAGACAGAGAGAGAGAGAGAGAGAGACAGAGAGAGAGAGAGAGAGAGACAGAGAGAGACAGAGAGAGAGAGAGAGCCTACTTCATTGGTTTCTCCTCTGGATCAAGGATATAATATGGTTGGCAATTTCAAGTTCCTGTTACATTGACTTCCCTAAAACCATAGAGTGTAGATTGTAAGTAAAATAACCCCCTTCTCCTTTAAGCTGCTTTTGTTAGGGTACCTAATCAGAGCAACAGGAAATAAAAGTAACAGAATATTAAACTTTTCCCCCTTTTTTATTGGATATTTTCTTTATTTACATTTTAAACATCATCCCCTTTCCCAGTTCCCCCCACAATAAAAAACCCACTATCTCATTCCCCCTCCCCCTGCTTACATTTCAAGTATTATCCCTTTTCCTGGTTTACCCTCCAAAAGCCCTCTATCCCACCCTCTCTCCCCCTGCTTCTATAAGGGTGTTCCCCCACCCACCCACACACCCACCCATTCCTTCCTCCCCACCCTGGCATTCCCCTACACTGGGGCATTGAACCTTCACAGGACCAAGAGCTTCTCCTCCCATTGATGCCCAACAAGGCCATCCTCTGCCATTTATATAGGTTCCTCCATGTGTACTCATTGGTTGGTGGTTTAGTCCCTGGGAGCTCTAAAGGCGGTCTGGTTGGTTGATGTTGTTGTTCATCCTATGGGACTGCAAACCCCTTCAGTTCTTTCAGTCCTTTATCTAACTCCTCCACTGGGGACCCTGTGCTCAACCCAATAGTTAGCTGTGAGCATCTGCCTCTGTATTTGTCAGGCTCTGGCAGAGTTTCTCAGGAGACAGCTATATCAGGCTCCTGTCAGCAAACACTTCTTGGCATCCACAATAGTGTCTGCGTTTGGTGACTATGTGGGATTGATGCCCAGGTGGGGAAGTCTCAGGATGGCCTTTCCTTCAGTCTCTATTCCACACTTCATCTCCATATTTCTACCATGAGTATTTTGTTCTCCCTTCTGAGAAAGACCAAAGCATCCACACTTGCTGTGAGGTATGACCATATGTGCTTGATCTCAGAATCCATATGTAGAAAGACAGAGGTACTATAACTTGTCCTCTGACCTATGATTGTGAGTTTTATTGCAAGCACATATATGGACGTTCAAACACAACCACACACCATACTTATATATCAAATAATATTGTGTATGTGTGTGTGTGTGTGTGTATGTATGTATATATATATCATAGTGTATATATTTCATATAATAATGTATATTTTATGAAAAATGGAAAAACAAGCAATATAGATGCATAGTATTTGAATGAAAAAAATCTTTTAAGTACTCAAAGAACATGTTGAATCTCCAAAGATGTATAAATCAAGCTAGGCAGAGATGGCTCAGTTGTTAAGACACTGGATGCTCTGACAAAGAACAGGAGATGGAATGAAGCAACACGTTGAGCAAGTCATATCTACCTGTAACCGCAGCTCTGAAGGATATGATGCTTCTTGTGTCCTACACTTATATGCAAAAACACATAAACAAAAATAATAAGTCTTAAAATAAAAAAAATGAGTTCATAAGCAGACACATGAATACTTCAGTTACTGTCACTAAGACTTTCACCCATGTCTGTACACTATTTAAGGCTCTCCTCTTCTCTTTAAATAGACTCTGGAGTAGCAAATGGTCATGGAGGTTTGTTTGTCCTCTGTGGCAAGAATGTGAGCAAAGAAAGAAGGCGACTAGAGAAATCAACAAGATCCCTCTGGAGAACAGCAAGCTGTCATGCTGACATTGTCATTAAGTAGCTCAACTGCCTCCTGCAAATAAGATTATTTCATCTTCCACCCAGATTTTATGTCCACAAAGCAAAGTAAGTTCTGCTTAAGATGCGACTTCAGAAGAATCAATATCCCTGAGTGTGAAATAATTATATGATTAGGAGGGTGGAATGAAAAGAATTATTAGGAGTTAAAAGCATAACCATCATGAATCTTACATAATTACAGTATTTTTCACGCCAAGTCAGGAACGTGGACTCATTAACATCAAACATATTACTTAAAGAAAACTGTGCTACTGAGACTGGGAACCAGGGAGGCTTCTATGTGCTATAGACTGCTGTCTTGCCTGTGTTCAATGACTGAAGAAATTATATCTGAGAGCTCTCTCTCCCTTTCCCTCTCCCTCTCTCTCCCCCTCTTCCCCATCTCCCTCTCCCTCCCTTCCTGCTTCTTCTTCTCTCTCTCTCTCTCTCTCTCCCTCTCTCTGTCTGTCTGTCTGTCTGTCTGTCTCTCTCTCCCCCCCCCCCTTTGTGTGTGTGTGTGTCTCTGTGTGTGATCATATGTCCTGAAGGGAGAGAGTAATACCTGTGACACAGGAAAGTGTTTTCTGCCTGATATGTAATTGAGAGCTCAAATAGGAATGTCTACAGTAGCCTCTTCCTAAATAATCCCTGTGATGACTACCACTCTTAATACAAAAAGCAGAAACATGATATTTATTTTATATTTGTCAAAAATATAGTGATATAAACTATTTTATGATATACAGTTCCTACAAGCTAAGACTAGGAGGACAAATTGGTAGAGATGTAAAATAGGTTAAATACTGATAACAGAGAGATCCAATGCCCAACTCACATGCAAAAAGCAGCCTTGCTGTGCACTGTCTGTGCCTCTAAGAGGCTTGTTCTCTACCAGCTCCTGAGTCAAGAACTAGCTGGGAGGGACTCAGTCTTTCAATTCCAAGAAACCAATTTCTGCCTGTTAGAAGGGGATTGAAGACAAGTATCTTTTTCCATTCTCCAGCCAAGCACTCAGACTGACCATTTATTTCAACTTTGTGATAGTTGAACTGAGTGGAGAACCAGGTCTCTCTTCAGAGAACTCATGACCTACAGAAATGAAAATTGATCATTTTCAGTGAATGATCCTTTCAGTTATGAAGTTCTGTGCATCAACAAAACAAAACACCAATGAATGAGGTACAGCAAAGAGTTATGGTCTTAACATCTTCGTGAGATTATATACAGTAGGAGTCTTTGAAAGAAATTGAAGTTGAATTTCCTTCTTATTGCTGTCATGATATTTTTTTTATTTTTCAGAGGACTTCTAGGCAGTCCAAGTGTTTATTACATTATCTAGCTGATGGTTCTGATAACTCTAACACAAGACCTAATACCAGACACAATTATTGGACAGAAATAAAACCACACACTTATGGACACTTGATCTTTGACAAAGAAGCCAAAAATACACAATGGAAAAAGGAAAGCATCTTCAACAAATGGTGCTGGTCTATCTGGCTGTCTGTATGTAGAACAATGAATATAGACCTATATTTGTCACCTTGCCCAAGGCTCAAGTCCAAGTGGATCAAGGACCTCAACATAAAACCAGATACACTGAATCTAATAGAAGAGAAAATTTGAACTCATTTGCAAAGGGGGAAATTTTCTAAACATAACTCCAGTGGCTCATCCTCTAAGATCAACAATTGGTATATGGGACCTCATGAAACTGAAAAACTTCTGTAAGGCAAAGGACATAGTCAATAAGATAAATCAGCAACCTACAGATTGGGAAAAATCTTCACTAACCCCACATCCAATAGAGGGCTAATATCCAAAATATATAAAGAACTCAAAAAGTTAATCACCAAAAAGACAGACAACCCAATCAAAAAATGGAATATAGAACTAAACCGAGAATTCACAACTGGGGGATCTCAAGAATGACTAAGAAGCACCTAAAGAAATGTTCAAAGTCCTTAGTGATCAGAGAAATTAAAATCAAAACGACCCTGAGATTCCACCTTACACCAGTCAGAATGGCTAAAATCAAAACCTCAGGTGACAACACATGTTGGAGAGGACGGTGGGATTGCAAACTGGGTACAACCACTCTGGAAATCAACCTGGAGGTTCCTCAGAAAATTGGAAATAGATCTACCTGAAGTCCCAGCTATATGACTCTTGGGAATATACCCCAAAATTAGTTTCTTTCTTGAGGCTGAGAATTCCAGGCCTGGACCACTGCTCTCTGGCTCAGCAGCACTGGGGCTCTGAACATTAGACTTTCCCTTCTGGCCCTCCCTCATTTGCAACTTCAGACTAGTTCAAAGGTTCCTTCCTGCTGGAGACCCTACTTGCTGCTCTTCCCACCCCCTACAAATGTGGAGAGCTTTTAGTACCACTCATAGAAATTTGGCAAGTACAGTGTCACTGGGCTCTGTGGAGGAAGTAGGCTCAGATAAGAATATTCACATTTGGCCTAATGCAAGGATCAAGGTTAACACAGCCAAGGAAGGTGTGACTTCCCTTTTGTCTTGGTAATCCTGACAAGCCCCCAGACCCAGTGACTTGGGGACTTTGATTACTACCTGGTGTGATCTCTTTGTTCATTGCCTTGTTTAATCACTTTGTCTTTGATCTAAGAACTGATGCTATTCTCTGTTAGTACCTACAATGGTTTAAAAGCTGGCTGGAAAAAGTGAAGCCTCTTCAGCCTCAGCACTGGCTGGAGTCATATTGTAATGTTTGTCTAATTGTCCTTTTCTTTTCACTTGCTGCCCTTTCCCCTCTGCTCCTTAGCTCTGCTCCCGGTTCTCAGCTTGAAAAGTGGGTCCCTGCCCCTTAAGTCCTGCCAGGGGTTGTTAGATTTGACACAGTCAAACAGACTCCATCCAGATAAGTTCATCTGTCCAAAGTTCCCACTTACTACCTTTTCCAAAGGGTGTGATTCCTCGGTTTCAATTGTACATCTTAAGAAAAAATTTTCTTTCTCCCAAATGTACTTAGTCAAATTCTCTACCTATAATAATGTATTCCAACATCATGTCAAGTCCAGGTGCTACATCCAGGAAAGCTCCAGGGAAGCAACCTTCAGATGCTCCAATCTCCTCTCAGACACAAACGCTTCTTACAGGACCTATTCCTTCTGACCTATCCTCAGATGACTCCACAAGCCCTGGACATAAAAGAAACAGCCAACTCTCCTAAGACTGGACAAACACACCCCCCATACCCATTCCTCTAGGTTCCCCAGAGACATGCCACCCCAACATCAGCATGAAGCAGCCAGATATCATGAAGACCCTATTCCTGATTCACCATCACCTCTTTTCTGTCTTTTTAAACTAAACCAAAATGGGGAAATGTTAGTACTCTGTCTGGACTCTATCTCTACTCTTACCTGGCAACAGCCAAATATACATCTCCCCACAGTTACCTGGCAACAGCCAGGTACACCAGGCCCTATAAAAGGGGCTGCTTGGCCCCTCTTTTCTCTCTTACTCCTGCTTCTCTCCCTTGCCTCTTTCCCCCTTGCTCCCCCTCCCCATTCTCTTCCCCCCTCTCTCCACGCGGTCATAGCTGGCCTCTACTTCTCTACTCTCTCCTCCTCTCTGCCTTTCTCTGCCCCTACTACTCTCTCAACTTCCCTCCCCACTCCTAAATAAACTCTATTCTATGCTATACCATTATGTGACTGGGATGCCTTAGCATGGTTCTGCTGAGGCACCCCCTTCCCCCACACCTCACCATACCCCCATAGAACATATTTCTATACCTTTTCTCTTTTTATAAACACATCACTATCTTGTCTTTAGTTTGAACTTAAAGGGTATATCTCAAGATCTTTTTTTTCACCTGTTATGCCCACCTTTTGCCTTGAATTCTGATTATTTTTAATAGAAATATTTATATACTTTGATCAAAAATCACTTATTGTTTTATGGTTCATTTTTCCATTGTCCCCTTAAATTAACTGGGTTTGCAAATAAGTTAAATTTTGCTCTTTCCTGGGTTTACAATGAACATAGGTAATCCTTTTTTCACATGATAAGCTATTGCATCAATAGTGCAATGTGTGTCTGTTTCTTTCTTTCTATCATCTGTTATCATGCACGTTCATTAACATACGCTTGAAGGTACCCAACACTACTTGACTATCTTTACCTTGCCAGTGTGCTTTGTCACCTTTATTTTTAATATCTGTAAATGTATTCAGTTCCTTTCTCCACTGTCATGTCTGCCTCCAGTCATATTCCCTTACAGAAAAAAATTCCATCATTTCATGACATACAGTCCACTCACCAAAGAAAGATCAGAAAACAGAGCTGTAGCCTCTAAGGTATGTATTACACAGTATCACACAAAGTTGAATAAACTCAAGCTTTAAGGCAGAGACAACAGTGATTATATAAACTGAAGAGAAGCAGCAGTGAGAGAGGGGGATCTGGTGACTAGAGGATAGAAATTTTTAGTTTTGAAGAAGGAAGACCTTCCTGTGCAAGATCAATTTCACAATACAGTATGCACTTAACATCTGAAATTTGTGGATGGAATTATTTTAAAGATTTTTTTTCAATTAACAGAAAAAAAAGACTGTTTATTTTGTGGTACATTCATACAAGCTATTTTGGGTTGATTTCCCTGTCCCTGGCACATCCACGCTTCTCAATCCTTTCTACCTGCTCACCATGCCTTCGGCACCCTCCCATCTTCTAATGTTCTCCTTCCACTTTCACACTCTTTGTGTTCTGTATTTCCCATGCCTCTTCCTTAATCACACACCACTACATCTGTTGTTGTTGTTGTTGTTGTTGTTGTTTTCTTTCCTCTTCAGTGCCAGGGATCCAAAGTCAGATCCTCATGTTAGAACCGCAAACAACGACTTAGCCATCTCCCTAAAGCAACTTTACCATGAAGATGCTAGGGAAACTTTAATCTCATAAGTCCTTTCTTGTGTTCTGGTCTTTACCTAAACTAACCCCTTCTCTCTCTCTCTCTCTCTCTCTCTCTCTCAATACATATATACATATATATATATATATATATATATATATATACACACACACACACACACACATAAAGCTGGAGTACATATACAAAAGAAAATATTTTTCTGATCCTGGTGTACTTTTCTTAATACGATTTTTCCAGTTCCATTATCTTCATAATTTCATGATTTGTTTTTGTGTGTAAGATGTACACATGTCATTATAGATGAGTGTTTGGGGATGTGTGTGTGTGTGTGTGTGTGTGTGTGTGTGTGTGTGTGTGTAGGTCAGAGATCAGTATCTTTTCACAATTTCTCTCTCTTAGTTTTTGAGGTAGGATCTCTCTTGAACCTTGAGTTTATAAACTTGAATAACCAAACTGGCTAGCAAGTCCTTCAGATCCTCCTGTCTCTAGTCTCTACTGAATCAGTGCTATGATTACTTTAACACACCACTGCACAGGGCTATTTTCCTTTGTTTATTTCATGCTTGGAATCCAAAGTCAGACCCTCATTCTTGCCTAACAAGCAATGACTGAGCGATCTCCCTTTCAGAGATAATTTAGCAGCCGTTTCATGGAGGCACAAGTAAAGCTCTACGGAGAGGTCAATGTGATGAGGATTGGGGATCTTGCCAGTAGTTGAGTTGTGAGGTATCTTTAGCGCCACTACCCTTGTTAAGCCATTGACAACACATTTGCCAAACTTTCCATGGAATTGTGGAAGAGACTTTAAGGCAGAAAACTGCTAACCTGTTTTGAAGCTTCTGAAAGACAAGTGTGAGCTAATAAGCAGGGCTTTCAGCTATGAACCACTGCTGTGTGTAGTGATGCATAGACAACCATTTGAAGATTACTAACATAGGCTTAACTGGTAATTTTTGTAATATATCTATAACTATATTTATATATAGTTATAACTATATTTATAACTAAATAATAATTAAATATATGATAATAATTATTAACTAAATGTAATTAAATCATTATAACTAAATAATCATTACATAGATAATACATAATGAGTAATATAGAATCTCATGCTTGATAGCCACTCCATGTAGCTACAAACTCTGTACATTTTCAAAATATTTTTATCCTTTATTATTTCTCTTCCAAAATAGCCTATGAAAGCTGAATACTGAAGCTACAAAGATTCGCAGGGTCTGTCTGCTTATTTAATGAGTTTATTTAAATGATTAATTTATTCTTTATATAACATTAGAAGAATGAATAGCTCTATATCAGAAAGATTTAAAAAAATTTTAATGACTCCTTCTGGCAATGAGATTAAAGCACCTCACCCATGGATGTCTGATAAATGATACTTCCATTAGTGCACAGAAGCACCCAAACAAACTTAAATTCTGTTAAAGAGAGAGAGAGAGAGATTTACAATGAGAGAAGAAACCTCATTTGAGGAGTAAGTAGTTTTGTGTTCTGCTGTGATAGCCTATGAAAGATAAATTCCCAATAGAACATCCCAACATCACGTAAGAAAATCACAGAAGACTTTGCTGGGCTCTTTAGTGTGAAGTGTTTTGTTTAAAGCACTGCTTCAGAGACCAGAGACATGGCTCCTGGGGAAAGTATTTGTTATCCAAGCCTGCTGATCTGCCAGAACCCCGTAAATAGAAGCAGAGTATGAAATTCTACAAATTACCTTTGAACTCCACACCAACTACACACATACAGAAACACTCACACATACTAAATAAGTGTTAGAAAATACAACACAATACAATACTACTTCGGGGTTAGAGAGATAAGTCGTTGGATAAAGTGCCTGGGCAAGCATAAGGCCATAAGTTAACTATGAAAAACCCATGGAAAGAAGACAACTGTGGTAGTGTGTAGCTGTAATCCCAGCGCTGGGAGGGCAGACAGATCAATGGGCTTTGTACAGCCAGCAGAGACTATAACAGGCAAGTTTCTAGACACTGAGGCTCTTTCTCCAATAATAAGGGAAGGATCAATCAGTGGCTTGGCAGGCACCTGCCAATAGTGCAGCCTGGGTGCTTCCAAGGAGGTCCACAGTGACCAAGGACACAGATGAGAATTTCACTCAAATCCCCACCCAGTTAGGATATCACACAGCCAGCTGATGCAGGATCTAGCCCTCCTCCTCTATTCCCAAGCTGCAACTTCCTTCTGGCCCACTTCCCCACTGGGCCAGAACAATGGCCTGGCAGATACCTGCCAAAACACTACAGCCTACATGCTTCCCAGAAGGTCTGCAGTGACCAAGGGCACAGAGCTCCACCTTTCTTCCAGTCCACTTCCCCACCTGGGTTGGACCAGTGGACCGCCCAAATGCTACAGCCTGAGAACCTCCCAGGAGGTTCCCAAGAACCAGGGTCACACGAGGCCTGTTTGAACCAGAGACACAGGAGGTCCACCCTAACCAGAGAAAACACTGCCTGCTTCCAAAGAAACCAGTCCTAACTCAGGTCACAGAGATCTACCTGCCTCCAAGGAGACTTGTTTCAGTTAGAGACACACAGGCCAGTTAACACCAGAGAGAACAAGATAGACAGAGCCAAGTACAAGATCATAAATGTAAGAACCCAATATAATCTGGCACCATAAGAACCCAGTTCTCCAACTACAGAAGCCCTGATACGTAACATGCATGAAACGCAAGAAAATGACATAAAATTGCTTCTTATGCAGATGGTAGAGGCCTTTAGGGAGGATAAAAAGAACTCCCTTGAAGAAATACAGGAAAATACAGGCAAATAGAATCCTGAAAAGAAATAGAATAATATATAATGAAGCAGGTGAAAGGATTGAACAAAATAGTACAAGAACTAAAATGGAAAAAGAAAAAAATAAAGAAAATATAAAGGATGTATGCCTGAAGATGGACAACTTAGGAAAAGATCAGGAGTTACAGATGCAAGCATCACCAACAGAATACAAGAGATGGAAGAGAGAATCTCAGGAATAGAAGATACCACAGAAAATATTGACACATCAGTCAAAGAAAATTCGAAGTGTAAAACACTTCAAAATTCAAAGTGTAAAACCCTTCAAAATTCAAAGCTCCTAACCCAAAATATCCAGGAAATTCAGGATACAATGAAAAGATCAAACCTAACCAAAATAGGAATATAAGAGGGTGAAGATTCCTAGCTCAAAGGTCCAGAAAACATCCTCTACAAAATTGTAGAATGAAACTTCCCTAACCCAAAGAAAGAGATGGACATAAATATACAAGAAGCCTACAGAACACCAAATAGATTCAACCATAAAATAAATTACTCCAGTCACATGATAATCAAAACGTTAAATGCACAGAACAAAGTAAGAATATTAAAAGATGAAAGGAGAAAAGGCAAAGTAACATATAAAGGCAGACCTATCAGAATCACAGCAGACTTCTCAACAAAGACTCTACTTTCTACTAACCCAGCCCTATAGAGGATACTGGAACAAAATCCCCATCTCATTCAGCAGGCATATGTTAAACAGCATTGTCGTTGGTGTGAAATGGGGGAGTGTGTTCCTTCATTATATTGTGCCTTTTGTATCGAATTCCTAATATTAAATTAAATGTGCCTTGAAATAGTTGTTTTTTTTTTTTAATTCAAGGAATACTCTGATAATTTTGTTGTACTCAATATTTTACTTTGGGGAGCTATGGAGAGCAGATCAACACTTTGGAAAAATTATTCTATGCTCTTCAAAGTGAAGGAAAAGGCTGTCTCGCTTAAAAGACTATTCCAGATGGTATAAAAGACAAGGAGACTTGGCATTTGGCCCCAGGATATTGCAGGAGAGCATATTGTGAGACAGTCTCACGAGGTGCCTGCGAGAAGATTGGGAAAATAATGTGTTGGACCTCTGGGCTGGCCCAAGTGAGATGTTCTGTGAATTTAAAAAGGTATAGTGATCATTTCTAGAAAACTCATTTGCTCATTTAGATAAATGAGGCATTATATTCTTCATGCTTCTATCCAATCCTGGGGGTGAATTTTTTTGTTGTTGTTTATAAGTCACCAGTTTGAATTTTTCCTTTGGGGATAATGGAGTCTGAGATGAGAAGAAGATAAATGTTCCAGCATGCCCCAACGTTTAAGTGCAGTTTTAACAAGGATGACTTAAGCTCTCTCTTAATCGTTCCAATCAATTCCAAACAGGCAAAAAGTTGATGGCGAAGTGTCGAATGCTTATCCAGGAGAACCAAGAGCTTGGAATGCAGCTGTCCCAGGGACGTATTTCACAGCTTGAAGCAGACTTGGCTTTACAGAAGAAAGATAGTGAGGAGCTTAAAAGCAGTCAGAATGAACTGAATGACATCATCATTCAACTTGAGGAAGAAGTAGAGTGTATGCAGAGCACCATTCTAGTTCTTCAGCAACAATTGAAGGAGACACGACAGCAGTTGGCACAGTACCAACAGCAGCAGTCTCAAGCTTCAGCTCCAAGTACCAGCAGGACTACATCTCCCAAACCTGTAGATCATGCAGAGGCCACAGCAAAAACTGCAGCTGCCTGGCAAATGGACCAAGTAATGGCAGCTCCTTCTGCCAGAGGACGTCTGGGTCTGGATTTCACAGGGAGGGGAGCACACCTGAGGATGACTTTCCTTCTTCTTCAGGGAATACTAATTAGGTCTCCAGCAGCTCAGAGGAGAGAACTGGCAGAGGAGGTAGTAGTTACATAAACCCACTCAGTGAGGGGTATGAAAGTGTAGACTCTCCCATGGGCAGTGAAAACTCTCTCACACATCACTCAAATGACACAGACTCCAGTCATGACCCTCAAGAGGAGAAAGCAGTGAATGGGAAAGGTAATCGAACTGTAGAAACAAGATATTTCCAGACTCCATCTGCACATGGGAGCTAAGGCTGTTTTATAGCCCTCTGCACCCACCCCTCCAAGGAGACAGTTGGTCTCCCAGGAGTGCTGACACACCTAAGATCACAGGTTCACAGGCCCACAGACGGGGAAAACTACATTCAGAGACAGCAAGACCAATGAAAACCAGAGATAACCAGATGGCAAGAGGCAAGTGCACAAACCTAAGCAACAGAAATCAAGGCTACTTGGCATAACCAGAAGCCAATTCTCCCACCATAGCAAGTTCTGGATACACCAACAAACCAGAAAAGCAAATCTTAGATTTAAAATTACATCTCATGATGATGATAGAGGACTTTAAGAAGTACATAAAGAATGCCCTGAAAAAAATACAGGAGAATACAAATAAACATGTAGAAGCCTTTAAAGAGGAAACAATCCTTAAAGAATTAAATCCCTTAAAGAATTTCAGAAAAACACAACCAAACAATTAAAGGATTGAACAAAACCATCCAGGATCTAAAAATGGAAATAGGAACAATAAAGAAGTCACAAATGCAGACAACCCTGGAAATGGAAAACCTAGGAAAGAGATCAGGAGTCATAGATGCAAGTATCACCAACAGAATACAAGAAATAAAAGAGAGAATATCAGATGCAGAAGATAACATAGAAAATATTGACACAACATCAAAAAAATGCAAAATACAAAAATCTCCTAACCCAAAACATCCAGGTAATCCAAGACACAATGATAAGACCAAACTTAAGAATAATAGGTAGAGAAGAGAACAAAGATTCCCAACTTAAAGGGACAGAAGATATCTTTAACAAAATTATAGAAGAAAACTTCCCTAACCTAAAGAAAGAAATGCCCATGAACATACAAGAAGCCTAAAGAACTCTAAGTACATTTGACCAGAAAAGAAATTCCTGCCATCACATAATAATCAAAACACCAAATACACAAAACAAAGAAAGAATGTTAAAAGCAGTAAGGGGAAAAAGTCAAGTAACATTTAAAGGCAGGCCTATCAGAATCATACCAGACTTTTCACCAGAGACTATAAAAGCTAGAAGATCCTATGCAGATATCATACAGACCCTAAGAGAACACAAATGCCATCCCAGGCTGCTATATCCAGCAAAACTCTCAATTAAAATAGATGGAAAATTCAAGATATTGCATGACAAAAACAAATTAACACAATATCTTTCCACAAACTCTGATCTACAAAGGGTAATAGATAGAAAACCCCAACAAAAGGAGGGAAACTACACCTAAGAAAAAGCAAGAAAATAATCTTCTTTTAACAAACTGAAAAGAAGATAGCGACATAAACATAACTCCACCTCTAACATCAAAAATAATAGGAATCAACAATCACTTTTCCTTAATATCTCTTAACATCAAGGAACTCAATTCCCTAATAAAAAGACATAGACTAACAGACTGGATATGTAAACAGGAGCCATTTTTTTTTTTTTTTTTTTTTTTTTTTTTTTTTTTTTTGCAAAAAGAAACCACACCTTAGTGACAAAGACAGACACTAGCTCAGAGTAAAAGGAAGGGAAAAGATTTCCTGGAAAATAGTTCAAAGAAACAAGCTACAGTAGCCATTCTAATATTGAATAAAATAAACTTTCAACCAAATGTTATCAAAAAAAGATAAGGAAGGGCAATTAATACTCAGCAAAGGAAAAAAATCTAAGAAGAATTCTCAATTCTGAACATCTGTGCTCCAAATGCAAGGGAACCAACATTCATAAAAGAAACTCTACTAAAGTTCAAAATACACATTGTCCCTCACACAATAATAGTGGGAGACTTCAACAGCCCACTCTCATCAATAGACAGATCATTGAAAGAGAAAATAAACAAAGATACAGTGAACTTTTAAAAAGTTATGAACCAAATGGATTTAATATATATCTATAGAACATTTTACTTTAAAACAAAATACTATACCTTCTCCTCAGCACCTCACCATGCCTTCTCCAAAACTGACCATTTAATCAGTCACAAAAGAGGCCTCAACAGATGCAAGAAGATTGAAATTATCCCATGCATCCTATCAGATCACCACGGACTAAGACTGGTCTTAAATAATAACAAAAACTAATAGAAAGCCCACATATACATGGAAGCTGAACAATGTTCTACTCAATGATAACAAGGAAGAAATAAAGAAATTAAAGACTTTTTAGAGTTTAATTAAAATAAAGGCACAACATACTCAAACTTATAGAACACAATGAAAGCAGTCCTAAGAGGAAAACTCATAGCTCTGAGCACCTCCAAAAAGAAAATGAAGAGAGCATACACTACCAGCTTAACAGCACACCTGAAAGCTCTTGAACAAAAAGAAACAAATACACCCAAGAGGAGTAGTTCGAAGGAAATAGTCAAACTCAGGGCTGAAATCAACCAAGTAGAAACAAAAAGAACTATACAAAGAATCAACAAAACCAAGATCTACTTCTTTGTGAAAATCAACATGATAGATAAATCCTTACCCAAACTAACCAGAGGGCACAGAGACAGTATCCAAATTAACAAAATCAGAAACGAAAAAGGAGACATAACAACAGAAACCAAAGAAATTTAAAAAATCATCAGATCCTACTACAAAAGCCTATACTCAACAATGCTGGAAAATATGGATGAAATGGACAATTTTCTAGATAAATACTAGGTGCCAAAGTTAAATAAGGTTCAGATAAACCATCTAAACAGTTCTATAACCCCTAAAAAAATAGCAGCAGTCATTAAAAGTCTCCCAACCAAAAAAATCGAGGCAGGTTTAGTACAGAGTACAGGTCTATCAGACCTTGAAAGAAGACCTAATACCTATATTCTTCAAACTATTCCACAAAATTGAAACAGAAAGAACACTATCCAATTTGTTCTATGAAGCCACAGTTATGTTTACACCTAAACCACACAAAGACCCAACAAAGAGAATTTCAGACAAATTTCCCTTATGAATATCAATGCAAAAATACCCAATAAAATTCACAAAACAGAATCCAAGAACACATCAAAACAATCATCCATCATGACTTTATCCCAGGGATGCAGGGATGGATGGTTTAATATATGGAAGTCCATCAATGTAATCAATATATACTCAAATAATAAAACCATATGATCATCTTATTAAATGCTGAGGAAGCATTTGACAAAATTCAACACCCCTTCACCTTCAGTAAAAGTCTTGGAAAGATCAGGAATTCAAGGCCTATACCTAAACATAGTAAAAGCAATATACAGCAAACCAGTAGCCAACATCATACTAAATGGAGAGAAATTTGGAGCAGTCTTACTAAAATCAGGGACTAGACAAGACTGCCTACTCTCCCCCTACCTATTCAATATAGTACTTGAAGTCTTAGACAGAGCAATTAGGCACCAAAAGGAGGTCAAAGGGATACAAATTGGAAAGGAAGAAGTCAAAATATCACTATTTGCAGATGATATGATAGTATACTTAAGTGATCCCAAAAATTTCACCAGAGAACTCCTACAGGTGATAAACAACTTCAGCAAAGTGGCTGGACATAAAATTAACTCAAACAAATCAGTAGCCTTCTTCTACTCAAAGGATAAAGAGGATAAGGAAGAAATTAGGGAAACAACACCTTTCACAATAGTCACAAATAATATAAAATACTTTGATGCGACTCTAACTAAGGAAGTAAAAGATCTGTATGACAAGAACTTCAAGTCTCTGATGAAAGAAATTGAAGATCTCAGAAGATGGAAATGTCTCCCATGCACATGGATTGATAGGATTAGTATAGTAAAAATGGCCATCTTGCCAAAAGTAATCTACAGATTCAATTAGAGTTAGAAAGAGCGATTTGCAAATTCATCTGGAATAATTAAAAATACCCAGGATAGGGAAAACTATTCTCAATAACAAAAGAACTTCTGGGGGAATCAACATCCCTGACCTCAAGCTGTATCACAGAGCAATAGTGATAAAAAAGAAAACAAACAAACATCAACAACAAACAAAAAAACAAACAAAAAACCTACATGGTATTGGTAGAGAGAAGGACATGTAGATCAATGGAATAGAATTGAACCCATACAACTATGGTCACTTGATCTTTGAAAAAGGAGCTAAAACTGTCCAGTGGAAAATACAGCATTTTCAACAAATTATGCTGGTTCAACTAGTGGTCAGCATGTAGAAGAATGCAAATTGATCCATTCTTATCTCCTTGTACAAAGTTCAAGTCCAAGTGGATCAAGGACCTCCACATAAAACCAGATACACTATAACTAATAGAAGAAAAACTGGGGAAGAGCCTTGAATACATGGGCACAGGGGTAATTTTCCTGAACAGAACACCAATGGCTTATGCTGTAAGATCAAGAATTGACAAATGGGACCTCATAAAATTGCAAAGCATCTGTAAGGAAAAGGACACTGTCAATAGGTCAAAAAGGCAACCAACATATTAGGAAAAATCTTTACCAATCCTACATCTGGTAGAGGGCTAATATCCAATATATACAAAGAACTGAAAAAGTTAGACTCCAGAGAATTAAATAACCCTATTTAAAAATGGGATACAAAGCTAAACAAAGAATTCTCAACTGAGGGATATCGAATGGTTGAGAAACACCTGAGGAACATCCTGAGTCATCAGGGAAATGCCAATCAAAACAATCCTGAGATTTCACCTCACACCAGTCAGAATGACTAAGATCAAAACTCAGGTGACAACAGATGCTGATGAGGATGTGGAGAAAGAGGAACACTCCTCCATTATTGGTGGGATTTAAAACTAATTTAACCACTCAGGAAATCAATGTGTTGGTTTGTCAGAAAATCAGAAATAGTTCTACATGAAGACCTGGCCATATCACTCTTGGCATATATCCAAAAGATGACCGCCCCACCCCACCCCACCCATACCACAAGGACAGATGCTCTACCATGTTCAGACCAGCCTCATTTGTAGTGGCCAGAAGCTGGAAACAACCCAGGTGTCCCTCAACTGAAGAATGAATATGGAATATCTAGTTAATTTACATAATCAAATACTATTCATCTATTAAAAACTAGGACATCATGAATTTTGCAGGCAAATGGATAGAATGAGAAAATATCATCCTGAGTGAGGTAACTCAGACCCAAAAGTAGATGCATGGTATGTACTCACTGATAAGTGGATATAACCAAAAAATTACAGTATACCTAGGATACCTAGGATAAAACTTTCAGAGCATAAGAAGTGTATCAAGCAGAAATGCTCAAGTGAGGAGGTTTCAACCCCACTTAGAAGTGAGAAGGAAATAATTACAGGAGGATGAAGGAGGGTGGACCTGGGTAGGAGAGGGTAGAGGGAAGGGAAAAAGGGAACATGATCAGATATTGGGGAGAAGGGGACAGGAAAGAAGACCAGATGGCCAACCGAATAAATAGAAATAAGCAGCCTCAGGGAATGAGAGGTGAGAGGTATCCTCTAGAGTATTCCAGAGGTAAGACACTCTCATGACTCATTGTGGGTGACCTTATCCAAAGTGTCTAATGTTGGGGAAAGGGAACTCCAAGTGTCCACCTCTAGTAAATAGACAGGGCATCAAGTGTAGGGACAGGGTTACTAACTCACAGTCAAAATACTTAACACAGAATTTTTCCTGTCTAAAAGAACTGCAGGGACAAAATTGTTGAAGAGACTGAAAGATAGGAGGTTTAATGACCAGCCCAACAGCCTTGAGGGCTGTTGTGATCCATCTCATGGGGGCAAGGTGTGCACCAAGGCCTGACAATTCTATGCTATGCTGTGCTGTGCTTTCAGTTGGAAGCCTCACATGGCTGTCCTCGGAGAAACCCCACCAGCAGCTGACTGAGACAGAAGCAGATACTTACACCCAATCATTGGACTGAAGTCAGGGACCCCTATGGTTGAATTAGGGGAAGGATTGAAGAAACTAAAATGGAGAGTGACCCCATAAGAAGACCAGCAGTCTCAACTAACCCAGACCCGAGGGAGATCCCAGAGGCTGAGCCACCAACCAGGAGCATACACAGGCCTGGCACATAAATAGCAGAGGTCTACCTGATCTGACCTCAATGGGAGATGATGCACTTAATCCTGTATCACCATAAAGTTGTCAAACAGAGTAAGTAATTGTCCTAATTGTCATTGATTTCTTTAGCTTGAACTGATTATGGGTCAGTGAGTCGTTAAATGTGTTATGTCATCTTCCTCTCATTTTAAAATTTAAGGAATTTACTTTTCTCTCCTCTGAAAGCATTAAAACATCTTTCTAAGGGATTGATAAATTGCTTGTTTAATAGTTAAGAGTAGTTGTTGCTTTTTGGAGAACATGGTTTGGTTTCCAATACTCACCTTGTGGCTCACAAACATCCATAACACAGTTCCAGGGATCTGATGCTCTCTGATCTCAGAGGATACCAAACACTCATGTTTGCATATAAATGTATGCAAACAATATACTCATTCACATAAATTAAAATAAATATTGTAAAATTCTTGTTTATTTAAAGGGAATATGACGCAACCAGTGAACATTTACACAAAACTGTAAGTTTTAGCAGCCAGGATGTATCATCTGCAGAGAGATTTTAGGAGTTGAAGCTGTGCAAAGGAGAACTGGCATTCAATAAATATCTGTGTCTTCAATGTAATTTGGGTATGGACCTAACACTGTTGTGGAAACATTAATACAAACACATCTTCAAAGACACTGACAACATCACAGTCCACTGGATTTGAACATGAGTGAATCTACCTCTAAACCAGGCACATTGCTCTGTTAAATAGTTTTCTATTTAAAAAAAAATGCTTGTAAGTAAGTCAGGGGGGAAAGCACTGACTCAACCCTTTGACTTTGTAATACTGATAACAAAACATGTTTTTCTTTTGTAGCCCATTAACAAATTTCTGTACCTGTATTTTAACTTTTGTAGTAGAGTCAAAAGATATTGACTTACCACTAAAACTATAATAGAGCATTCTGAAACCCACTGTATATTTGCATTCCCTGTGGTCTCTTATTCTTCATGCAGTTACAACTTACCTTTTCCTTTTTCCTTCCAGAAGAAACTCCCCCCCCCCCACACACACCTTTTTTTGGTATTACATTCAGGCTTTATTCAGTGAGGAATTCATTTATTCTAAGTTAATTATTTTAATCAATTATCTTTCTATTCATCCTGTATTTTTGATTAGCCAGTTAAAACAATAGTGCCCTTCATTGTGTTTACCCTTATAAATAATATTCAGTGACACCAAAGCAGAGGAATGGGTAAAACAGCAAAGAGGAGATGGTGAAATGTTGATAATATCAAGTATTTACCTTCAAGTATTGTCACCTGTGAACCTTTCTTTGATAATTAGGGAAATCCTAAGAAAGAGATATTTACTGGCCTGCCTCCCTCCCTCCCTCCCTCCCTCCCTCCCTCCCTTCCTTCCTTCCTTCCTTCCTTCCTTCCTTCCTTCCTTCCTTTTTTCCTTTCTTCTTGTATTCAGGTCATTTCATTGTTCTTACTATGCTGTATATATAGTACAATTGTACCTAATCTTTGTGGATTTAGATACTTATTCTAAGTATCTTTTCATACTACATTTAATTATATAAAGGCATAAGATTGTGTAGGCTATATACTGTCACTAGTGGTAACCAAGGAAGAAACACTATCATTTAAACTATATTATCAAATCAATGCCATGCCAATAGGAATAGGTTTTGGAGAAAAATAGCTGCAATTTAGAATATATATTAAATTGCAGAAACTGTCTTTTAACTCAAAGTTAACTTTTAGTTCATCTTGTAACACAAGCCAGGTGGTTAAAAGCCAATGGCTTTGTGAAATATATGTGTGTGTGTGTTCCTTTGGTAATGTCTTTTTAAAAATTTATTAGTAACAATATTCTGAGATTTGTTTGTTTGATCAACTATGAGCATTTTTTTCCATGTCACCTCTAGTCCTTGTCTGTCTTGCAAGGTCTCTTCTGAGAAGTCTGCTCATGTGGCTTTAACTGAGGACTGTTGGATGTTTTAGATGACTGTTTTATTTTCTCTTGATAATGTAAATATTTTGTCTTTGACTTGTTACAATGTGACTATTTCTTGAGATGAATAATGATATGAGTTTTTGTAACTTAGACTCTTTCTGCATTTCATGCATCTAGATGTCCATAAATGCATAGTAGTTTGAAAAGCTTTCAGTAACTAATATTTAAAATAAATAATAGAAATTCTATTTTCTCCTTTAGGATATTTAGTTATCTACACCTTCCTATGCTTGATGTCAACCCTTGGGTCCCTTGTGAATTTATTCCATTTTTTAGAAAGTATTTTCTTCTGTTTATTGTTTCAATTGGTGAATAAAATTACTAGTCTTTGACATCACTAGTTATCTCTGCTTAAGTGAGTTCTGCTATGGAATCTTCCATAAATGTGTGCTTTAGCTCTGCAACTTCTGTTAACTTCCTTCTAAAGGATAATTTATAACTTTATGTTTTCATTTAGTTGTTAATGTATGCTATTTTAATCTAATTAAGTTTTAGGATCATTGTTGTGCATTACTCATCATTTTCAGGATAACCAAAGCTCTTTAAGCTTCTTTTACCATCCTCATTTTTTCCCTGATTCTCAGTATTTATACAACTTTAAATTAGTTACTACATATACATTTAAAAGCACAAAGCTGTATAGACGGGTGAAGATATTTTTGTTGGTCTCCAAGATGATATGATTGCCTTCTAGATTACAGAGCTTTGATACCAATGGTTATACATGGTTATTGCTGTGTTCCCAACAGCATTAGTATTTGGCAGCCTTGTGAACATAGTGGTGTTTGGATGTGGTTTCCAGGCTGGTCTCCTGGTAGTTTTCCCTGTCTCATGAATCCTAATGAGTAAGTAACAACTGTTAGTAACAACTAACACTAGGACATTAATTCACTCAAATGTGCACAGATTACAATCCCATGTAGCCAGATATTCTATATAGGTGTGACTTCCTAAAAATCCTGGAGAGTCTCAGATTTTATCATTGAGCAGCTGCCTGCATTGGTAGTAGCATTGCTGGTTGAGGTTAAAAGGAACTAGAATTGACACAGTAGATGACTTGAGTTCTTATAGCAATAGACCAATATCTTCAGGGCAGCCTCTGGAGATAGGAAGCCTCTAAGATTAACTTTTAGTTGAGACTGACTATAGCCATGTCACAGGTCAATTCAATATCCTTCATTTCACCTTCAGGAACACAAACAAGTCTATGTAATCCTCCATCCATCAGGCAGCAGAACTGCTCTGACACTGTATCTGAAAGACCTGGAGCTGAGGTACAGAGCTGCTCAGGGTCATTGCTGGAACCAATATCAGTAGCCTGGTTATCCAGGGCATGAGCTACATTGTTTGTTCTTCCTGAATAAGATGGACGATGGTTTAAGTAGCAGTGTCTAATGGGGGAATCTACTAAATCTGCATGTCATGGGTCAACTTTGGTTCTATACCCAAAACTACATTCTGCTAGCCTGCAACCCCTTTGTAGCCTGCCCTCTCCCAATATCTTTTGTAGGTTTCAAGCTTCCATAGGCATTCAGTGCCTCTTACTTGAATCTTAAAGATCTCACAAATCAACTTTTATCTGTGCTGGGATACAGATTGGATTATGCTGTGGTGAGAATGATAAAAGTGCAAATGTGTGAAGATTATTAAGTCTTTAATTAATTTAATAGATATATATGTGCATATATACATATATATACACACATATGTATTTATTTATATTTTTATTATTATCTTTTGTGAGTCAGTGGTCCATAGTTTTCTGAAATTAATTTCTGATGTTTTATTCTTGCTGTCCTGAACACTATAAACAAACAAAGCATCCAAAACCAAATTTAAAAAAAAATGTCACCAGGAAATTATCTTTCTTAATCTTTTTAGAAACATATAAATCTTCTACCACATAAAATAGAAATGTGGCAGAAAAAGAAGTACAGAGTTATCCTGATGGACTTGGGCTTTTGATCTCCTCTCTTTGAGGCACAGAAGACCTTGCGGTTCTGGAAGAGTATGAAGACATGCCAGGCACAGGCTTCCTGATTGCGCAAGAGTCAGGAAGAAGAGTTTTATTTTTTGCTTTGCTCTGCCTTGCCCAGCATTCACTTTTCCCATTGCATAAGCTGCTTATCGACATTAATTTTAGCCTCTGGAGATATTTTGCATAACACAGAATTATAATCTAGTGTCTAAAATAGTTGCAAACCATAGTTTCAGATACATTAAGAAGATGAATCATTTCCTTCGCATGAGCCACCATGTTATTTGAAATGATTACTTCTGAGGCAGTAGCAATGCATAATTAAAGTCTCATCTGATGTACAGAAAGAAAATCAATGGAATTAAAATGACAAGTGCTTCTTGTGTTTTTTTGTGGAAGATGGGAGATAGCTATAGCTCCTTCTTGTTTTCCTTTTGAAGTGAATGGGTCTTGAGAACCATAACTATGTATTGCAATAGTGAGGGGAAATATTTTGGCATCAGAAAGGGAGAGATGTGCTCAACAATTTATATCCCTTCGGATTATGAATCCTTTAAAGAGCTTTTCTCCAGATACATATCATTAGTTCTGGATCTTGTTTTCTTGTGTTTGATTTGAGTTTGTGTATGCATGCAAGCTTATACTTGCTTTCACTTCTCTCTTTAAATAGCTTCAAAATCAACATTCTGTGCCAATTCTGAACAGCAAAGGAAAAAGGAAAAGAGTAATAATTTTTAACACGTTCAAATTTATGAAATTATTGGATCTGAATTTCCCTGGTTTCTAATCTTAAAAACTACAGAAGTATCTGCATACATGTTAATGAAACACACACACACACAAAAAGGTATCAGTCATGGTCACAGACTAGAGATACAAATATGGAAAGTAACAGTGTGGCTTAATGAAGCCTTCGTAAAGAAGAGGCCTGTGCATTCAAACTCAAAAGAACTGTGAGAGAGGCACTAAGTGAAGAAAGTAGCAATACTACACCAGATGAGCTCACAAGCTAGCATGAACAGCCTTTGCCATGTGCAGGAATTCACTGCCATTTTGGTTCATTCTGTCATTGTGGCCTGTCAGCATCCTGTACAATTAATGGATTCAGAAGAAAGGTTGGATTGAGCAGCATAGACACTAATGCCCTACAGTAAAGGACCTCAAGGTACAGGGCTGTAACATCTGGATTTAGTAAGACGTAGATCAGCGAGTAGTTTTTCTTCAAGCTGTGATATTTCTTGCTAGCCTATAGAATTCAAATTCATAAGCTGGGTATGGTGGTGCACACCTTTAATCCCAGCACTTGGGAGGCAGAGGCAGGCAAATTTCTGAGTTCGAGGCCAGCCTGGTCTACAAAGTGAGTTCCAGGACAGCCAGGACTACACAGAGAAACCCTGTCTCGAAAAAAAAAAAAAAAGAGAGAGAGAGAGAGAGAGAGAGAGAGAGAATTCAAATTCATGTCTTTCACACTTAACCCTATAATTCTGCCATCTTCTTTGACTTCACACATAGAATTTACATATCTCCCATTTCTGATGACAAATCCAGGTATGGTTAAAGAATTCTGTAGTTTATCAAGAGTAGCATTGTAATAAAATGAAAACAATGTCAGTTATCAGATGTTCATCGCATTTATATTGCCAGATACCTTGAGAACGGTCAGCCTGCAGTGATGTGATGCTGAACTTTGAGGGTCTGGCAACAAAACTAGGGCTACAAATGTATGGCAACAAAAAGTAAGGCTACAGAGAAAAACAAGCTGCGATGACTGAAAGAGATGGTGTCAAATATATGCATGGACATATGTCCTTGTAATCCTAGCTCTGTGGATATAGAAACATGGAGTGGCAATTTTGGAAATTTAATTTCTTTTTAAAAAAACCCAGAACTATTTATCAGAATGTTCCTTCATTTTAATCCCAAATGTGGAAATATGGGGCTGCTTCCAACTGACCACAGCAGCTGACAGTGATTTGTCTCCTGCTTTAGCCAAGGCATGCTATTGCCAGCTGGAGATAGTTTCTGCAATTGTGCAATTGTGTGATGTTTGGAATTTTGTGAATACTTCAATATATATATATATATATATATATATATATATATATATATATGTGTGTGTATGTGTATGTGTATGTGTATGTGTATGTGTATGTGTATGTGTATGTGTATGTGTATATGTATATGTATATGTATATGTATATATATACTTCAGAATATATATATAGTGAGTACTTCAGAATGTATATATATAGTTAATACACATGTATATATATGTATATACTGAGTCAGTAGTTGTTGGTCTTTTAGGAAGGATGGTTGCAGTTTTAGGAACCTTAGTCAAAGAAGAAACAAAAGTAAAGAAATTAGATTCAGGGATCTCTCTCTCTCTCTCTCTCTCTCTCTCTCTCTCTCTCTCTCTCTGTGTGTGTGTGTGTGTGTGTGTGTGTGTGTGTGTGTGTGTGTGTATGGTGTGTGTTTGTATGTTTGTCTGTCTGTCTGACTGTCTGTCTGTCTGTCCCTCAGTCCCCTATATCCTTTATTTCATATCTACTGTTAGGAGGTAAAACCTGGATGATAAAGTGTGAGATAAAGAAGAATCTACAAAGTAGCAAAGACCTACTACAGAAATATGAATATCTCTGGTGTGAGCTAGCCATCCACCCCAGTCTACAAGGTAAGTCTTAGGCACATGAAAGACCCCACTGAAAAGAATAAAAATGAATAAAAATGGTGTTGACACACACATTGTCATATGTTCTGGCATGTACTATTTCTCACAACCTTATGAGGCATCCCTACCATTCACGACCCCTCTTAAGATGAAACCACATCCTTAAAATTTTCCAAATTTACCTGAAGTAGGAGAATACATATGTGTTAATATCTTGGCAAGGACAATGAATGGAAGTTCACTTGATCCAAGGACATATAAAGAATTGATCTCTCAAATTTTTCAATATACGTGTGAGTTTACCCATGATTTTCCTTTGTAATCCTCACTTTATAGAGATTATATGATGAGGTTCTACAAAAAAATAATTTGAATTGAATTTCTAAATCTACTTTACTTAAGGTAGAAAGAATACAAGAAGGGTGATGTACTAGTAATTTTGTGATAAAAATATATGATATATAGCCTCAAAGTGCCTGTGACATCCATTTATCACCATCAACATTTCACTTGATCTACATGCCAGCTGTCAGAGTGCCACCTTTCATAAGAGTCTTCAGTTTAATGATTTTGCTCCTCAGGGCTTACTGGTGATCCAAAACCAAAGAGACAGTAGTTACCTGGATTCATCTCATTAAGGGTTCTTCAGCTCCCAGGAGGGCAAACCAAGATTTGTGATGCCCCTGAAGGTCTCAGCTAAAGGCGTAAACACCATCCCCACTGCCAAAGCATTTAGGAAAATGTACCTTAGCCTAGCATAATATCAATGAGTCAGGAAAGTAAATACCTGCTATGGAAATGATGAGCACAGGAAGTGAACATAGTCTGAGAACTAAATATATTTTATTAACCCCAGCCATTACACAAAATAGTATGTTTCCCTCTCATTTTCAGAAAGAAAAACTCACTCCATTCTAACAATCTCCAAAACCACTTCCCAAAGACTTAATCAAACATTGCACCATTCTTAGAGGCCATGTGTAGCTATTTATGATGCAGACAACTATTAATAAAAGGGAAAGCTACCTTTACCCTACATAGGCAATGTTAAATAGTGGGGAAGGGGGTCCGATCAGTGCAATACATATTCTCATATCTATTTGAGAATCCTTCTGCAGAGGTGACACTTGGACATCTCTCCTACAGCTACAGACTTAATAGATCATCTCATCCCTCACTATTGCTATTGGACACAGCACAGGCGGCCACACATCTTTGGTTTCAGTTACACATTTTTTATATAAAAAAAATTACCTTTAAATCCAATATCTTAAGGGGCCAATGACCTCTTTCTCATAATGCTATGCGCTTCTTGAGTTGAGCAGATTGGGTCTACTATCCCATAATTATCTAAATTTATTATCTAAATATTATCTAAATTTATTCATGCACTTTTATTTGTTTAGAAATTTGGCTGCAGCTGGGAAATCCAACATGATGTTACTCACAAGGCTAGCAGATTATGCTGGACAAAGGTTAGTGAATGTAGAGTCTGTCTTATTTGATCAATTTTAGCAGCTCTTCTCTTTGAGGATATTGGGGCATAAAATGTAGTTATTTAGAATTAGTCTGATTCCTTTAAGTATTCTAACTAAGTCATGTTCAGTTAGACCCATGACTTATTCATGTCATTAATAAGAGACTAATGGTGACTTCAGGTTATTAAAATTTTCTCTCTGGATGGTGGGAAGAAAAATACTCCTTCAAAACGCGATCTTAGAATTGTTCAGTGTAGTGCTTTCCTGACAATGTTTCTTGGCTTTGATGGTCTTTAAGAATGATTGAAAGACTCAGAATTCAGCCAAAATAGGAGGGCTCACCATCAATGCAGATCTTTGAAGTGCTCTCTGTAAAGTTCTCCCTCTTTCATATTCCATTTCTGTATCCTCAACTAACCCAAACATTTATGGTCCAACCCATTATGATCTCCTCTCTACAGTGAAGCCTAGAGAGCAAACCAAGGCAAGAAGCTGGAAGGCTCATTGGTTCCCCTACGTGATTCTTTCCACTCATATATGAAATGGGATCCTATGGTCCAATCCATTAAAATGCTTGTTTTTATATTTCTGCGGACAGAGCAAACTATTTTCTTTATGATGCCAGCTTATAGCTGTCCCTTAATGAAATATTGTTGTTTGGGATACTTTATTGTATCACAATTTTACCTAATTATATACTGGAACTTACATTGTCTTCAGTTATCATTTTTTTCAACACACTATGTAGTTTAAATTTTAGAAGGCTTTACAATAGTCATAAGCCATAACGATGATATAAACATAGTAATGCACTTATTTTAAACATGATTTAAAATTTCATGTATTTATTGTATTTAGACAGAATCACCAATGGCTACTTCTTTAAGAACTTCTTTCCATCAGCTTCAGAAAACATATCACATGAACCTGCCCTCCGGGCTCTAATCTGCTTAACATAATGACATACATGATCCGTGGCAGCACTTCCAGGTCATATGCTCATGAAATCTAAATATACACCAAGAGATATTAGGCTTTGTGGGTTTGGAATGGTGAATAGTTCATTTAATTATGTAGAGTTTTGGGGTGAAAAGAAAAACCAGGACTAGACATTTATAAAATAGAGAAAACTGTTTTCTGAGGTATTTCTGGTTCCTGATTGTGGTTCACAATGAGTGCCAACTGTTGTGATTTCCTTTGATTTGAGTTTGATAAAGTGTGTATATATCACCAATGTCCAATATTCTCTCTTATTTCCCCTCCCTTCCTTCCTCTTCCTTTCCTTATCCCCCCCCCCTTCCTTTATCAACCTCTGTTACAGGAGTCTACATTTATTAATAATATAAAATACTTAGCACGGTCATATTGGTTTTAAAAATTCAGTTTTTAAAATTAATTTATATTTGACACTCCATATTTTATCCTCCCCCAGCCACCCTCCAACTGTTCCACATCCCATACCTCTTCCCCAACCCCTGTCTTCACGTGAACGTCCCCACCCCCACCCCACCTGACCTCTAAACTCCCTGGGGCCTCCAGTTTCTCGAGGGTTAGGTGTAACATCTCTGAATGAACACAGACCTGGAAGTCTTCTACTGTATGTGTGTTGGGGGCCTCATATCAGCTGGTGTATGCTGTCTGTTTGGTGGTCCAGTGTTTGAGAGTTCTCCAGGGTCCAGATTGATTGAAACTGCTGGTCCTCCTACAGGATCGCCCTTCTCCTCAGCTTCTTTCAGCCTTCCCTAATTCAACAACAGGGGTCAGCTGCTTCTGTCCATTGGTTGGGTGCAAATATCTGCATCTGACTCTTTCAGCTGCTTGTTGGGTCTTTCAGAGGGCAGTCATGATAGATCCCTTTTTGGGAGTGCTCCACAGCCTCAGTAATAGTGTCAGGCCCTGGGACCTCCCTTTGAGCTGGATCCTACTTGGGCCTATTGCTAAACCTTCTTTTTCTCAGAATCCTCTCTCGACTTCCATCCCTGCAATTCTTTCAGACAATAACAACTATGGGTCAGAGTTTTGACTGTGGGATGGCAAGCCCCTCCCTCACTTGATGCCCTGTCTTTCTGCTGCAGGTGGGCTCTATAAGTTTCCTCTCCCTACTTTTGGGCATTTCCTCTAAGGTCCCTCCCTTTGAGTCCTGAGAGTCTCTCACCTCCCAGGTCTGTGGTGCATTCTGGCAGGTCCCTCAAACATACTATTTCCCAAGTTTGGTTGTTCCCATTCTTCCTGTTGGCCCTCAGGGCTTCAGTCCTTTTCCCTCACCCAATACCAGACCATGTTCCCCTCTTGCTCACAATTGCCCCCTCACCCACTTTCCTTCCTAGGTCCCTCCCTCCCCACTTGTGATTGCTTTATTCTCTCTCCCAATCGGTACTGAGGTGTCCTCACTTGGACACTTCAGCTTTGTTGACCTTTTTGAGTAGTGTGGATTATAATTTGGGTATTCTGTACTTTTGTTTCTTTGTTTGTCTGGCTAATATCCACTTATTAGTGACTACATACCATGCACATCCTTTTAGGTCTGAGTTACCTCACTCAGGATGATATTTTCTAGTTCCATCAATTTGCCTGCAAAACTCAGGATGTCCTCATTCTTAATAGCTGAGTAGTATTCCATTGTGTATATGAACCACATTTTCTGTATCCATTCTTCTGTCATGGGAAATCGAGGTTGTTTCTAGCTTCTGGCTATCACAAATAAGGCTGCTATGAATATAGTGGAACACGTGCCCCTGTGGCATGGTGGGGCATCTTTTGGATATATTCCAAAGAGTGTTGTAGTCTTCAAGTAGATACATTTGCAATTTTCTGAGGAACCTCCAGATTGATTTCCAGAGTTGGTGGACCAGTTTGCAGTCCCAGTAACAAAATTCAGTTTTTAAAACACATCCATATGCAATACCTTATTTGATCTTCATAAAGCTCTACAGTCTGAACAGTTATTTAAGTAATTCCAGTAATCCTTGAAATCAGTACAACTGGAGTAATGTGAACAAAAGCATTGCCTGTGTCACTTGCTTAGCAGCTACCTAAATTTCACGATAAAATTTCCCAAGTGACAAATAACTATTCTAAGTCATTTTGACTTTGTATAGAAAAGTATGAAAAAGGCAGGAAAAGCTCAGAACATTTAAACCTTTGGTGAGGGCAGCCACGGGGATTGCTCAATAATCTTGTCTCTAAATACATCAATAAACAATGCAACGTATTTTCTTCTTCATGTAGTCATTTTCTTTCCTAGTCTTGACTGCACTATGAGATAGTTCAACCTAAAATATAGTTGTGCATAGAGGAATGAAAAAAGCAATTGTTAGAATCATATTATAAATTTGGCTAAATCTCATAAATGGCACTTCAAGAACATAAACAAACACATGTGCATTTTTATTGCTGCAAGGATTTGTTATGGATTAAGTTGTTTGTCTACTCTGAAAGTCATGTTGAAATTTTTTCCAAATATAGCATTGTTGAGATCTGGTGTGGCCCTTAAGGACAAGCCATGGAATACAGGCCTGTAAACAGCATTCCTCCATAGTCTCTGTTTCAGGGCCTGCTTTGGGTTTCCTCATGATTATGGACCATTACCTGTAAGCTACATCATCCCTTTCCTGCCCAAATTTCTGTTGAGCATTGTGTTTTATCACAACAATAGAAATCAAACTAAAATAACACTTTAAAGAATTCTAAACCCCTCAGTACTTTTGACCCAGAGCAGGTTGATATTAGGATGTATATTATCCAAAAAATCATCAAGAATCAATGTACTATTTATTAAAATTTGCCTTGACATAACAGAACATTTATTTTCCAATAATTATAAGTTCCTACAATATAGTCCATGTTGTTTTAATAATTTCAGTGTTACTATCACACTGGTATTAAAACTTTCAAATTAGATTTTTTTTTACTATATCTTAATAAATAAGATTTATGGAGTAGTTGACATAACAACTTTCAAATGTGTTTGTAAATGGGAACATGTACTTACTTTCAAGGCTTCAGTTGTAGTTTTTAAAAGACTGATTAAAAGCATTACCGCAAAAGACAACTCTACATTTTTGCCATACAAAATAATGGACTTGAATAAAGTTCATCTGCTGTTATAAAAGTTAAATAAATAAGATTCTTTAGAAAGAAAATATTTGACCATAAAGCTCTAGAGATTGGTATTTGCAAATGTTTCATGCTTGGGCATGAATCACCTTTAAAATCTGAGCTTAGTTGATGTCATTACCAATATCGTGTATGCACACAGGCAATGTAAAGGAATGAGACTCTTAGTATATTTTCACAAATGTGAGAGTCACCAGCTACATAAAATATAAAACTCCCTCACGGAAACAGAATATTTAACCACCATTCTGTGAGTAAATAACACCAGCATACATCTGTATGCAGTTATTCCTTCTGAGATTCTGTGTGTCTTTATATGGACACGAGATGCATTTGGACATGTATGATTCACAACTCAGTGTGAAACCAAGAGCCTAAAGATCTTTATACAATTATTAATATGCAAAAGTTTTTCATTTAAATGTCATTTTCCATTATGTTTTCTGATCTCTAGACATAATTTCTCAGATAAGATCAACATAAATGTATTGATGAAATATTTATAGGTATATTTATTACAACTGATTAAGAATTTTCTCATAAACAAGATTCATTTCCCATGTTTACCTCCCTGATGTATAAGTCCCTAGAGTGTACAAAGACTGGAATTCCATCCCCATTACCAGAAAAACAAAATAAAAATAATTAAATAAATCATAGTTGCATACCAGAAATCAAAGGAACATTGCCTTAGTGGTTGTATGCCAAAAGTAACCACCTTCATGCTGAAAATGAGTGACAGGGTAAGGCCAAACGTCTAACTAGCAGTCAAGTTTCAGATGAGTGAATAAAAATAGAAAAAAAACATAGATGTAAGTTAGCAGATTTATAAGTGAACCCAATTATGTTTATCATAAGTATATAAAAGAAGCAATAAGTCTTAGTTAAGCATGATGGATGCAAATAAAGATGAGTCAAAAGCTAGAAGGTACAACCTGGACCTGTAAATTAAATGCAAATAAAGCAAAAAACAGTAATGCATTTTAAAAATATTTATTTTATTTCTATTTGAATATATACACATATGCCCCACACCCATGCTCTTGAATGCAATTGTATGACAGTGAAAAGTGCTGGGTTACCTGGAGCTGGAGTAATATGAAAAACACATATGCGGGTGCCAGTTCCGTACCTTGGGTCCTCTGGAAGAGCAGGAAGTGCTCTTAACCACGTAGCCATTTCTGAGGTACAATTATGCAAATGTCCAAAGGTGTCTTTGTATTCAAAGGTTTATTAGAGTGCAAATCTATGTATTAGATGGAAATTATGGTAAAAGAATAAAAGTTAAAAAGCTAGAAAGATGCTATGCAGACAGACTACAAACAGAAAAATAAGTGAGAGATTAAAGAATGATAACAGTATATACATATATGCATATATTATTATAGATGACAGTCATGAGTTACATTTAAAGGAAGTGTACTTAAAATACAATTATGTCTAATAATATTGTACTTACATTGTCTGAACATCAACAAAACATGTTAACAGAAAAAAGAAAATACCAAGGAGAACAGGGATTAAGAAGAAATTAAGTCATTCATTTTCAACCTCTGTTGTCATCTAAAGGGACACAAAAGGAGAAATGGGAAGGAAAAGGTTAGTTCAGAACTTCTTCATCCATCCGTTTGGCATCAGCCCTGGGCATCTTTATTGTTTACTTAACCTCAAAAAGGAAAGCCACACGTGATCAATCAAATTTTTAATGCCTGCTGCCCTAGATACCTTATCCTCAAATCTAGATTTATAAGTGGGTTGAGATGCCATACTAAGAACATGATATTTTCCACATGCCAAGAACACTTTGTCAATAAAATTAAGGTTATTGGTCAGCTGACCTTAAAATAAGTAGGCTATTTGATTATTTGCATGAGTATAATATGATATTCTGACTCACTTAAATATCAAATATTTATCCTCTTTCTTCCTAGGATAAAAGGAAGTCAAAGAAAATTCAAGACACAAGACATAGTTGACATGTTACTCCTTGCTGCATGGTAAGAACATAAGCATCTAGAAAGAAGTTAGCTGACAGCCTACCATGAAATAGGAACTTCCAAGCTTATGAGATCAAAGAAAGAGCTCCAACAACCAGAAGGATCCCAGAAGGGAAATTTTGGCTCATACAATCCCTCACTTGCCTCACTCAGGACATGAGTCCGACTTAGCAATGCCCCACATGAGTGTCTCAGCTGACATCACTCTGCCAATCAGCCCAAGTATGCAGAAGCAGCAAGAAGCTGCAGCACACCACCAGAAGTTTTTTGATGCCTTTCTCTCTATGGAGTCCTGACAAGTAGAGCTCAACTACAAAATGCAAGGTGAACCATATGCATGTTGCTGGCAAAGAATCCTTAAGCATGTGTCCTTTCACGTGCTTGGTTTAGAAGAACATCCTTTCACCTGTGTCCACTTCAGGAAAACACTCCTTCATGTGTTTGTCCTAGCAAAACACCATCCAACACAACTGACTTTTCAAAGAACCCTCAAGTTTCCAATTCAGAGAGTAGTTTGTTATTCCAGTAACTTTTCTGTCACTATTGCACTAGTAGGTGTATCTTGCCAGACCAGTCATGATAGCTTTTATGATTCACAGTTGGGAAAGACTGATGGTGACTTTTCTCTTCTGGTAGCGTTCATAGAACCTTCTAGAACCATAAAATCTAGCCAGTATAGGAAAGTAGGGTCTAGCTTATACCAACTTGCTTCTTAATTTTAAGCAGAGTCTTATTATCCAAGAGCCCAGGCTAGCCTTGAACTTGTAATCCTTCTAGCTCTGTCTCCTAATATACACATCCTAATACACTTAGCTTTGCTAGGTCAGATTCACACCCTGAGGCAAGACACGTGGAGAACATGTGATATTTGGAGGGAGTATAATTAGGACTCAGTGGGCTGTGAGAGGAGCTTGCTTATAAGAGCTAGCTCTCCAACTCTTCTTGGTCTCAAGTCATCACTGATCTTTGCTTCACTGAGAAAGCACAGCAAAGAATATCTGGCATCCAAGCTGATCTTTGAATCCCTTCTGCTGACTCATGCTGATTCTGCTGAGGCCTAGCTGTTCCCTTCTGCTGACTCATGCTGATTCTGCTGAGGCCTAGCTGTTCCTGCTAGGTGGTGCCACCTCTGCTACTATCCTGACACTACTGAACTATACTGCTGGTATATCCCAGAAGTGCTTGTGAGTGGATCAAGCTGCTGCTGCTGCTGCTGCTGCTGCTGCTGCTGACCTGTGAATTGAACTGCTGATTTCCTGACAATGACACAAATGGGGTTTGTTCAAACAAACTTTTCTTTCTTTCTTTCTTTCTTTCTTTCTTTCTTTCTTTCTTTCTTTCTTTCTTTCTTTCCTTCCTTCCTTCCTTCCTTCCTTCCTTCCTTCCTTTCTTTCTTTCTTTCTTTCTTTCTTTCTTTCTTTCTCTCTTTCTTTCTCTCTCTCCGTTTCTTTCTTTCTTTCTTTCTTTCTTTCTTTCTTTCTTTCTTTCTTTCTCTCTCTCTCTCCGTTTCTTTCTTTCTTTCTTTCTTTCTTTCTCTCTCTCTCTCTCTCTCTCTCTCTCTCTTCCTTCCTTCATTCCTCTCTCTTTTGAGAGGAACATTATATTAACATTTTGTTTGTTTGTTTGGTTGGTTGGTTTGTTTTGTTTTTTGAGACAGGGTTTCTCTGCATAGCCATAGTTGTCCTGGAACTTACTCTGTAGTCCAGGCTGGCCTGGAACTCAGAAATCTACTTGCCTCTGCCTCCCAAGTGCTAGGATTAAAGGCGTGTGCCACCACGGCCTGGCCATTTCTAAACAGGGCCACTTCCCCCATTTTCTAATAACCTTTTTCCCACTACTTTTGATAGGTGGTGGGCTAGAAGGAAGGTTAAAGTATTTAAAAATAGGCTTTGAAAAAAATCCAAGCTACAACCCTCTATTTGGATTTAAAGTCCATTCCAAAAGATGGACCTCATACTTGGTACCATTAACTGGTACCAAAAACCCCATGGCTGGTTAAGTCATATGTCCTAGGGAAGAACCTAGTAGAATTATTCTGCTGAATGTACATAGTAATAAGCTGTTCCCTAAATTCTTATCTTTATAGCCAGAGATTAGTGTCTCTCTCAACCCCCCACTTAAAAATCTTTTTGCAGTAGACAGTAACTACTGATCAATGTGCACAGAATAAGAGAACTGTAGAGTTCTCAGCTTTAAATGGGACATCTCTCTCTCTCTCTCTCTTTCTCTCTCTCTCTCTCTCCCCTTCTCTCTCTCTCATACACACACACACACACACACACACACACGTGCCCTCACCAATGCTCAGCTCATCATGGATGACTGGGCAGAAACATTTTAAGATCCAAATGGAATGTCTATAGTAAAACAGTATTTAATGGATATTTCAGCACACAAACTCACAATGGCTAGGATTGGATTCACAATACTTATATACGATCAAGCCAACCAAAACCCTAGCCTGGATGGAGAAAGGATTCAAGAAGTCCAGCTTCTATCTGAGGAGCAACTGGCAGCTCATGGTTCCTAAAGGAAAGTGTATCTTTCTTCAATGCTGTAGACTACAAGTAGATACTCATGTTCCAGTAGACATTCCTGCACACATGCACAGGCAGATGGCAATGAATAGACTCTGTAGGTATTAAATTTAAAAAAGAACAGAGAGCATATACAGCTGGAGGGAAAATAGAAGGATAGTGGAATGATTGGAGGGAAGGGAATAGGAGGTGGATTTGATCCAAATGCATTATATGTGCATATGAATATTAAATCTTTAATAAAATATTTATGAATCAAATAAAAATGTTGAAAAAAATCCCTCACTTAAGTGCTAAGGATGACCTATACCTTTTACTCAGCTTTTTTATTCCCCAAGTTTAAATCCTATCAAGCACATCTGCACTTCTGAAAATTAAACCACGAACGACTGTTTTCCTATGTCTCTCAGGTTTTTCTATATAGTAAGATTAAACAAATATACCATAACTATATCCGTTGGGAGCTATTAAGGCAACGCTGTTGTCCTGATCTCTGAATTGGGCCTCTCCCCCCCCCCCCCCGGGAAGAAAAGAGGGTCAAAAGCGGGCCACCAACACACCGCTCCGAGAACAACCACAGATTGTTCCAGCCCTAAGTCAGCGCCGGATGTCCTGACCTCAAGATACCCTGATACCGCCAAGTTCCTGCTTCCCCGTGTAACTGCCTAAGAATGTGCAATTCTATTGCCCCCCCCCCCATACACACACACTGATAAATACTTCTCCTTTTGCTTGTATTGCCCCATCCCTCCCGCTGATAAGTATCTGTACTTCCCCTTTTCCTTGTGCAATTCTACTGCCCCATCCTTCCTGCTGAAAGGCACTTCCCCTTTTGCTTGTGCATTTAAACCTCGGTCCTGGCAAATACATTTGGGAGCTTTGATGCATTCCAGAATGTCTCCTTGTCGTTATTCGCACAAGGCCCTCGTCCCTCTCTACCCCCCATTTGGTTCTTCGGAGGAGGTCCCCTCGAGACCCTCGAATAACTGGACCTGCTGGGTCATATATCAATGACATTCTTCGTACATTTATTTTTAGATAATATAATAATATACATGTGATCCAAAGTAGAATTATATATAACAGTACTATAACCATTTTTTTGGAACAACTTCCAGGAACAAGTCTCTGGAATAAAAGACATAAGTAATACTGAGACATCACACACTTGAGTCATAAAACATAGGAAAAAAATTACGTAATATATTAGTAATCACATTCAAGAATTGAAGTATATCAGCTTTAGAATAATTTTCACAGGAAAGCATGTGCTTCGTCTTTAGAGAAGATGCCTAAACACTTCATTCCGTTTGTTTGTCTGGAAAGTTTAGCCCCTATCAGAATCCTGCTAATTAAGAATTCATAATTACAACAGATAGAACTGGTTAAAAGGAAAGATATGTTGTTGCATAGAAAATATTTACTATATAATATTTCAAATGTAGAATCAGAAAACTCTTCAATTAAATATTACTCATTATTTATGAACACGTGTCGTTACATGGGATGACTTAGTAAAAATGTTGAAATCTGTCATTCATAGGACAACTGAAAGTCCTGTCAATTTCAGCAAAGTTTTATAAGAAACGATAGAGGATGCAGAAACAAGAAGAATAGCAGAAAGAAGGAAAAGAACTGAAGGGTCGAGATACAACCCTACTTACAGATTACCTTAAATCTTCTTAAATCGGAGAGCCAATAAGCCAGGTGGATGAGAACAAAATCCCAGGGGAAGAGTAAAAAGAGCTTACAATCAAATACTAAATGAAAACTGGGATGGATGGCAATATTTTTCAAGCAAGAGAATGAGACACCTGGGAAATACAGAGGAATCCTGGAATATAAATAGTGGTCTAGAATATCTTCAGGAAAAATTGCCAGACTTGAAAGGGCAATGAGAACCCTATCCATTATAACTCTATATCTCCCAGGCCTGGCTTTTGGGAAATTTTGACACTGAAAGACTTCTATGAGCAAATAACAACTACTATAAATCTTTCAATTTAATATCAGTGTTCAGATAATACTGATCAATACAAAAGTGAAGTACATCTAGGGAAGTTGCCAGAAAATTATGAATTTCTCAGAAGAATGTCAGTTACCTGTCCATGCTATGGTCTTCTTACCTTACAAATATAGATATGTTCATTTACTGAGATTAAGTAATATGATACCCCAGAAAACAAAAATTTGACTCTTAAATTTGACTCAGAATTTTGACTTAATGACTTAATACTGTGTCTTATCTGGGAACTTATTGTCAGTCCTTTTTGATAGACACGTCTGCATATTAATAGAACGGGAAGCATACAGGCTGGCTACTTGGTCCATCCCAAGGAAAGCATTAAGTCTTTGCCTTGACTAAGAAATATCAATCCTGTGCACTTATGCTGTCCAACTGATAAAATATATTTTTATTGTCCAGTTCTGTCTTTTATAATTAGCAATATAGCTCCTTAGATGTTTACATAAGAATTATTTTGATGATAAAATTTTCTAAAAGAGAAAAATAAAACCTATTTTTAAAATAGAACTTTAAACTTGAGGATTTTAATGATCAAATTTGTCAAAGCATAATCTCAACCATGATAAAATTGAATATGATTTTTTTCATATATTTTTTTATACAAAACCCAACTTGAAGTATTTATCTTCAGTGTCAATATCTGAAAATAATACCTTCAATTAAAGTATTTATTAATCTCTAATTTGTCAAAAATTTAACTAGCTATTATAAAGTTAATGAATTTAAATATTTTATAGACAATTTCAATAAAGTTTACGCTTCTTATGGAAAATTATACTACAAAGAACAAATACATTTTTACGTTCTGTTTTGATATAGCAGAAGTAAAACATGTTTTAAGAAATACCTAAGATTATAGTTGAAGACAAAATTTAAAAAATTATTCCTCTGGAACATATTAACTTAAAAATAATTTCTAGATTAAAAATGGTATAAATTATCTATAAAATATATTATATTGGAGTCATCCTAAAAACACAAAATGAAAGAACTCTACCAACAATACCAAAATAGTCAATGACAAAATCAAGTAAAATTGGTAGAATCCATGATAAATGGAACCAAGTGTAGATTCTGAGTATATTCCCTATCAACTCAGAGACAATCATGGAAGATGAGGCAGAAAGAATATGAAAGTCAGAGCGTGAGACCAAGTACTATAAAATGTTGTGGATGGGCCTGGTGCTGTTTGTATTTTGATGCTAATACCACTGTCCTGGGAGAGGTTGTGGATAAGAAGTGAGTCTTGTGAACCAATCCTCTAATGAATAAAGGAGCCAATAACTGGGCGAGTAGGCGGGACTTCCGGGTAGGAGGAAGAAAAGAAGGAGGAGAGATTTAGGGGCTTTTGGAACAGGAATAACATAAAGGCAAGACATAGCTGCTAGAGTTTCCCAGTATCATGACGGATCCCGCAGGATCCGCCATCAGATGAATCAGATTTTATAAGGCTTACTAGGTTAGGTTTTAGTTGTTGAGCCCAGAGATTGAATTGCCATTGTTTCTAAGCTAAGTTTGTGTGGTGTTTTTCTTCCGCTGGTGACTCGAATGGGTTCCAGAGAGAAAGGTATGGCAGAAAATATGGATTTGCCTGATGTGCACCACAAAGGTCGTGAGGGCTTTGAAGCATGGGGCTGGCTGGGGTGGTAACGCCAGTGGGAACCTACCAAGCTGGGTGGAGAGATTTTGGAGTTCTGAGTAAGAGTCTTCAACAAGACAAAAAACCAATAGGTTGGCCGTTGCCTGCCAGTATATGGCTGGCCAGCCCCATGGGGCAGAGAGCTGCAACAGTAGTAGCACTGGAAGTCTGCTGATCAAGAGTTTTTGTTTCAACCGGGTAACAGCTACCACAGGGTAGATAGTCAATGTGTGGGACTGGTGTGGCAACAATCCACCAAGGGAACTCAGGAGCTCCAGCCCAGAGACACTGCTGAGTTGAGATCACCCAGCTGAAGGCATGTGGCCTGTTGGTGCCTGGCAGTAGTGCTGGAAGCTTTCTGGTCCTTTCTCTTTTTTTTTTAATATTTCCCATGATACATAGTCATTGCACTCCCAAATTCACTGAAACAGTGGTTACCTGCACGTACCTGGCAACTTCAATCCAACCATCGTACACAGTGGAAGCATTCCTGAGGTCCTACCATTATCTAAAGAGCAGTTAATAAAGGTACAATCCATAGTTTTGTTTGTTTGTGTTTTTTTTTAAAGAAGAGCATAAAATTGAGAGGGAATGTACTGGTAAAGTCTAGAGCAACTTAGAAAGGAAAAATTATGGGTAGATATGGTCATGATATGTTGTTTATATTTCTATATATGTGCATAAATTTATTGAAGAATAAGTAAAAATATGTACAAGTGGTTTAGAAATTGTATAGCTCAGCAATTTTATTACAAACATTTTTGGGGGAAAGGAAAATGAAAAGCAATGGTGTAGCAAAGATATTATTTTAACCTCCTTGGAATGTCATCACTAGATCAGTTTTAATGCATATCAGTAAGAAACAGTGTTTGAAGTATAACACAGATTGACATAAAGAATAGCAGAAAAGCTTAAATATCTGATGGTCATGAATATATTTGTAAGGCAGGAAGGTGGAGAAGTATGTATGCTCCTCTCTCAAAAGAATTTAGGAATAGAGAAAAGTTGGTGATACCCTCTTCTTAAATGTACTTAAATAATATTTTTATATTTCTTTTTATAATATTCATTTTAAAGAGCTATCAGTAAAGGTGTATTACATAGGATATATATCCTATGTATATATGTGTGTGTATATATATATATACTATGTTAGAAAAATTATTTTTAATAAAATTACAGTTCTAGACAGAAGAAATATATTTAAAATGTATACTACAAAATCTGCTTATAAACTGATCAAATAGATGAAGGGGAAAAAATAACAATAAAAGTCTTCCAATAATTCTAACAACCTGGATAATGGTAATAACACATTAAAAACATAAGCCCCAGGACACCCCAGGTATCAGAAATAAATGATGTAGGATGAAGTACAAAGTGGCAGACGTCACTTATGACCATAGGTAGATGTGGGCTGTGGTCATAATGGAGCCAAAAGAAGGTCAGACTTAGACCATAAAGTCTCAACTTCACCAAAGTAACTGCTTTACATTTATAAAGCTGATGATAAATAAAAGGTGAATTCAAACACTCAAATGAATGCTTTCTTAGACTATAGACAGGCAGGCATTAGTAGGGCATCAGGAGAGTATGTGTTGCATATATATGTATACACACACGCACACACACACACACACACACACACACACACACACACATATATCATTCCATCTCTGTGCATGTCTTTTTCTAAGCCTTAAGCTATTAGAAGACAATATCTATCTCCCGACCCTCATGGTCCTGTTGTCTGCGTGGAACAGGGTCTGTAGTTGCAGGTGGGCAAATGGTTGGCAGAAATGACAGACAGATGCACACAGGAGATTGTGTAGAATCTGAATGTAATTTGTCAAGTCAAACATTGGACTTTTTATACAGAAGAATAACAAGAAACCAGGCGAGATACATCCACCGAGTTACAGTTACACAATACAAAAGGAATGTATACATCAAAAGAATGTGCCACTGCCACTAAGAAGGGAGCCAGGTGTAAAGCTAGTCTATTGTTAAACCCACCACCAGGAGTTCTGCTCTAGCAGACCTTCTCATGAGTAATGCAATACCACAACCCCCCTACTTTCTGGGCCTTAATAATTTCTTGTATGAGTGTAAATTTTAAGTATCTGTGGAGAATCTCCATTTGTCAGATGAATTCACCAACTTGCTTCTAATATGCAATGTAGCCTGTACTGAAGATTTCTATCTCAGTGGGATTCCCTAGCTCTTTCATGGTAAGCCCACCTATTAACTAGGCTAATTGTGTATTCCTATGTTTTGATGAGGCTGGCTGGCTGCTGTCCCAAGTAAGCACTTTGCAGACCAGCCCTGAGCTGCTGGCTCTGTCTTTTGTAATGCTTAATTAGTTACGGAATAGGTAACTTTCTTACTGAATTCCTACTGAATTCCCAGTTTGTGGACTTTAAGAATTTTCTGGGACATTGGAACACTGGCAAAGGCTTAGCTATGTCAGAATTCAATCTTAAAAGGCACTTATAATAAGATAATACTAAAAGAGAGCATGTGGATCCATACACCAGACCAACTCGGGGATAGGGTATGCGTATACAGGTTATGAGAACGCCAAAGTTCCAGGAGGTGAGTTTCCATGAAACTCTTTGCCTCGTGAGTGCTCCCAGGCTTCTTGGCCTGCCAAGCAAACTTCACTGTTATTCAACTCACCATGTTCATAATGTTTTGGTTAACTAATTACTTTATGTTTTACTTTACCAAAGAGTTGAGACAAATGGATTTTTCTGAAAGCTGACATAGGAGAAATAGAAAAGATGAGACAATATAAATCTTAATCTCATAATTACTAATATTGAATCTTTATAAAATCTTCCCTTACAGACCATTATTAAGAATGGTCTTCTGGGGCATCAAACCTCCAGAGGACCAAGTCCCCCTGCCTCCCATTGATGTCAGACAAGGATGCTCTGCTACCTATGTATCTTGAGCCATGGATCCCTCCCAGTAAACTCCTTGGTTGGTGATCTAGTTCTTCAGAATACTGGGTGGTCTGGCCAGCTGATGTTGTTCTTCCTATAGGGTTGCAATCCCACTCAGCTCCTGCAGTCCTTCTGCCAGCTCCCCCACCTGGGTCTCTGAGCTCAGTCTGATGGTTGGCTCCTGGAGGGGTGGGGAAGGAGAGGCTGGGTGGGTGGGGGAGCACACTCATAGAGGTAAAGGGAAGGCATGAGAGGGAGGTTGTAGGATGGGAGGGCCACTTGTGGAGAGGTGATTGGGATATCATTTACGATGCAAATGAATGGAATGATTTTTTTAAATTTTCCTTTAGAAATTTATGTCAGAGATAAATTATTATGTTCAAGCCCACTGGACTCCAATGTGTGCTCTTTAAATCGGATGAGAACTGTTTTGTTTTTGTTTGTTGTTGTTTTATTTATTAGATATTTTCTTCATTTACATTTCAAATCCCATCCCAAAAGTCCCCTATACCCTCCCCTCACCCTGCTCCCCTACCCACTCACTGCCATTTCTTGGCCCTGGCGTACCCCTGTACTGGGGCATATAAAGTTTGCAAGACCAAGGGGCCTTTCTTCCCAATGATGGCCAACTAGGCCATCTTCTGCTACATATGCAGCTAGAGACATGAGCTCTGGGGATACTTATTAGTTTAATAGGTCATAGCAAACTATTCAGTAGTACATTCCTGGGCTTAAAATTTAAAAAAAAAATCTAGCAAAATGAATGTCCCCAATCATAATATGAAAGTTGCCAAGAACATGTTTAACATTCAGAAATGAGGAAGAGGCCATAGACATTTTAAGTCAGGGTTTGTTTGGTTTTAAATAAAATTAAATTCTACTAAAGCAATAATGAAAAACATTGACAGGTACCACTATGTCCAGTGCTATAAACCAACCTTGCACTGTGCTTAAAAAAACACCACAGTTGATATTATATTAGAAGCATCTTCTTCTAAAGATGCGCAAGTCACCACAGAAAGCTGAACAACTGCACTGAAGATTGTGCGTTCCAGCCCATGGCCACCACGCATTTCTTCACTTGTCTGTTCTATGGTTACAGGCCTCAGTTTTCTGAGTCACACAAGGCAGTGAAACCGTGATGCTCCCAGTCCTAATTTTTAAAAATGGGAAGAACACAGAGCCTAAACAGTCATCTCAGACAGCACGCTACATCATGTAAGTGCAAGAGAAACATTTTTAAGGGACACTCCCACTCAGTCTGAACCAGTATCACAAAGAAGACTCCTTAACCGAAGTGCAGCCCGCATTTGGAGATGAGGGGAGATGCGTGAGAGGAAGAGAGCTGAAGCGGCTGGGATTGGTGAAATGCAGAGTCTGATGAGAACTCAACAACAACAAAAAATTGTTCACTGATACCCTTGAGTTAGTTAGTTCGTATATAAAAACAGTTGCTGCATAGCCTTAGGACCTGAGTTTGATCCCATAGAACCACATGATACAAGGAGAGAACTAATGGTCCACTGACTTTCACATGCATACTGTGGCATGTATATCCATATGTACAGATAAATATATTTTTAAAAAGAATTGGCTCCCCAAGAAATTCTTCTGTACTTTTCTCCATACACTTTCACTGCTGGTTCTTGTCACCCTAATTCCCACCCCAGTGGAATTTTTGAAATTGCTGTACTTTTTATCATCTAGAAGTATTAAACTTGGTCTCAGTGTCCTTGAACTGAACAGCCAGTCATAGACACACAGTCAACAGAGGACTTTGTGGACGTTTAGATTCTCTTTCTCCACACGACAGTGGGTAGTAGATCATGATAAAGTAAGTGGAGGTAAGGACTGAAAACTCTTAAATGCTACAAAGTGCCAAGGATGCCCAAGAGTTGACTGGAGACATAATACAAAACACAGATACAACCTCTGTGTGCCATTTTAGTCATATAACTTGACTTTTAAAGTCACTCAATGTCACCATTTATAAAGTATCCTTACCCAGAGTAATCCTCCCTCCAAGAAAAAAGATTTTGATGTTGTTTTTGATTTAAATTGAAAGTCAGTTTTAAACATCCATCTACAGTTAATTTCCTGGCATCTTGAAAGCAATTTGAGGGGCTTGTTTTGTTTTCCAAGTAACTACTTTTCCCTCAGAATGTTGAACCAGTTTCTAAACAAGAGTTTTCATTATTTTGTCTTAATGTTATTTGAGTGCAAGAAAATGCTATAGGAAAATGGAATGGATCAAATATACTAGAGGACTGGGTGAAAGAACTTTAAAACTTTTGGAGATTTCTTACTCACTGGCGTGTTCACCCTAGGATGATTTGGTAGACCTACTCTGAAGTAGATATTTTGTTTAATGTTGGGTTTTTTTTTCTCTCATCATATTTCAATGAAATAAACTCACATCTGAAGCTGACCATTGATTTGTGGGAGTTAGACAACTGTGGCCACAAAAGCCAGTATGCAAAGCAAACCCATGGTGTCCAATGTACATGAATTTAACTTATTCATCTTCAGAGAAGTTGGATTCTCATCACCCATGACTGCAATGACACACCAAGGCATGTGTGCATCACAAAGGCTGAGGCTCAAGAAGCAGAACACAAGCAAGGCAATTCTGTTAAGGTCTGGATAGAAATGGGTGTTATTGTATGTAACAACACCCTTATTGGTATTAAACAAAAAACAGTATTCTAGAATATTGTTATTTAATGAAATTATTTGAAAATAAACAGTTCCATCTAGAAGTACACCTAAATACACAATGGGATGGACTCTCCCACATCAGTCACGAATTACAAAAATTCCCTACAGTCTTGTCTACAGCTCCATCTTCAAGAGGCATTTTCTCGATGTAGATTGTCTCTCTCAGATGACTATAGCTTTTCTCAGGTTGATATCAAACTAACAAGTTGGATAATGTCAACTGAGAAAAGTATTGATGTGTTGCCCTCTGAAGATTTATAAACACTCTACTGCATGAATAATTCTAATGCAGGCAACTGAAGATTGAGCTATAATTCACTACACATTTAATATATTCTACATTTAATTTATGAATGTAGTCATCCAGAAGCAGTAGAAGCATCAACAATATCTAACATGTAAGTGACATATTAAATGTTCTCAAAGTACTTCACTTGCATGTGAACACATAGACTTAGTAATTCATATTTTTGTATTAATCTTTATTTCTATGCACTTCCTTTTGCAAAACACAATTGTCAACACGGAATACTTAAGTAATGAAAGCTATAATGTTAGAACTGTGAATAAATAATCATATCTAAGTAAATTATAAATTTAAATTACAAATTTGAAATAAGTTATAAAATATAGGAAATTTTCTTAATTAGTAATTGGTATGGGATGACCCAACCCATTGAATGTTTGGGTGTACTTATATATGGAGCTAGTTTTACCATCTAATTATTTCATTAAATAATATTTTAAATGTTTTATTATTTAATGCATGTATGCATATTTATTTGAATATCAGTTTGTTTATAGCTGTCTTAGTCAGGGTTTCTATTCCTGCACAAACATCATGACCAAGAAGCAAGTTGAGGAGGAAAGGGTTTATTCAGCTTACACTTCCATACTGCTGTTCATCACCAAAGGAAGTCAGGACTGGAGCTCAAGCAGGTCAGAAAGCAGGAGCTGATGCAGAGGCAATGGAGGGATGTTCTTTACTAGCTTGCTTCCCCTGGCTTGCTCAGTCTGCTCTCTTATAGAACCAAGACTACCAGCCCAGAGATGGCACCACCCACAAGGGGCCCTTACCCCTTGATCACTAATTGAGAAAATGCCCCACAGCTGGATCTCATGGAGGCATTTCCCCAACTGAAGCTCCTTTCTCTGTGATAACTCCAGCTGTGTCAAGTTGACACATAAAACCAGCCAGTACAATAGCAATTATCAGCAATGTTCATGGGGCCAAATGTACCCTACATTTATTTTTACCTTCTTTTAAATTTTTATGTATTATACTAATTGCATAATACATAAAAAAATCTTCATGTAGATTTATAGTGTACATTTGTTATTGTCCCATGTCTTTTACATATTTCTACTTCTATTTTGGACTGCTAGTGCTGGGAAATTTGATAGTATTTGGTTTGGTGAATAAAGATTTGTGGGAGTCAGTCTGTGTTAATTCCTTTTCATATCATCTATGGCATCGTTCATGTTACAATGGAAGGTCTGAGTAGTTGTGTCAAAGGACATAGCCATAATGTTTAATAACTTTTTGACTCTTTACAAAACAAGTACACTAAGCCCTCATTTAGGGCTGAGTGAACAGAACAAAGGAAGAATTATTTGGGAAAGGAAATGTTTTGTACTTTTTTGGCTCAATAAAAAGCTGATATCTAGAACTATTGAGCATCATAGAAAACACAATAATTCTACTCATGCTAAAAGTAAACTAGTAGAAGTGGTTCAAAAGAACAGAAAATGCTTCTAACAGAGGAGATGAGGGCAGAGAAAAACTAGCCCAATAGTTTGCTTCTAATCCATAATAAGAAATCTTTTTTTCTTTTCAATTTTTTATTAGGTATTTAGCTCATTTACATTTCCAATGCTATACCAAAAGTCACCCATAGCCACACCCCTACTCCCCTACCCACCCACTCCCCCTTTTTGGCCCTGGTATTCCCCTGTACTGGGGCATATAAAGTTTGCGTGTCCAATGGGCCTCTCTTTCCAGTGATGGCCGACTAGGCCATCTTTTGATACATATGCAGCTAGAGTCAAGAGCTCCGGGGTACTGGTTAGTTCATAATGTTGTTCCACCTATAGGGTTGCAGATCCCTTTAGCTCCTTGGGTACTTTCTCTAGATCCTCCATTGGGAGCCCTGTGATCTATCCATTAGCTGACTGTGAGCATTAACTTCTGTGTTTGCTAGGCCCCGGCATAGTCTCACAAGAGACAGCTACATCTGGGTCCTTTCGATAAAATCTTGCTAGTGTATGCAATGGTGTCAGCGTTTGGATGCTGATTATGGGGTGGATCCCTGGCTATGGCAGTCTCTACATGGTCCATCCTTTCATCTCAGCTCCAAACTCCGTCTCTGTAACTCCTTCCATGGGTGTTTTGTTCCCAAATCTAAGGAGGGGCATAGTGTCCACACTTCAGTCTTCATTCTCCTTGAGTTTCATGTGTTTAGCAAATTATATCTTATATCTTGGGTATCCTAGGTTTGGGGCTAATATCCACTTATCAGTGAATACATATTGTGTGAGTTTCTTTGTGAATGTGTTACCTCACTCAGGATGATGCCCTCCAGGTCCATCCATTTGGCTAGGAATTTCATAAATTCATTCTTTTTAATAGCTGAGTAGTACTCCATTGTGTAGATGTACCACATTTTCTGTATCCATTCCTCTGTTGAGGGGCATCTGGGTTCTTTCCAGCTTCTGGCTACTATAAATAAGGCTGCTATGAACATAGTGGAGCCTGTGTCCTTCTTACCAGTTGGGGCATCTTCTGGATATATGCCCAGGAGAGGTATTGCTGGATCCTCCAGTAGTACTATGTCCAATTTTCTGAGGAACCGCCAGACTGATTTCCAGAGTGGTTGTACAAGCCTGCAATCCCACCAACAATGGAGGAGTGTTCCTCTTTCTGCACATCCTTGCCAGCATCTGCTGTCACCTAAATTTTTGATCTTAGCCATTCTGACTGGTGTGAGGTGGAATCTCAGGGTTGTTTTGATTTGCATTTCCCTGATGATTAAGGATGTTGAACATTTTTTCAGGTGCTTCTCTGCCATTCGGTATTCCTCAGGTGAGAATTCTTTGTTCAGTTCTGAGCCCCATTTTTAATGGGGTTATTTGATTTTCTGAAGTCCACCTTCTTGAGTTCTTTATATATGTTGGATATTAGTCCACTATCTGATTTAGGATAGGTAAAGATCCTTTCCCAATCTGTTGGTGGTCTTTTTGTCTTATTGACGGTGTCTTTTGCCTTGCAGAAACTTTGGAGTTTCATTAGGTCCCATTTGTCAATTCTCGATCTTACAGCACAAGCCATTGCTGTTCTGTTCAGGAATTTTTCCCCTGTGCCCATATCTTCAAGGCTTTTCCCCACTTTCTCCTCTATAAGTTTCAGTGTCTCTGGTTTTATGTGAAGTTCCTTGATCCACTTAGATTTGACCTTAGTACAAGGAGATAGGTATGGATCGATTCGCATTCTTCTACATGATAACAACCAGTTGTGCCAGCACCAATTGTTAAAAATGCTGTCTTTCTTCCACTGGATGGTTTTAGCTCCCGTGTGGAAGATCAAGTGACCATAGGAGTGTGGGTTCATTTCTGGGTCTTCAATTCTATTCCATTGGTCTACTTGTCTGTCTCTATACCAGTACCATGCAGTTTTTATCACAATTGCTCTGTAGTAAAGCTTTAGGTCAGGCATGATGATTCCACCAGAGGTTCTTTTATCCTTGAGAAGAGTTTTTGCTATCCTAGGTTTTTTGTTATTCCAGATGAATTTGCAAATTGCTCCTTCTAATTCGTTGAAGAATTGAGTTGGAATTTTGATGGGGATTGCATTGAATCTGTAGATTGCTTTTGGCAAGATAGCCATTTTTACAATGTTGATCCTGCCAATCCATGAGCATGGGAGATCTTTCCATCTTCTGAGATCTTCTTTAATTTCTTTCTTCAGAGATTTGAAGTTTTTATCATACAGATCTTTCACCTCCTTAGTTAGAGTCAGGCCAAGGTATTTTATACTATTTATGACTATAGAGAAGGGTGTTGTTTCCCTAATTTCTTTCTCAGCCTGTTTATTCTTTGTATAGAGAAAGGCCATTGACTTGTTTGAGTTAATTTTATATCCAGCTACTTCACCGAAGCTGTTTATCAGGTTTAGGAGTTCTTTGGTGGAATTTTTAGGGTCACTTATATATACTATCATATCATCTGCAAAAAGTGATATTTTGACTTCCTCTTTTCCAATTTGTATCCCCTTGATCTCCTTTTGTTGTCGAATTGCTCTGGCTAATACTTCAAGTACTATGTTGAAAAAGTAGGGAGAAAGTAGGCAGCCTTGTCTAGTCCCTGATTTTAGAGGGATTGCTTCCAGCTTCTCTCCATTTACTTTGATGTTGGCTACTGGTTTGCTGTAGATTGCTTTTATCATGTTTAGGTATGGGCCTTGAATTCCTGATCTTTCCAAAACTTTTATCATGAATGGGTTTTGGATCTTGTCAAATGCTTTTTCTGCATCTAACGAGATGATCATGTGGTTTTTGTCTTTGAGTTTGTTTATATAATGGATTACATTGATGGATTTTCGTATATTAAACCATCCCTGCATCCCTGGAATAAAACCTACTTGGTCAGGATGGATGATTGCTTTAATGTGTTCTTGGATTCGGTTAGCGAGAATTTTATTGAGGATTTTTGCATCGATATTCATAGGGGAAATTGGTCTGAAGTTCTCTATCTTTGTTGGATCTTTCTGTGGTTTAGGTATCAGAGTAATAGTGGCTTCATAAAATGAGTTGGGTAGAGTACCTTCTACTTCTATCTTGTGAAAAAGTTTGTGCAGACCTGGAATTAGATCTTCTTTGAAGGTCTGATAGAACTCTGCACTAAACCCGTCTGGTCCTGGGCTTTTTTTGGCTGGGAGACTATTAATAACTGCTTCTATTTCTTTAGGGGATATGGGACTGTTTAGAAGGTCAACTTGATCCTGATTCAACTTTGGTACCTGGAATCTGTCCAGAAATTTGTCCATTTCGTCCAGGTTTTCCAGTTTTGTTGAGTATAGCCTTTTGTATAAGGATCTGATGGTGTTTGGATTTCTTGAGGATCTGTTGTTATGTCTCCCTTTTCATTTCTGATTTTGTTAATTAGGATTTTGTCCCTGTGCCCTCTAGTGAGTCTAGCTAAGGGTTTATCTATCTTGTTGATTTTCTCAAAGAACCAACTCCTCCTTTGGTTAATTCTTTGAATAGTTCTTCTTGTTTCCACTTGGTTGATTTCACCCCTGAGTTTGATTATTTCCTGCCGTCTACTCCTCTTGGGTGAATTTGCTTCCTTTTTTTTCTAGAGATTTTAGATGTGTTGTCAAGCTGCTAGTATGTGCTCTCTCCCGTTTCTTCTTGGAGGCACTCAGAGCTATGAGTTTCCCTCTTAGAAATGCTTTCATTGTGTTCCAAAGGTTTGGGTACGTTGTGGCTTCATTTTCATTAAACTCTAAAAAGTCTTTAATTTCTTTCTTTATTCCTTCCTTGACCAAGGTATCATTGAGAAGAATGTTGTTCAGTTTCCACGTGAATGTTGGCTTTCCATTATTTATGTTGTCATTGAAGATCAGTCTTAGGCCATGGTTGTCTGATAGGATACATGGGACAATTTCAATATTTTTGTATCTGTTGAGGCCTGTTTTGTGACCAATTATATGGTCAATTTTGGAGAAGGTCCCGTGAGGTGCTGAGAAGAAGGTATATCCTTTTGTTTTAGGATAAAATGTTCTGTATAAATCTGTCAGGTCCATTTGTTTCATAACTTCTGTTAGTTTCACTGTGTCCCTGTTTAGTTTCTGTTTCCACGATCTGTCCATTGATGGAAGTGGTGTGTTGAAGTCTCCCACTATTATTGTGTGAGGTGCAATGTGTGCTTTGAGCTTTAATAAAGTGTCTTTAATGAATGTGGCTGCCCTTGCATTTGGAGTGTAGATATTTAGAATTGAGAGTTCCTCTTGGAGGATTTTACCTTTGATGAGTATGAAGTGTCCCTCCTTGTCTTTTTTGATAACTTTGGGTTGGAAATCGATTTTATCCGATATTAGAATGGCTACTCCAGCCTGTTTCTTCAGACCATTTGCTTGGAAAATTGTTTTCCAGCCTTTCACTCTGAGGTAGTGTCTGTCTTTTTCCCTGAGATGGGTTTCCTGTAAGCAGCAGAATGTTGGGTCCTGTTTGTATAGCCAGTCTGTTAGTCTATGTCTTTTTATTGGGGAATTGAGTCCATTGATATTAAGAGATATTAAGGAAAAGTAATTGTTGCTTCCTATTATTTTTGTTGTTAGAGTTGGCATTCTGTTCTTGTGGCTGTCTTCTTTTTGGTTTGTTGAGGGATTACTTTCTTGTTTGTTCTAGGGCATGATTTCCGTCCTTGTATTGCTTCTTTTCGGTTATTATCCTTTGAAGGACTGGATTCGTGGAAAGATATTGTGTGAATTGGTTTTGTCGTGGAATACTTTGGTTTCTCCATCTATGGTAATTGAGAGTTTGGCCGGGTATAGTAGCCTGGGCTGGCATTTGTGTTCTCTTAGTGTCTGTATAACATCTGTCTAGGCTCTTCTGGCTTTCGTAGTCTCTGGTGAAAGTCTGGTGTAATTCTGATAGGCCTTCCTTTATATGTTACTTGACCTTTCTCCCTTACTGCTTTTAATATTCTATCTTTTTTTAGGAATTTTATTTTCTGGTCCAGTCTATTTGGAGTTCTGTAGGCTTCTTGTATGATCATGGGCATCTCTTTCTTTATGTTTGGGAAGTTTTCTTCTATTATTTTGTTAAAGATATTTGCTGGCCCTTTAAGTTGAAAATCTTCATTCTCATCAACTCCTATTATCCATAGGTTTCGTCTTCTCATTGTGTCCTGGATTTTCTGGATGTTTTGATTTAGGATCCTTTTGCATTTTGTATTTTCTTTGACTGTTTTTTCCATGTTCTCTATGGAATCTTCTGCACCTGAGATTCTCTCTTCCATTTCTTATATTCTGTTGCTGATGCTCGCATCTATGGTTCCAGATCTCTTTTGTAGGGTTTCTATCTCCAGCATTGTCTTGCTTTGGGTTTTCTTTATTGTGTCTACTTCCCTTTTTAGTTCTAGTATGGTTTTGTTCATTTCCATCACCTGTTTGGATGTGTTTTCCTGTTTTTCTTTAAGAACTTCTACCTGTTTGGTTGTGTTTTCCTGCTTTTCTTTAAGGGCCTGTAACTCTTTAGCAGTGCTCTCCTGTAATTCTTTAAGTGACTTATGAAAGTCCTTCTTGATGTCCTCTATCATCATTATGAGAAATGTTTTTAAATCTGGGTCTAGATTTTCGGTTGTGTTGGGGTGCCCAGAACTAGGTGGGGTGGGAGTGCTGCGTTCTTATGATGGTGAGTGGTCTTGATTTCTGTTAGTAGGATTCTTACGTTTGCCTTTCGCCATCTGGTAATCTCTGAAGCTAGCTGTTATAGTTGTCTCTGGTAAGAGCTTGTTCTTCAGGTGACTCTGTTAGCCTCTATAAGCAGACCTGGGAGGCTAGCTCTCTCCTTAGTTTTAGTGGGCAGAGTATTCTCTGCAGGCAAGCTCTCTTCTTGCAGGTTAGGTACCCAGATATCTGGTGTTCAAACCGGACTCCTGGCAGGAGTTGTGTTCCACTCACAGATCTTAGGATCCCGTGGGGAATCCTGTGTGGGCCCTTGCGGGTGTCGGGCGAGTCCGCTGGCAAGGTACCCTGGGGCTCGAGTGGAGCGGAAGGGGCTTGTGCCCCAGGTCAGGCCCCAGTAGTCTGCTTCCCTATTTACCGCAGTCTTAGGTTCCAAGCGATTGGATTGGGGCAGGGGCTGTGTTCCACTCTCCAGAGGTCTTAGGATCCCGTGGGGAATCCTGTGTGGGCTCTTGCGGGTATTGGGCGAGACTCTGCTGGCAAGGTATCTCGGGGCTCGAGTCATAATAAGAAATCTTACTGAATGATTATCATCATCAAATTTCTCCTCTGTTCACCTAGAAAATGACTAGTCAAAATGAAAATGGAAGGATACAGGAGAAAATTGTTTACAAATAATAGTTTCATTTTTATTCATTCATTCACAAATCCATATAATGTACTCTGACGCTATTCTTCCCTATTATCCTGTCTTTTCCCCTTGTCCCACCTATCATGTCCTTTCTTCTTTCCAAAGGCCCACCACATTTATTTATGAGCATGGTTATTTACTGTGCAAAGGCAACTTTCCTGGGACTATCATAAAAAACATGACATCTCTCCTCTGTTCTAGTAAATGTTAACCATCTCTAGCTCCCCAGGGAGCAATGTGTTCTTCAATGATAGAATGATGGAGGGCCCAGTCTTGGACTGTTTTGGTTTTATGTGTCTAGAGCCATGTCCAGAAGGCAGCTTTTCACCCGACTCCTGCCTGCTACCCTTCCTCACCCCACCCCAGTATCTCTTATGATCTTTCTGCCTCTTCTTACAAGATGTTTGCGATCTTGGGCGAGCTTTCCAGGAGGAATTTTTGCTGGTACTGTAAACCTGGTCACAACCTCATGATTTGGGAAGTCACTGGGATCTAGAGGAGAAAGCATTACATTTGTTTTTCTGTATGGGTATGGGCATTCTAAGTATTTAGCTTATACAGTTTATACCTGCAGATTGCTGCGCTTCTCAGCCTTGATCAGTAAAGCGTATGTCTGAAGTGCTGATGGTGACTGCAGAGAATCGCAACTGATAAAAGAAAGTGGTAAGAAGTGGTGGTAATCAGGGGCTCAGTCTTACACAGGACATCTTCAGTAATTATTTTAAGAGACGTTTAGGGGACTAAAAGAATGTGGTCAACGGCAAGGTAACAGATTAATGACTAAACAAATTTTAAAAGCAGTCTGTCATGAATTCACATTTATATTCTTTAGAATAAAATTGTGTTTATGTGTTCACTTTGATTTATACCCTTGTCTTTTTATAATAAGTTTTCATTATATGTCTTTTTTAAAAAGTTTGCAAAATTAGTGCAATATATCGAGGGATACCAAGACATTTTATTATCAATTATACTGTCCTGAATAAAATTATTCAAGTAAATATTTTAATAGGCAGTCTTAGATTGTTCATTACATTTTATAAACAATATATTGATAACATTTGTACTTGACCTTCTGAATGAAGATTAAGTTTTCCCCCCTATGTCCATGTCCACAGCAAGCATCCTAGAATCACCTTCAACCCCTACCAAGATCAGATCTGCACATGTTATCAAAGTTTTATTCTTAAATTTTCAGCATTGAATATTCTCTTAAAATCATTCAGCCAGTTTTTCTCTTTTGCATTGCCAAGCAGAATCCTATAGAACCCTCGATTCTGCTTCCTTGGAAAGCCCCCCTTGGTGTTTTGCTTTCAACCTCTGCCTCCCAAACTCTGAATCTTCAGTTCTCCCTCCCACTGGAGGCCTTTGAATAGCTGTCACTCCCTTGTCCAGGGATCATTTGTCAGCACAGTCACCTTTTATTTTATCTTGAAACACACTATTAGTAATCATTTAGATCTCAGATAAGAAGCAATTCTTTAGGGAAATGATTTCAATCACTCTCAGATCATTCATAATCATTTCAGCCTATTTTCTTTTAAGTTAGCAACTATACATAACAAAGATGACTGTGTGGATGGAACCTAAGAATATAACACAAGCTACTTGGGGGTCCTGATGTCTGTCCTGTCCATCAATTTACCCTTAGCACCTAGTACAACCTAAAATCTAATAGGCCCTCAGTAACTATTTATTGAATTTTGGGATAATTATTACTGCAGTAGATTACAAATACTGGATGGGTAAAAAAGGGGATGTTTTCTGAACTCTAATTCAAATGTACAAATTCAAATTATTCGTTCATCCATCTTTGTGCTGTTGCTGGATTTTACTCTATAAACTATGGTTATAGAGTAAAACCAACTTACTGCCTACAAGGGAACTGAAAGAAAACTGAAAAGTAAGAGGATAGAGCTTGCTAGTTAGATTGGTTTTCCTTTTCTTCTCAGCTACTTTCAGAAGGCATAAATGACTAAGGCTAATTGTGCACTTCTCACTGTACCTTCAGACATTCGCTGTGAAGCTCTCAGTGCTTTCAACATAACCCATTGCGTTTTGGTGTTTCTTCCCACTTTGTTTTTCATATTAATCTTTATTTAACGGTAAAGGAACTTAACATAAGCTGTACACAGTTAGGCAGTGTCTTTTTATCCTTAGGTTCATTGGACTAATAAAGTAGCCACAGATTTTGGACATGGATTTGATTTTCTGGGTATTATTGCTATCTGAGAACTTATGGAATAACTTGTTCCATATATACATTATTTCCTCTTAGGTCCAAGAAACTTCTCTTACAACAAAAGAAGAAGAAGAAGAAGAAGAAGAAGAAGAAGAAGAAGAAGAAGAAGAAGAAGAAGAAGAAGAAGAAGAAAGAAGAAAGAAGGCACAGCAGTGGTCATGAGCATAGAATCATTGGTCTTGCCATATGACACTCATCCAGGTCTAGAAGAACAGTTAAAACATGCCCCAATATAGACTCTGAAGTTGTTTGGTTGAACTGATATTCTTCTTAAAGAATGTGGGTATTCTGTTAAAGCAGTGACCTGTGCCAAATGGTGTCTTCCCTATGTCAGAATAAAGGTGCGAAAGCACAAGAGCGGTAGGAGGGACACTCTTTTGCTATTGTATCCATGAAATCACTCTGGGATTTTTTTTCTGATATAGGAATATAGAGAACTAGTGGTTTATGTTTGTATTTTCAAGGAAGTACAGTTTTGCAGGAGGAATAGCATAATTCCATTGATTCAAAATTGAGACTGTCGCCTAACTATCTTGAGCTCATTATGTCAATGAACCAGTAAGTGAAGAGGGTAATAGAAATACTTGTTTGTGATTATGAAGGATAAAATGAGTTTGTCTATGTAACTCACATTATGTGTAACACAAGAGTTCCCTGGGACGTTTATCTTTCCCATATCCAATTTAAAGAGTTAATAGAAATGAACCATCAGGAAAAAAGTCATCAGAATTAAAAAAAAAATGTCTTCAGAGATTTCAAGTTTCCTGCTATTGTCAGATGAATTATCAAAATGAGTGCAGCTTCTAGCCTGAGGGAATTGCAATGTCCAGTCTTAGTTACACAAACAACGTATACTAAAATCTAAAATAAGGAAGTTATAAATGTTAACTCTAACTTTGATAACATTTAAGAGAGGACTGTATTATCTGTGGATTACACACACACAAACACAGATACACACACAGATACACACTCACACAGACACACAATGTATTCATAGTAATATATTTTCAATCCTCTTTACTGTATTCTCTTAGTACTTCACCTAAAGATCATATGCAGTATAGAAATTATTTTTTTCTGCAACTAATAATAGCAATACTATTATTGCCCAATGACACAGACAGAGCACTTTATTGAATTCTGTGTTTATGTTTTTGGGTATGAGGATGGGTATATCTTTGTACACAGAGCTCTGTGTGTGAGTGTGTGTGTGTGTGTGTGTGTGTGTGTGTGTGTGTGTGTGTTTTAGTATAACATGTCTCCATCACTTCACATGTTCTATCACAGACATTTAGTTGATTCCTACTGGGAGAGCACATGAGATAACTCGAATAAGTACTTTTTATGCCGTTTTTAACCTCTTGTTACTGGCCAAATATCTTCAACACTCAGATTTGTGATTTGGGGATAGGGTCTGGTAGTGTCCTTAAGCTGAGTAGATATCGATTCAACACACCTATAGCTTTCTGAACACTTTCTTTGAGATTTCTCTACCACCGTCATCACGTGAAGCAACTATTGTTAAAATTTGGGTTTTGCTTTTCAAAATTATGGTTATGCAGTAATATTGCAAAAGAAACTTAAAAAGTATAGTTTAACTGCCGGTTTTCTATTAGCTGCAGTATACAACTCAATCACAAGCTCAAGATTTCAATTCCCCCATATTTGTAATTAAGAAAGAATCAGGCAAGTGAAGATTATGAAAGGTTAATGAAACTACGGACCTTATGGGAGCATTACAGCCCGGCTTACATACTCCAGCTGCCATTCCAAAAAACACGTATAAAATTATTATAGATGTAAAAGATTGTTTTAATACTATTCCCTTGCATCTTCATGATTGTAAAAGGATTGCATTTAGAGCATTTGCTTGTAATTTTAAAGAACCCATGAAGTGATATCGTTGGAAACGTTTGCCTCACGGAATGGCTAAAGCTTTACATTATGTAAAAAAAATTTGTCTCTGCTCCAATACAAGAAGTTAGGAACTCGAATCTTTCAGTGTATATTATTCATGATATGGATATTTTATTAGCTGATGCCTCTGAAGAAGTTTTACACAAACCTTTGCTCTTATACAATGAACTTTACAATTTTGGAGTAGTTGTTGCTCTAGAAGAGATTCAAAGGCAATATCTTTTTCAATATTTGAGGCTTCATTTATATCCTAAAGAAATTGTAGCACAGAAAATTCAAATAAGAAATAATCGTTTACTTTAAATTATTTTCAAAAGCTTCTAGGAGATGTTAATTGGCTAAGACCTCACTTGAAGCTCACCACAGGAGGACTTAAGCCTCTGTTTGATATTCTCAGGGGGGATGCAAATTAACTGCTGAGGGACAAATAGCTTTGCAGGAAGCTATTGGCCAACAACAGATACATTAGATCAATTGTTGACTGTTTGCATTTTTGCTACTCATGTGCCCACAGCAATTCTTTGGCAAAAAGGAACGATTAATGTGGATTCACCTTTCTTCATCTCCAAAGTTTGGACATCCTCCTATGACGCTGTTGCTGTGTTCATACAGAATTGTAGGAAAGAATCATAAAAGTATTTTGGAAAAAAAATGTCTTAAGAACCTGGAGAAATGTTTGTTATTTTTTTCCAAACAGCAATTAAATTGGTTATTGCAGAATATTGATATGAGGCCCCCAACACATATACAGTGGAGGACTGCATGGTCTGGACTCTTTGAGAGAAGATGCACCTAACTCTTGAGAGACTTGAGGCCCCAGGGAATGGTGAGGCCTGGTGGGGTGGGGGGATGGAGACAGGAGGGAGGAGGGATGGGACTGGGAGCAGTCAGGGGCAAACAATGAGGGGTATGAAGTCTGTTTTGTTAATAAAGGATTAAAGAATAAAAATAAATAGTTTTTTTTAAAGAAAGAAATATTTAACGGTATTAGGCATCAGAGAAATCCAAATCAAATTCACTCTGAGATTCCACATTACACAAGTCATAATGGCTAAGATAAAAAATTGAAGCAACAGCACACGCTGAAGAGGATGTGTAGCAAGGAGACGACTCTTCCATTTCTAGTGGGAGTGAAAACTTGTAAAACCACTCTAGAAATCAATCTGTTAGTTACTCAGAAAATTGAGAATAGTCCTTCCGCAAGTCCCAGCTAAACCACTCCTGGGCATATACCCAAAAGAATCTACTATAACACAAATACATTTGCTCCACTATGTCCATAGCAGCTTTATTCATGATAATCAGAAATAGCCCAGATGTCAGTCAACTAAAGAGTAGATAAAGAAAATGTCGTTCATTTATACAATGGAATACTGTCCTGGCCAGGACAGTCAAACAGGGTCTGAGGAACCACCCGTGGAGAGAATGAAGGGCGAGAAACACAAGGACTGCCAGCAAGTATGATTGACCAAGCAGTCAAATTTTTATTATTCCCAGGCAGGTTTTATGCCCACAGAAGCAGGGTATGGGGAGGGGGATGATGCAGGATAGCTTTATTTCTGGGGGAACGCACCTGTTCCCAAAAGCAGGATATTGGCTAGGTAAAAAGTTCAGCAGGAGAAACAGAACAGAATGGGTTGCTAGGTACCTGTCCACAAGATCTATAGCTATTTGTTCTTAACTTGGGGTACTACTTTCACACAGAGGCCTCAACTTTTTCCCACAGAAATCTCAACTAAGCTAATACTTTTCCACTAAGGCCAAGACTTTGGAAGTAAGCACTTATGGCTGACAAGGCAGTTAACATTCAAACAGGGTTGCTCCCAACAGAATACTATTCAGCTATTAAAAACAAGGACATTATGAACTGTTCAGACAAATGGATAGAACTAGAAAATATCATCCTGAGTAAGGTAACCCAGAACCAAAAAGGCATGCATTGTATATACTCACTTGTAAGTAGATATTAGCTGTGAAGTACAGGCTACCCAGGCCTATACACAGAGCCAAAGAAGATAACTAACAAGGAGGACCCAATGGAGGATGCTTCAATATCATTCAGAAGGCACAATAAATTAGTCATTGGCAGTGGATGGAAAGATAAAACTGTATGGGAGTGGGGATGGGGAGTGGAACGGGGGATGGGATCATATGTGACCTAAACAGATGTGGAGACCCACAGCCAAACATTAGATGGAGTGAGGGCACTCTCGTGGAGGAGCTGGCCGAAAGATTAGGTACCTGGAGAGGATAGAAAATCCACAGGAAGACCCACAGAGTCAACTAATCTGGACCCCTGCTGGTTGGTTCCTAGAGACTGAACCACAACTAAAGAGCATGCATGGCTGGGCCTATACCCCTCTTCCCTGCACATATGTGGCAGATGTTCAGCTTGGCTGCAGGCAGCTCCACAAATAACTGGAGCAGGGACTGTCCCTGACTCTGTTGCCTGCCTGTGGATCCTGTTCTCTTAAATGGGCTGCCTTGTCTGGCCTCAGTGGGAGAGGATGTAACCAGTCCTGCAATAGCTTGATCTGCTGGGGTGAGTCAATATCAAGGGAGAGGACTCTCCTTCTCAGATGGCAGTGAGAGGGGAAGCTGTGATAGGGATGTAAAGTCAATAAATAATTAAATTAATTGAAGAAAACACTATTCGAGAGCCATATTCATCAAGTATATTAGCACATGGTTTTCTCCTATCATGGCTGATTTTTGTTTTCAGACAATAAACCCTCATAAGTTTTGTTGGAAGATATTTGTTCCTATCTGTTTCCTAGAATATTTTATTTGGACCTCATAACTGTTTCTTTTTTACCTACTCATAATAATTTATTCAACGTTGAACCAATTGACATTGATTAAAAAACAGCTAAAATGTTTTTTATTATAATTTATTTCTGTTATCTATTTCCTCCTGATTGAACCTTGAACATTTGAATCTTTTAAAGCAATTACTTATTTACCTTACTTTATAGGCAATAAAATTGGCAAGCTTTTATTTTATTTGTGTGTGTGTGTGTGGGGGGGTTATACTTCAGTTTTTCCTATTCATTCATGCTTTTCCCCTCTTAACTGATGGCTAGGGACTTTTCTAAAATTTTTTCAAGCTTTTCCTAATCAAGTCAGATCTACAGTTTATTTGTAAATGTTTGTAAATGTTGCTAGTTACTGTTCCTTTAAAATTTCTTCTCTCTTCTGTCTTTGTTCTCAATATGATAGTCCAATCACATGTTCATTATAACTTTTAATATTACCCATAGCTTTCAGATGATCTGAATATTTTCTTTCCTAGTGAGTTTGTAACAATTATTTTTATTTATTGGGTGTATCTGTGTGGGGATAATTGGTGTGAGTATGTGCACAAGGCCTGCACAAGATCAAGCCGGTGAACATTCTAGAACAGAGAAAGGGTTTGCGAGCTGCCAATGTTAACTGAAGAGATATAGAGGTAGATAGAGGAAGGGCTAGACTATCTACTTTAAAGGTGTAGCTCCTGGTAGGTTGACAACAGTTCATTTGATGGCCTCACCCCAGGACTATGTGAATAGGACAAACTAGACTCAGTAGGTTATTTTTTAAAAGGAAACAGAATTACTGGGTACAAGGGTGGGTTGTACCTGGAAAGCGTTGTAGAGGTAGTAATCAAGGTTGACTATGATCAAAACAGTGTATTAAATTCTCAAAAATTAATAAAAAATATTTAGAAGTCCTTATTTGATATTTTTATTATTCTACCTGGTCAAATCCCTTATGCAGTCATATGTATTCATGCCTCCTTTCTCCTTTCTCCTTTAATAGAGTAAAATTATATTTTATTATCTTTCTTAGAGATTTTCAACATCTGGGTCATGTTGACATGATTTTGTAATCTGTTTTTTCTTGAATAATTCTTTCTTAGTTCTTGCTTTTTAAAATTGCTGTACAATTTGGGGCGATACACAGAATAAACAGAAGTAAATAAGACCGATGTGCCTGTTTACAGGTTCTGTCTGTCTTGCCTCCCCGCTCTTCCTCCTCTGGCAGATCTCTCAGAGGTACACAAGTCTATGAGTGGATTCTATAAAGCAGGTGCTTTTCTGAGTCTGGGATGGTAGTTTCTCAATAATTGTTCCCACTCCTCATTCTTCTCACTAAAAAAGTGCCCTTTGTGAGTGGCATGTCTTGTGCTTTAGAGTGTTAATGGCCCCTCTTTCCTGGCAAGGATATCTAATGGCTGAGACCACTAGAATGTTATACCTCTAGCAGAAAGATGGAGAGTAAAGATGAGTTTGTCTGTGCCTCCACCACCATGTTCCGCAGCTTAACTGTTTTCTGCTTTTGAACGAAAGGTATTTTTTTTTCCAAAAAAAAAAAAAAAAAAAAAAAGGAATTCCAGAATGGTCAATTCTCCTTTACCAAAACCTGACTGTATTGGCTAGTTTTGTGTCAACTTGACACAGCTGGAGTTATCACAGAGAAAGGAGCTTCAGTTGAGGAAATGCCTCCATGAGATACAACTGTCAGGCATTTTCTCAATTAGTGATCAAGGGGGAAAGGCCCCTTGTGGGTGAGACCATCTCTGGGCTGGTAGTCTTGGTTCTATAAGAGAGCAGGCTGAGCAAGCCAGGGAGGCAAGCCAGTAAAGAACATCCCTCCATGGCCTCTGCATCAGCTCCTGCTTCCTGACCTGCTTGAGTTCCAGTCCTGACTTCCTTTGGTGATGAACAGCAGTATGGAAGTGTAAGCCGAATAAACCCTTTCCTCCCCAACTTGCTTCTTGGTCATGATGTTTGTGCAGGAATAGAAACCCTGACTAAGACACTGACCAATAAGGACTATATCTTCAACATTCTCCCACCATCTCTAAAATTTCAGCACCTAGTAAGTTCTATGCTATGGAATGTGTCTTGCAAATATATGTAAATTTCTTTTCTGTCTCTGTTTCTGTCCCCCTCTGCCCCCATTTTTGTGTGCACTGGAAAAGTTTATGTTTTTAATTCAGTCTAGATGTAGTTTCAGAATCCCATTTACTGCGTTAACTGTACTTCCATATTTCTCATCTGACTTCCAGGGTGAGGCTCTTCTTCCTGCACTGGGTGTCAAGCAAGGCAGTGTTTATCGGCAGCGTTGACTTTGGGAGGCGTTCACTGTGCTTAAAGTTTTTAAAGATTGGTTTTCCTTGACATCTCCCTATGATTCGAGGATTACGGTTTTGTAGACTATATAACTTTTATAAATGTTGTTACCATGAGCTCAGTGTTCTTTCTGATTTTTTCCTGTAACCAAAGGAAAGCTAGAAATCCGCTCATTAAATTTTAATACCCAAAGAATGATATTTAACATTTGGAAGCCAGAGAATAAAGTCCTCTCTATAAAGATATGCAAAGAGTATGCTCTGTTCTTTTATCAAGGCATGAGAACACAAGGAAAGAAAATATGAAACTGCCTCTTGCAATGTCTCCAGGGGCTGTTATGAAATCTAGAAACTCACATTCAGTGGCACGTGAAGCAAATAACCTTATGCTAAAAAACTCAACTCCCCAACAACGTAGGAAAGAAACGACGTCAATTTTACTTCACAGCAACCTACTGGTAGGTTTCTAGTGCCTCCTGGACAGACATTCTGTTTCCCACTGCATGATGAGTGCTCATTTATGACTAAGACTTACTTTAAAAATTTAACATAATAATTTAAAAGGATAAATTCAGAAGGCCTATTTTATTGCATGATGACCATTGATAACACTAATATATATTTGAAAATTGCTCACATATTATATTTCTAGCTCTTTTGTTTATTGAAAATTGATTCTCCTGTCATACAACATATCCCAACCCCTCCCTCCACCCCTCCCAGCTAGCCTCTTCACCCTTCCTCTCCCTGAGATCCAGCCCCGTCCCCCGGGCCTTTTCCTGTAGAAAAGAGCAGGCCTCCAAGAGACAAAAACCAAACACAACAAAACAAGATACAATAAGACAAGGCAAAAAGCCCTCATACTGAGGCTGGAAAGGCAGCCCAATAGGAAGGAAAGAGTTCCATGATCAGGCAAAAGATGCAGAGATACACCTGCTCCCACTGTTAGTAGTCCTTGAAAACCTGCAAGCTAACAATCATAATATATATGCAGAGGACCGGATGCAGACCCCATGCATGTCCTGCACTTGCTACTTCAGTCTGTGATCCAATATGAGTGCTGCTCATTGGATTCAGGGGGTCACATTCTTTAGATGTCCTTCATCCCCTCTGACTCCTACAATCTCTCCTCCCTACTTTTGGCAGGGTTCCCTGATCCCTGAGGGACCTGAAGGTGTCCTCCAATTTTGATTCTCTTTCCACATAATTGTCATCTGCTCCCATCTGCTAGTGGAAAAACCTCTCTGATGATACCTGGACAAGGCACCAATTTATGAGTATAATAGAATATTATTAGGAATTATTTCATTGTTTTGTTTGGTTGTCTTTTTTTGTTGTTGTTGTTTTAGCCAGTTGTGTTTGGGTCTACCCTAGGTTTCTGAGCTATTTGCATTTCCTGGCTATGATATTATATTTAGAAGATTTTGACATGTAAATAATAGACATGGAACGGCATAATTTGTATCAGTTTCATTTAGTTATTTCAGAATAGACACACATAACAAAACATAATTTTACACATTGTATATGCATATAGATTTAATTACCAACTTTTAATATATAAAGTGCATATGTACGCATATGTGTGTATGTGTTCATAATTTTCCTGTTCCTGTAGTAAAATGCCATGACAAAAAAAAAAAAAAAAAAAAAAAAAAACAATTCAGAGGAATAAATAGTTTATTTTGTTTACATTTCCAGAGAGGATGCAGTCTAGCATGGTCAGGAAGGCCTGTCAACTGAGAAGCAGAAAGATGACATTTATTTTCTTTTTTTTCTTTTTTCTTTTTAAAATTTTTATTAATCATTCCATTCATTTACATTGCAAATGATATTCAACTTCCTGGTTACCCCCTCCACCAACCCCCATCCAATGATATCCCACTTCCTGGTTAATCTTCTGCCACCCCTCTACCCCAATCTGCCCTCTTCCTTCCCTTTTGCCTATTTGAGAGTGCTCCCCCACCCACCCACTCACCCACCCTCTCCCAACCAACCGCTCCAGCATCCCCCTACTATGGGACATCAAACCTCCCCAGAACCAAGGGCCTCCCCTCTCCTTGCTATTGGGCAAGGCCATCCTCTGCTACATATGTATCTGGAGCCAAAGAACCCTTTAGATATACTCCTTGGTTGGTGGTCTAGTCTCTGGGAAAACTGGGTGGTCAGGACAGTCTATCTTGTTCTTCCAATAGGGTTGCAACTCCCCTCTTCTCCTTTAGTCCTTTTGCCAGCTCTCCCACCAGGTTTCCCGAGTTCAGCCTGATGGATGGTTCCAAGCATCCACATCTGCATTGGTCAGGTGCTGGCCAGACCTCCCCAGGAACTGCCACACTTGGTTCCTCTCTACAAGCACCTCTTGACCACAGCAAGAGTCTTGAGTCCGGTGTCTGCAGACGTGATGAATCCCTAGGTGTGGCTGTGGTTCTGTTGTTGTTGTTGTTTTTTTTTGTTTTGTTTTGTTTTGTTTTGTTTTTGTTTTTGTTTTGTTTTTTGTCACTGTTTTTCCTTTGGACAGGAACATTTCTGGATTTAAAAAAACTTTGAGATGGGTGTCCTCCTTTCCTTGATCAGAAGCCATGCCTATCTACTGGAGGTAATCTCCACAGGTTCTATCTCCCCCTTCTCTGCACATTACAGCTAAGTCAATTTCATTGGGTCCTGGAAGCCTCATGTTTCTCTAGTGTCTGGGACCCACCAGTGGCTATCCCCAGTTCCTCATCTCCCCTACTACCTATTTTTATTTGCTTTCCAGACCCTCTGTCTCTCTCTCTTGTCTCCTCAAGATTCTGATACTGCTACCCTTATTTATTCCTCCTCCTCTCTCCCTCCCTTTTCTCCCTCTCCTTCCATCTGCCACAATTGTCCTGTTTCCCTTCAGTGCAGGACTGAAGCATCCACCCCCTGATCTTGCTTCGTTCTACACTCCATATGGTCTGTAGGTTGTATCATATGCATTGTGAGCTTTTGGATTAGTATTCATTTAGTAGTGAGTACATCTCATGTGTATTTGTGTCTGGGTTGCCTCACTCCAGATGATATTTTCTAGTTTCTTCCATTTGCCTGTGAATTTCACGTTATTGTTTTTAATTGTTTCATAGTACTCCATTGTGTATATGTATCATATTTTCTGTATCCATTCATCTGTTGAGGGACATCTGGGTAGCTTCCAGCTTCTGGCTATTATAAATAAGGCTTCTATGAACATAATGGAGCATGTGTCCTTGTTATGTGTTGGAACATCCTTTGGGTATATGGCCAGGAATGGTGTAGCTGGGTCCTCAGGTAATACTATGTTCAGTTTTCTGAGGAACAGCCAGACTGATTTCCACAATGGTTTTGCCAGCTTGCAATCCTACCAACAGTGAAGGAGTGTTCCTCTTTCTCTACTTCCTCACCAACATTTGTTGTCACCTGAGTTTTTTTATCTTAGCCATTCTGACTGGTGTGAGGTAGAATATTGTGGTTGTTTGGATTTGCACTTCCCTAGTGACTAAGGATGTTGAATATTTCTTTAAGTGTTTTTCAGTCATTGGAGATTCCTCAGTTGAGAATTCTCTACTTAGATCTGTACTCTACTTTTTAATAGGTTTATTTGGATTACTGGAGACTGCCTGGTGAGTTCTTTGTATATATTGGATATTAACCCCTATCAGACTTAAGGTTTTTAAAGATTTTTAACGAATCTGTAGGTTGCCATTTTGTCCTATTGGCAGTGTTCTTTTTCTTACAGAAGCTTTGCAATTTTATGAGGTCCCATTTGTCAATTCTTGATCTTAGGGAATAGGCCATTGGTGTTCTATTCAGGAAGTTTCCCCCTGTGCCCAAGTATTCGAGGCTCTTCCCCACTTTCTCTTCTATTAGATTTAGTGTATTTGATTTTATGTGAAGGTCCTTGATCCACTAGGACTTGAGTTTTATGCAAGGAGATAGGTATGGATCAATTTTCATTCTTCTACATGCAGACCACCAGTTGAACCAGCACCATTTGTTAAAAATGCTGTCTTTTTCCCTCTGAATGGTTTTAGCTTCTTTGTCAAAGATCAAGTGACCATAGGTGTGTGGGTTCATATCTGGATCTTTAATTCTGTACCAATACCATGCAGTTTTTATCACTATTGCTTTATAGTATATCTTGAGGTCAGGGATGGTGATTCCCCCAGAAGTTCTTTTATTGTTGAGAATAGTTTTTTCTATCCTAGGTTTTTAGTTATTCCAAATGAATTTGAGAATTGTTCTTTCTTTTTTTTTTTTTTTTTTTCAGCTTTTAGCAACTTTATTTTCCTTCCATTTTTTTCCCTTTGCTCAGGCGTCTGCACAGCAGCTCAGGACCACTCAGTGGTGGCTCCAACCCACTCAGTGGCCTGCGCTGTGGGAGCTGCTGACCAATCCTCAGTGGCTGGCTGTGCACTCCAGTCTTCCGTGGGGAACTGCTAGATGGGCACAGAGGGAACCTGCACACCCTCAGACCAGTCGGCCACCTCAGGCTGAGCAGCAGTGAACTCAGGAGCTGGTGCGGTCCATTCACCCTGGAATTCCTCCTTGGTCACAGCTTTCTCAGCAGCAGCCTGCTCCTCCTTCTCAATCTCCTCTGGGTCTCTGTAGAAGTAAAGATCAGGCATAACCTCCCAGGGGTGCTCACGGGAGATAGTACCTCGCATGCAGAGTACTTCCCTGGCCAGCATCCACCACATCAGACCCACTGAGTGAGCTCCCTTGTTGTTGCATAGGATGGCAATGTCCACATAGCGCAGGGGAGAATCTGTGTTACACAGAGCAATGGTGGGCAGATTGACATAAGAGGCCTCTGTGAGTGGCTGATGGTCAGCCCTGGGATGGGTCACCACTAGAAGCCGTGGCTCCCTGAAGGCTGCTTGGATCTGGTTAGTGAAGGTCCCAGGTGTGAAGCGGCCAGCAATCGGAGTGGCTCCTGTGGCAGCAGCAAACTTCAGCACAGCTCGCTGGCCAGTGTTCCTGGAGGAGATGACGCTGACATCAGCAGGGTTCTCGATGGCAACAATAGCTCGAGCTGCGAGCAACAGCTTCTCCCAGGTCCTCTTCAGGTTTATGATGTAGATACCGTCACTTTTCCTTTTGTAGATGTACTGCTCCATCTGAAAGTCAAGGTTGGTGCCACCTAAGTGGGTTCCCGCAGCAAGGAATTTGAGGACATCCTCCTCCTTCATCTGCAGGACGTCAAGGGCTCCGGACATTGTGTAAGTTTCCCTTTAAGTTATGATGGGAATCAAGAACAACGCCGTATGGACCCGTCCCCGGGTAGCGCGGAAAGCAAATTGTTCTTTCTAACTCTGAAAATTTGAGTTGGAATTTAGATAGGGATTGCATTCAATCTGTAGATTGCTTTCAGCAAGATAGCCATTTTTACTATATTTATCCTGTCAATCCATGAGCATGGGTGATCTTTCTATCTTCTGAGGTCTTCTTTCATTTCTTTCTTCAGAGACCTGTGCTAGCTGGGAACGGAGACCCAGTGCTAGACCCAATTCCACACAGCACACACCCCAGTTACAGCTCGACACCCCAGCACATCCAACCCAGCTGAATACCACTGTCTCCACAGCTCCTAACTATGCTTGCAGGCAGGAGTAGAGACCTGCTCCCACACAGCACACACACCAGTGGCAGAGCTACCCCTCAGCTCAACTCTCCAGGATCAAAGGAAGGACAGGCTCCAGTCAGAGCTAGGGAGGCCAGATAACACCAGAGAAAACCAGATGGCAAGAGACAAGCATAAGAAAATAAGCAACAGAAATCAATTTAACTTGGCAAAATCAGAGCCCAGTTCTCTCACCACAGCAAGTCCTGGATACTCAAACACACCCTTAAAGCAAAATTCTGATCTAAACTCTCATTTCATGAAGATAATAGAGGACTTTTTTATTGAATATTTTCTATATTTTCATTTCAAATGTTATCCCTTTTCCTGCCTCCCCCCAAACCCTCTATTTCATCCCCCTCCTCCTGCTTCTATGAGGGTTTTCCCCTAAAGACAGAAGAACACAAGTAAACAAGTAGAAGCCCTTAAAAGGGAAACACAGAAATCCCTTAAAGAAATACAGGAGAACACAATCAAACAGGAGAAGGAATTGAACAAAACCATCCAGAATCTAAAAATGGAAGTAGAGTCATTAAAGAAAATTCCAAAGGAGATAGCCCTAGGAAAAAAAAACCTTAGGAAAGAGAACAGGAGTCACAGATGCAAGCATCACCAACAGAATACAAGAGATAGAAGAGAGAGTCTCAGCAGCAGAAGATACAGTAAAAGACATAGACACAACAGTCAAAGAAAATACAAAAAGAAAAAAGCTCCTATCTCAAAACATTCAAGAAATCCAGGGCACAATGAAAAGACCCAACCTGAGAATAATAGATATAGAAGAGGGTGAAGATTCCCAAATCAAAGGTCCAGCAAACATCTTCATCAAAATTATAGAAGAAAACTTTCCTAACCTAAAGAAAGAAATGCCCATAAACATACAAGAAGACTACAGAATACCAAACAGATGGGACCAGAAAAGGAATTCCTCTCATCATATAATAACTAAAACACCAAATGCACAGAACAAAGAAAGAATATTTAAAGCAATAAGGTAAAAAGGTCAAGTAACATATAAAGGCAGACTTATCAGAATTACTCTAGACTTCTCACTGGAGAGTATAAAAGCCAGAAAAGCCAGGGAAGATGTCATATAGGCCCTAAGAGATCAAAAACACAAGCCCAAGCTACTATACACAACAAAATTCTCCATTACCATAGTTGGAAAAACCAAAGATTTCCAAGACAAAACCAAATTTACATAATATCTTTCTCCTAATCCAGCTCTACAGAGGGTAATAGAAGGAAAAGTCCAACACAAGGAGGGAAACTACACAAAAACCAGCAAAAGATTAATCTTTTCACAACAAACCCAAAAAAAGAGAAACATACAAACATAATTCCAACTCTAACAACAAATATAACAGGAACCAATGATCATTGGTCCCTAATATCTCTCAACATCAATGGACTCAATTCCCCAATAAAAAGACATAGACTAACATACTGGATACATAAATAGGATCCAGAATTTTGCTGCATACAGGAAACAACAACTCAAAGACAGACATTCCCTCAAAGCAAAATGATGGGAAAATTTTTCCAAGCAAATGGTCCCAAGAAACAAGCTGGATATATTTCCTCCAGCAAGCCCCCTCCAAAATATTATAGAACGGTCTAAACAATTGCTACCACTTTGGGGACAAGTATTCAAACATATGTAAAACATGTGTCTTTTTCTAATTGATTCTCTGTATGTTAATTTGGGGCATTTAAAATTTAAATTCTATGCTAGCTTTGCATCTGATAGTTTTAATAGAAAAAAAAAGTCGAATCAGTACTGGTAGCCTATTCTTTTTGGCCAAAAATATTAAATTATTAATACATTATATTTCCCCTCAAAATGGACACTTGTGCTTCCTGTAAGACCCCAAACATCATATGATACAATAGACATGAGAGTGCAGAAGCAGAAGAGGATATAAATGGAGCATTTTGTCAATACCAAGAAACATTAAGTACATAATATTAGATTTCAGTAGAAAGCCATCCCTTCTCAGCAGACAGTTACTCTTTAATGTAATGCCACTGAGCTCTAAGGAATCTGAGAGCCTGCACTTCTATGACAAATAACTGAATTTTCAACTATTTACCAGGAAACAGAATTTTAACAGAAACAAACAGAGTAACAAGCCACTGTAGATAGTGGATAGTGTCAGTCAAATTTCCACCATTATTATCATACCATAAATCAAGAAATCATGGGATCTCAGTACCCTGAAACAAGCAACATTTATTTTTACTAACTATGGACTTTCCAGTAGACTAGGTAACTAAGATGAATTTTACTCTGCTTGCTATACCATTCACTCTGAGAACAGCAGTTATCCACGAATTACTCCTCTGGCAATGAAATTAATGATCGTTATAGTGAAAGCATGAACAGATGGAATCACACAACACAACCTAAAGCATGAACCCATTATTGGCCCCATATCGTTCCCTGCTTCTATTTTACTTGCTGAGTATCTAAGTCTAAAGCATAGGGATGCACTTTTAAGTCTAAAGCATGGGGAAGGTTTAAGAAATATTGACAGAGGATGTAAAAGTAACTTGAACAAATAAGTATTTCTTGAAACATCTGTGACTGAGGTGGAATAGAACTTCCATTCTCCGGGTCCATTTCTCTAACTAAATCAATCTTTTTCTCATAGCAACCATTTTGAATCTTCCTAACCGAATTCTTCATGACAAAGATGACAGGAAGACAAACACTTGGTTCTAACTCATAGATAAATCAATGTCAGATAGTAGATCTGAAACTGGATGACTGCCACAACCAGGATAGCTATGGCAATTAACTCAATTTTACCTTCCTCATCAACGAAGTGAATATCTCATTATCACAGAAAGGTATGAACTATTCAACTGAAAGAGTTAAATATAAATGCCACTTTCTTTACATGTCCTCTTGGGTTTTTATGATCCTTAATCTCATTTGTCATCTTAGTTAGATTAAAATAATTTCTGATTCAGGCCTCAGGGAATGCTGGCAGAAGACTTTCTTGATTAGATTCATTGAGGTAGAAAGACCTTTGCATTCTGTGTGGCACCATTATCTGGGCTCAGATCCTGGTCTGTAGACAAAGGATATGAGCTTTACACACATGCACTTGCTCTCTGCTTCCTGATTAAGGATAAGATTGGATGCTTCAATCTCCAGGAACTATAGTTTCTTCACCATGGTAGATGATAGCCTGGAATCATGAACTGCAACAACTTCTTTCTCCCTTCAGTTGATTACATTCTAGCACCAGAAAAAAGAAATCAGGCTGCTTCCTGCCATTTTCTTTTTCTCCTGGCATCTTAGCCATTTGTTTCATTCCAGACACTGTTAGAAGTAATTAGATGCAGGCCTTCTTGGTTCTAAAAGTCTGTTGACAAGCTATCAAGAACCTCTGGCTTCTTCTCACTACTTTCAGACTTTGATTAAAAAAATTTTGCGAAATAGTCATTACTAAGTTTTGCCTGTGAGAATAAGACATCCACCAGGCAGAGGCAGGAGATAGAAGGAAGCAGTGAATAAATGCAATATTCTGTCCATCCTTTTATCCTGAGCACTGTTGGAAGGCACTGGTTTCCATATGTCCTGGTGGAATCCAGCCTATAGGAATCTGTGGTTGTGCATCTCTACTGACAAGCATGGCTGGTGGTCAAAAATGGCTGCCATATTCGTAATGATCTGTTCGTCTCTCGTCCCTTCTTGTCTCCACTTTCTTGTGTTAGAATTGCATTTTTGGAAACCCGCGAGGGCCCACACAGGATTCCCCACAGGATCCTAAGACCTCTGGTGAGTGGAACACAGCCTCTGCCCTAATCCAATCATGCGGAACCTGAGACTGCGGTAAATAGGGAAGCAGACTACCCGGGCCTGACCTGGGGCACAAGTCCCATCCACTCCACTCGAGCACCGGGGTGCTTTGCCAGTGGAGTCACCTGACACCTGCAAAGGCCCACACAGGATTCCCCACGGGATCCTATGACCTCTAGTGAGTGGAACACAACTTCTGACAGGAGGCCGGTTCGAACACCAGATATCTGGGTACCTTCCCTGCAAGAAGAGAGCTTGCCTGCAGAGAATACTCTGCCCACTGAAACTAAGGAGAGAGCTAGATTCCCAGGTCTGCTTATAGAGGCTAACAGAGTCACCTGAAGAACAAGCTCTTACCAGAGACAACTATAACAGCTAGCTTCAGAGATTACCAGATGGCGAAAGGCAAACATAAGAATCCTACTAACAGAAATCAAGACCACTCACCATCATCAAACGCAGCACTCCCACCCCACCTAGTCCTGGGCACCCCAACACAACTGAAAATCTAGACCCAGATTTAAAAACATTTCTCATGATGATGATAGAGGACATCAAGAAGGACTTTCATAAGTCACTTAAAGAATTACAAGAGAGCACTGCTAAAGAGTTACAGGCCCTTAAAGAAAAGCAGGAAAACACAACCAAACAGGTAGAAGTCCTTAAAGAAAAACAGGAAAACACATCCAAACAGGTGATGGAAATGAACAAAACCATACTAGAACTAAAAAGGGAAGTAGACACAATAAAGAAAACCCAAAGCGAGGCAACGCTGGAGATAGAAACCCTAGGAGAGAGATCTGGAACCATAGATGCGAGCATCAGCAACAGAATACAAGAAATGGAAGAGAGAATCTCAGGTGCAGAAGATTCCATAGAGAACATCGATACAACAGTCAAAGAAAATACAGAATGCAAAAGGATCCTAACTCAAAACATCCAGGAAATCCAGGACACAATGAGAAGACCAAACCTAAGGATAATAGGAGTTGATGAGAATGAAGATTTTCAACTTAAAGGGCCAGCTAATATCTTCAACAAAATAATAGAAGAAAACTTCCCAAACATAAAGAAAGAGATGCCCATGATCATACAAGAAGCCTACAGAACTCCAAATAGACTGGACCAGAAAAGAAATTCCTCCCGACACATAATAATCAGAACAACAAATGCACTAAATAAAGATAGAATATTAAAAGCAGTAAGGGAGAAAGGTCAAGTAACATATAAAGGAAGGCCTATCAGAATTACACCAGACTTTTCACCAGAGACTATGAAAGCCAGTAGAGCCTGGACAGATGTTATACAGACACTAAGAGAACACAAATGCCAGCCCAGGCTACTATACCCGGCCAAACTCTCAATTACCATAGATGGAGAAACCAAAGTATTCCACGACAAAACCAAATTCACACATTATCTTTCCACGAATCCAGCCCTTCTGAGGATAATAACAGAAAGGAAGCAATACAAGGATGGAAATCACGCCCTAGAAAAAGCAAGAAAGTAATCCCTCAACAAACCAAAAAGAAGACAGCCACAAGAACAGAATGCCAACTCTAACAACAAAAATAAAAGGAAGCAACAATTACTTTTCCTTAATATCTCTTAATATCAATGGACTCAATTCCCCAATAAAAAGACATAGACTAACAGACTGGCTACACAAACAGGACCCAACATTCTGCAGCTTACAGGAAACCCATCTCAGGGAAAAAGACAAACACTACCTCAGAGTGAAAGGCTGGAAAACTATTTTCCAAGCAAATGGACTGAAGAAACAAGTAGCCATTCTAATATCAGATAAAATTGACTTCCAACCCAAAGTTATCAAAAAAGACAAGGAGGGACACTTCATACTCATCAAAGGTAAAATCCTCCAAGAGGAACTGTCAATTCTGAATATCTATGCTCCAAATGCAAGGGCAGCCACATTCATTACAGACACTTTAATAAAGCTCAAAGCACACATTACATCTCACACAATAATAGTGGGAGACTTCAACACACCACTTTCATCAATGGACAGATCGTGGAAACAGAAACTAAACAGGGACACAGTGAAACTAACAGAAGTTATGAAACAAATGGACCTGACAGATATCTACAGAACATTTCATCCTAAAACAAAAGGATATACCTTCTTCTCAGCACCTCACGGGACCTTCTCCAAAATTGACCATATAATTGGTCATAAAACAGGCCTCAACAGATACAAAACTATTGAAATTGTCCCATGTATCCTATCAGACCACCATGGCCTAAGACTGATCTTCAATAACAACACAAATAATGGAAAGCCAACATTCACGTGGAAACTGAACAACACTCTTCTCAATGATACCTTGGTCAAGGAAGGAATAAAGAAAGAAATTAAAGACTTTTTAGAGTTTAATGAAAATGAAGCCACAACGTACCCAAACCTATGGGACACAATGAAAGCATTTCTAAGAGGGAAACTCATAGCTCTGAGTGCCTCCAAGAAGAAACGGGAGAGAGCACATACTAGCAGCTTGACAACACATCTAAAAGCCCTAGAAAAAAAGGAAGCAAATTCACCCAAGAGGAGAAGATGGCAGGAAATAATCAAACTCAGGGGTGAAATCAACCAAGTGGAAACAAGAACTATTCAAAGAATTAACCAAACGAGGAGTTGGTTCTTTGAAAAAATCAACAAGATAGATAAACCCTTAGCTAGACTCACTAGAGGGCACAGGGACAAAATCCTAATTAACAAAATCAGAAATGAAAAGGGAGACATAACAACAGATCCTCAAGAAATCCAAAACACCATCAGATCCTTCTACAAAAGGCTATACTCAACAAAACTGGAAAACCTGGACGAAATGGACAAATTTCTGGACAGATACCAGGTACCAAAGTTGAATCAGGATCAAGCTGACCTTCTAAACACTCCCATATCCCCTAAAGAAATAGAAGCAGTTATTAATAGTCTCCCAGCCAAAAAAAGCCCAGGACCAGACGGGTTTATGCAGAGTTTTATCAGACCTTCAAAGAAGATCTAATTCCAGTTCTGCACAAACTATTTCACAAAATAGAAGTAGAAGGTACTCTACCCAACTCATTTTATGAAGCCACTATTACTCTGATACCTAAACCACAGAAAGATCCAACAAAGATAGAGAACTTCAGACCAATTTCCCTTATGAATATCGATGCAAAAATCCTCAATAAAATTCTCGCGAACTGAATCCAAGAACACATTAAAGCAATCATCCATCCTGACCAAGTAGGTTTTATTCCAGGAATGCAGGGATGGTTTAATATACGAAAATCCATCAATGTAATCCATTATATAAACAAACTCAAAGACAAAAACCACATGATCATCTTGTTAGATGCAGAAAAAGCATTTGACAAGATCCAACACCCATTCATGATAAAAGTCTTGGAAAGATCAGGAATTCAAGGCCCATACCTAAACATGATAAAAGCAATCTACAGCAAACCAGTAGCCAACATCAAAGTAAATGCACAGAAGCTGGAAGCAATCCCACTAAAATCAGGGACTAGACAAGGCTGCCCACTTTCTCCCTACCTTTTCAACATAGTACTTGAAGTATTGTCCAGAGCAATTCGACAACAAAAGGAGATCAAGGGGATACAAATTGGAAAAGAGGAAGTCAAAATATCACTTTTTGCACATGATATGATAGTATATATAAGTGACCCTAAAAATTCCACCAGAGAACTCCTAAACCTGATAAACAGCTTCGGTGAAGTAGCTGGATATAAAATAAACTCAAACAAGTCAATGGCCTTTCTCTACACAAAGAATAAAGAGGCTGAGAAAGAAATTAGGGAAACAACACCCTTCTCAATAGTCACAAATAATATAAAATATCTCGGCGTGACTCTAACTAAGGAAGTGAAAGATCTGTATGATAAAAACTTCAAGTCTCTGAAGAATGAAATTAAAGAAGATCTCAGAAGATGGAAAGATCTCCCATGCTCATGGATTGGCAGGATCAACATTGTAAAAATGGCTATCTTTCCAAAAGCAATCTACAGATTCAATACAATCCCTATCAAAATTCCAACTCAATTCTTCAATGAATTGGAAGGAGCAATTTGCAAATTCATCTGGAATAACAAAAAACCTAGGATAGCAAAAACTCTTCTCAAGGATAAAAGAACCTCTGGTGGAATCACCATGCCTGACCTAAAGCTTTACTACAGAGCAATTGTGATAAAAACTGCATGATACTGGTATAGAGACAGACAAGTAGACCAATGGAATAGAATTGAAGACCCTGAAATGAACCCACAAACCTATGATCACTTGATTTTCGACAAGGGAGCTAAAACCATCCAGTGGAAGAAAGACAGCATTTTCAACAATTGGTGCTGGCACAACTGGTTGTTATCATGTAGAAGAATTCGAATTGATCCATTCTTATCTCCTTGTACTAAGGTCAAATCTAAGTGGATCAAGGAACTTCACATAAAACCAGAGACACTGAAACTTATAGAGGAGAAAGTGGGGAAAAGCCTTGAAGATATGGGCACAGGGGAAAAATTCCTGAACAGAACAGCAATGGCTTGTGCTGTAAGATCGAGAATTGACAAATGGGATCTAATGAAACTCCAAAGTTTCTGCAAGGCAAAAGACACTGTCAATAAGACAAAAAGACCACCAACAGATTAGGAAAGGATCTTTACCTGTCCTAAATCAGATAAGGGACTAATATCCGACATATATAAAGAACTCAAGAAGGTGGACTTCAGAAAATCAAATAACCTCATTAAAAAATGGGGCTCAGAACTGAACAAAGAATTCTCACCTGAGGAATACCGAATGGCAGAGAAGCACCTGAAAAAATGTTCAACATCCTTAATCATCAGGGAAATGCAAATCAAAACAACCCTGAGATTCCACCTCACACCAGTCAGAATGGCTAAGATCAAAAATTCAGGTGACAGCAGATGCTGGCGTGGATGTGGAGAAAGAGAAACACTCCTCCATTGTTGGTGGGATTGCAGGCTTGTACAACCACTCTGGAAATCAGTCTGGCGGTTCCTCAGAAAATTGAACATAGTACTACTGGAGGATCCTGCAATACCTCTCCTGGGCATATATCCAGAAGATGCCCCAACTGGTAAGAAGGACACATGCTCCACTATGTTCATAGCAGCCTTATTTATAATAGCCAGAAGCTGGAAAGAACCCAGATGCCCCTCAACAGAGGAATGGATACAGAAAATGTGGTACATCTACACAATGGAGTACTACTCAGCTATTAAAAAGAATGAATTTATGAAATTCCTAGCCAAATGGATGGACCTGGAGGGCATCATCCTGAGTGAGGTAACACATTCACAAAGGAACTCACACAATATGTACTCACTGATAAGTGGATATTAGCCCAAAACCTAGGATACCCAAGATATAAGATACAATTTGCTAAACACTTGAAACTCAAGAAAAATGAAGACTGAAGTGTGGACACTATGCCACTCCTTAGAAGTGGGAACAAAACACCCATGGAAGGAGTTACAGAGACAATGTTTGGAGCTGAGACGAAAGGATGGACCATGTAGAGACTGCCATATCCAGGGATCCACCCCATAATTTGCATCCAAACGCTGACACCATTGCATACCCTAGCAAGATTTTATCGAAAGGACCCAGATGTAGCTGTCTCTTGTGAGACTATGCCGGGGCCTAGGAAACACAGAAGTGGATGCTCACAGTCAGCTAATGGATGGATCACAGTGCTCCCAATGGAGGAACTAGAGAAAGTACCCAAGGAGCTAAAGGGAACTGCAACCCTATAGGTGGAACAACATTATGAACTAACCAGTACCCCGGAGCTCTTGACTCTAACTGCATATGTATTAAAAGATGGCCTAGTCGGCCATCACTGGAAAGAGAGGCCCATTGGACACGCAAACTTTATATGCCCCAGTACAGGGGAACGCCAGGGCCAAAAAGGGGGAGTGGGTGGGTAGGGGAGTGGGGGTGGGTGGGTATGGGGGACTTTTGGTATAGCATTGGAAATGTAAATGAGCTAAATACCTAATAAAAAATGGAAAAAAAAGAATTGCATTTTTACCAAATTTGTAGCAATCAATCCAACATGAACTTCTGTTTCTATACACACACACACAAACATACACACACACTCTTCTGAAGTACGTTATTTGCAGCATACAAAATTAAAAATTTATCATATACCAGCACCATTTATATTTTCTATAACAAGGAAAGCACATTAATAGTCACATATTTGAAAAGAAAAAAGAAAATTGGCAAGTAAAGATATAACGTTTCAGATAAGGTATATAAAATATTTATTTTCCAAAAACATTGCCACTTTTTTTGTTCTGCAATAGATATTTGCTACTCTGCATTTGCAATATGTCATTTCAGGACCTTGCAGTGGTAGCACACACCTTTAATCCCAGCACCTGGGAGGTAGAGGCAGGCCGATTTCTGAGTATGAGGCCAGCCTGGTCTACAGAGTAAGTTCCAAGACAGCAGGGCTACACAGAGAAACCCTGTCTTGAAAAACCAACCAAACAAACAAACAAATAAAAACAAACAAACAAACAAACAAACAAAACTCATTTCAGATAATTATAGTTGTATTCTCTTCAGCCATGGAGGACTACTCCCCTTGCTCCACATTCTTGCCAGCATGAGTCATCACTTGTGTTTTTGGTTGTGAATCGATATACCTCAAGACCCAGCTATACCACTTCTGGTCATACACCCAAAAGATGCTCCATCCTACCACAAGGACACTTGCTTAGCTATGTTTATAGAATCTTTATTTGTAATAGTTAGAAAAATGTTCAACATCCTTAATCATCAGGGAAATGCAAATCAAAACAACCCTGAGATTCCACCTCACACCAGTCAGAATGGCTAAGATCAAAAATTCAGGTGACAGCAGATGCTGGCGAGGATGTGGAGAAAGAGGAACACTCCTCCATTGCTGGTGGGATTACAAACTTATACAACCACTCTGGAAGTCAGTCTGGCGATTCATCAGAATATTGAACATAATACTACTGGAAGATCCAGCAATACCTCTCCTGTACATATACCCAGAAGATGTTCCAACTGGTAGTAAGGACACATGCTCCACTATGTTCATAGCAGCCTTATTTATAGTAGTCTGAAGCTGGAAAGAACCTAGATGTCCCTCAACAGAGGAATGCATACAGAAAATGTGATACATTTACACAATGGAGTACTGCTCAGCTAGTAAAAACAATGAATTTATGAAATTCTTGAGCAAATGGATGTATCTGGAGGATATCATCCTTAGTGAGGTAATCCAATCACAAAAGAAGTCACTTGATATGCACTCACTGATAAGTGGATATTAGCCCAGAAACTTAGAATATCCAAGATACAATTCGCAAAACACAAGAAAATCAAAAAGAAGGAAGATCAACGTGTGGATACTTCATTCCTCCTTAGAATAGGGAACAAAATACCCATGGAAGGAGTTACAGAGACAAAGTTTGGAGCTAAGATGAAAGGATGGATCATCCAGAGACTACCCCACCCGGGGATCCATCCCATAATCAGCCACCAAACCCAGACATTATTGCATATGCCAGCAAGATTTTGCTGAAAGGACCCTGATATAGTTGTCTTGAGTGAGGCTAGGCCAGTGCCTGGCAAATACAGAAGTGACTGCTCCAAGTCATCTATAAGATGGAACACAGGGCCCCCAATAGAGGAGCTAGAGAAAGTACCCAAGGAGCTGAAGGGGGTCTGCAACCCTATAGGTGGAACAACAATATGAACGAACCAGTACCCCCAGAGCTTGTGTCTCTAGCTGCATATGTAGCAGAAGATGGCCTAGTTGGCCATCATTGGGAAGAGGGGTCCCTAAGTCTTGCAAATTTTATATGCTCCAGTACAGTGGAGCACAAGGCCCAAGAACTGGGAATGGGTGGGTAGGGGAGCAGGGCAGGGGGAGGGCATAGGGAAGTTTCGAGATATCATTTGAGATGTCAATAAAGAAAATATCTAATAAAATAATAAAAAAGATTTTATGTCTTCTCTATTTCCGTTAATATTTCAAGCACCCTGCTCAGAACCACTCAAAATCCTCCTGACATGGTTTTCTACACACTGGATGGATAGAAATAAAATCTATTTGTAGAATTAACTCATAGAAAAGAAATCTGCACTTGACCCAGCTTCCATCAAGTAGGTTTTCTTCATAAATTAAAGCAGGCTGAAGCATGGGTTGTGAGAAGGAAGACACCTTGCTTTTGTGGAACCACAGGCAAATGATTAGAGCGGGGGTAGGACAGTCTGTGGTATAAAAGCAGCCCAAATGTACTCAGAAATGGGAGATGAAGGCTGAAGTAACCATTAGCTCTCCTGAGGGAGGCCATGAGTCCTGTCCTTGAGTCAGATATGACAGTGGCAGTTGAGGTACTTTTACCAGTCATTTCTACAATGTAGCTCTGGGATTGTTTCCAGAACTTTCTGAGAAGTATTCTTTATGAGTTGCATTATCATCTGTAATAAATCTGATAACATTGAACCCTGACCATAAAAGAAGAAGATATAATAATTAACCCTTCAGAGTTAATTAAGATTAAACAGAGAAGCTACTTAAATAGTTGGCCCCAAAACATATTCCATCCATATTAGCAGTCATTGTTCGTACCTAAATAAATTCCAGAACACTTGAGTATCATCCCATAAGAATAGGGGCATATTATTACAATACAGAGATTGATATGCATTTGACTTTCATGTAATAAAGATGAGCTTAAGTATAATAGACATTAAAAGAGTTACACATTACACTACAAAATCATTTACTACATACTTTTGAATATTTTTCTACAGCTTCATGTACTTATATGGTGAAATTTAGTTATTTTTACCCTAATCCTCCTTTCTTATTCCAGTCTGCCCCCGACCCCAGTCAGAACTCTTTTTTTTTCCAACTTGTTCCTAGCCTTCATTTTTTGTTTGTAGCTTACTGAAGTTAATTGTAGCTCTATGAAAGACTGTTTTCCTCATATCAGTGATGAGTCAATAGATTCAGTTGTTAGAATTGTCAAATAAATAAAATGTGTATTGGATGTATACAGGTAAATAAAAATTTTAATAAATTTTCAGAGATCCATTAACAAATAATACAAGTAACTTCATTAGCAATAACATTATATAGTATCTTTATTCGTTGTTGTGGCTTGAACATTGTTCTTCTGAGAAAGGCTTTCTTGCCAATGTGTCAAGATTGAAAAGTGTACTTCAGGAAGCGTGACATCATGATGAATGGTTGGTCAGGTCATGAACAAGTACCTTTGAAACAAATTAATATCGGTCTTTTGGAGCAGTTACAGAAGAGAAATTGTAATCTCTTCCTCCCTCTCTGGCTGTAGTCTGTCTCATTGTTTGAAGCCCTCTATAATCAGTTGGTTTAATTTCATTCTCCTGCTGTTTGGTAATGCAGTCATGGTGACCACCTCTCCTAGGCAGCATCAGTTCCAAGCTGCTTGGATCTTCTCACTATCAGAATCCTGACACAAATAAACATCTTTGTCTTATAGGTATAGGTCATCTATTATGTATTGAGGAGCTAAAGGAAGGACTAAAGGAGCAGAAGGGGTTTGCAACCCATAGGAAGAACAACAATATCAACCAACAGTACCTCCCCCCAAAGCTCCCAGGGACTAAACCACCAATCAAAGAGTGCTCATGGAGGGACTCCTGGCTGCAGGTGCATATGTAGCAGAGGACTGACTTATCTAGCATCAATGGGAGGGGAGCCCCTAGGTCCTGTGGAGTCTTGATGACTCAGCATACGGAAATGCTAGGATAGGTGGTTTGTGAAGGGAAAACTGGGAAGGGGGATAACATTCGAAAAGTAAATAAATAAAATAACCAATAAAAATATAAAATAAATAAAATAAAAAGTTTAATATATAATTATATATTAATTATCTCAGTAATATTATGATAATGATTAACAAAACACCATGACAAAATGCTATTCATTCATTAATTTGTATAAATTATGTATTTTCCTACTAAAATATGAATTATATAATACAATTGAGATAAGATGGGAGCAGTATAAGAAGACAAACAACTTACAAACTCTGGTCTCTTAAGCTGTTGGTTATTGAAAACATGTGTTTTCTATTCCTCGGGCCTCATTCCTAGACTCAGTCACTAGATTTTGTTCTAAAAGTTCATTTTAGGCCATAAGGCCTGGTTGTTTACATAACCTAAGGCCATTATGATTATATGAAGTACAGAGATCAGGGTTCAAGATAGCTACACCAATGACAAGTGGGGAGAGTGCTTCCTGAGAAACTCTTTGCTCCATCAGATGCCTTTGCTAAGGCCCCAGCATCAATTCAGATCTCAGACAGTCTATACAAGCAAAATCATACCTGCCTCAGAATAAGTGTTTCTCCCATGGTGTTACTGAGAAAAACCTAGCTAAGTGCTCAAGCTTCAAATGCTGCTGGGTAACTTCAATCACTAATCTTGGAAGCTATGTATCTAGAGACTACAGTTCAAAGTTCGTAATAGCTTTACTATCGACAATAGTTCTGAAAGATGAATTATGATCGGCATCTTTTTCTTCCATTGAATCTGTCTTATTTGCTGTCATAATGCTTAGGTTAAAAACTTCTCAACTCCACCTATAGACATGTCAATGTGTTGTGCAAGACTATTATTCAAGGTAAAACTGGCCTAGAGCCTGCTAGTGCTGATAAGGTGTTTCCTTAGTGACACCTCTGTGCTTCAACAGGACCTAAAGCGCCACTAATCTCTCCCTCAACCTTAAATCAAGGATCATATCAAAGTAGGACAAGATATTTATATTGAACCATAATCCCAGCTGTAAGAGTTACTCAGAATGTATAAAGATTTAAGGAGCAACATACCATTTAAAATCACACCAGTGGACAGTCCAGTCCTACAAGACTAGCATACTGCAGAAACCCAATAAAAGTTTCCCATCTATTCAGTGAAAAGAGCAGCCTGGTCACCATTTCAGCCAACATTTGTTCCCTTATGCTCAGAAGGCAAAGTCTAACAGTAATCAAGGACACTTACCTGTCCTCTATTCCACGACAAAGAACACACAAATTGATATTAGGATGGGAGTATTATGTTAGGTTAGTCACAAACAGGTGTTGATCGACTTCTGTTCACTTCTATTGCACTTCTCATATTTATTATTAAGTGTGGAGCATAAGATAAAATATATAGAACATTTGAGTCGGTAAAAAATTATAAACAAGATGTTTAGCTCAGTGTATGGGATCTTTTACTTCATAAATTTCATTTTAAGATGTGAAAAGAAAGCATGTTAGACATTTGAAGTATTAGTAATCTGTGCATCACTAATTTCTAAAATAAATACATCATGCCAATTCTTATGTAGACAAATCAGGAAATAACTAACTTGCCAATACACTTAAATTTTAAAACACGTTCCTGCCAACAAATCCAGTGAAAGAATTTCTAAAAGGTAAATTTATTGATAGCGTTATGTTTAGGTGACACTTTTGAATTGTTAATTATAATTTGACCAATAATTTAAAAGAGGTATTTGAAATTTATTTAACACTTTAGAAATACAAAATGTTAAAATATTATGATTCAATACTATTTAGTTCATGACTGCTTTTATTTAAGAAAATAAAAAGATACTGGTAGCAATATTATTATTTTTTTCTAAGAAATTGAAAAAGATCATCAAATTATCTGACTAGATTCTATTTCCTCAAAATAACTCACTGTACAACAGACACTATGGCTGTACAGGCTATACTGACAGGAAAATTCCAGATAGCCTGCACAGTATCTTGGGTTCAATTGTCTTAGATGTGCATATTGTTTAAAGAATTAAGCAATACTAGAACTGGATTTAAAATGTCTAAACATCCAAGGCTGCTATTGTGATGACAAAATGCTGCCCAGTTATTGAGATTTGAGATTAGTGTTTCTAATAAGAGGTAATGCAACAATTCTAGGGAAAAGAAAGTTATATTTGAAAATGTCATAGAATGATTAAAAGCATGTTCCAATGAATAATTACTAAGTAGAGTTTAAGCAGAGCAGACTAGGTATCACTACCTAATTAGCTAACTTTGTTAGCCTCCAAATATTACGATGCAAAAATTACATATTTTAGCTACCAAAACAAGCATAGAGAATGTTAAGTAATTGAGCACAGGAACAATTATAAAGTTGCTGCACATAGGTATGAACTTATTATCCCATTGTGCCTTATTCCTAAATTCTGATTAGCAATCATTTTAGTAGACATCAAGATGGTAAACAATGCCCCCAAATAGAAAAAAATACTTTAAATACTTAAACCAAATAATTTAAATACTTACAACTACGTCTTAGTTGGAACTTCGGTGACCATTCATTAGTATGTCCATTTAGCAGAATGATAACATATGTTCTTCTCCCTTGGGGTTTATACCTTAGCCATCTATGAGTTTTCAGTGTGCTACCTCTTCTATTCTGCCCTTCTATCCCTACCATATTAACCCTTCTTGCTCTATTATACTTTTACTCTTATTGATGATGGAGAAAGATAACCAGTTTATCTGAATCATCAGGTTTCATTGGGAGCAGATGAATAAAAGAAAGAAAAAGTAGGAATCCAGGACACCAGCCTTTGACAAGTACTAACTGAAGCAAAAAGAAGAATCCTAACATGGACCATGCAAAAGCTTTCAGTTGGTCCTCTGTATGCTTTAATTTGGTGTATTCCCTTGTGTGCCTAAAGTCAGTACTGTAACCTAGGATAGTAAATCCCCAATCTATTGTGAAAGTCAAAGAAGGAAGCCAAAAGACAAGAAAAGTGACTCAGTATACACACAATGTTTTACTGACACCATGCAATCATGTAGAAGAAAGAAGAAAGCTAAGCAAGCCAGGATATCCTTGAATAATAACATACTGGCCTTAGTGTCAATCATTCTTCCATCAAGAGTGGACTTATTTCTGCTGTTTACAAGGAGGAGCTTAAGCATATTCCATTCTTCTTTATTTACTAAATTTGTCTATAAAATACTAGCTATTTGAAAGCCTTTGTACAGAAGTGATGATTCCTAGTGATGATTTAATTAAATATGGCATACTTCATGAAACCAAATAGATACCAATAGCCATTTCTTATTATCGTGGCTTTTAGAGCTGCCAATACCAACATGAAGATATTACATCTACCTTTATACGCAGCACTTACCACCTATTATCATCATTAGTACAAAAAATTAAAGGGGACCATGCTATTACTTCTCAGCTTTCCAAATTTCAGTGACAACTGCCTAATATTTCCCAAAGGTAGGATTTCCCATGCAATACTACCACTAAAACTTAACTGTAGCTGGACAGGTTATTTCAGACCATTATGATTCAGAGAAATGTGTAATAATATTTGACTATCAGTTTTCACAGACTAATTTCATTGATTCTCATGTAATGTATCTTCCTGGCAATGGTATGCCTGTCTCCAAGCTACACATAAAGCATAGGTAGTGTGAAATACTCAGATGTGAATGACAGGGCCACAGTTCCTTGATGCTACACTTAAACAATATTGTACTTCTACAGAGGGGTAGGAGTTTCTTCCTTGTACAACATTTCTAATAGTTTGGGCTGTGCATTCTCTCCTGAGCATGGCCCTATCTCACCCTGAGCATTCATGATGAATGGTAAGAATGACAAATGTCTATTTAATTTTCCATAAGTGTCTTTTATGCAGAATTCCATTTCCAAATAATAAATGACATTTTGACAAGTGAGTTTTTCATTCCAGTTCAGAGAATGAGAAAGAAAATAACTTTTAAAACCATGAGCACTGGGAGCAGATGTCAGGACATGGCCTTCAACACTGATGATATTCAAAGCGGTTTTCACTCAGATTCCCGCACCTTGGAGAGTTCACCACTCGGGAAGATGAGCTGCCAATGCCCAAGTTGCTAAGAAATCACATTCAAATCTTTTTATTGGCTCTTGGGTATATTTTGGTTTTGTGACAAGTTGGTTCCTCATTTTAATTATTTTTTATTAGAGCATTGTGGTGTAATATGTTCAGGCAAATGTTCATCTGCAACATAACTGAAACTATAGTTTGTATTTCCCTTATGTAAAGGTTAGGCTTTAAACTTTTAGTGTTACAATATTGCCACTGATTGCCTTATAAATTAAATTATACAACTGTGAGTATTTCAAAATTTAGTGAAAATATGTATAAACATTATCCATGAGACAATTAGTATAATGAAATCTATCTTATACTGTGTTACTTACTTTTCTTATTGCCATGACAAAATATCCAACCAGAAAGGGCCTAAAGAATTAAGAATTTATTTTGATTCACATTGCAAGGGTGTCTACTAAGATGGCGATGTAAGGACAGTGGCATCAGCTTGAGGCACCTGGTCATACTGCATGTACAAGCATGAAGTCAACGGTGAGTTCTGGTATTTAGACCTGTTTCTCTTTTTTATTCAATCTCAAGCCATGAGGCAGTGATACCCACCTTCAGAGTGTACCTTCCCTCACTTAAACCTACTGAAAAGACCATCACAAGTGCATCTAGATGAATCTCCTAGATGAATCAAAGTCCGGTCAAGTTGAAAATGAAAATTAATCATCAAATCTCTCAAATATTTTTGCATTGAATATTTACTATGGTAAAATTTCCCCTCCTTATTAAGATGCAATATTAAAAAAAATCACAAACGAATTAATTTAAAAGATGGGCCACAGGAAGCTGAGAGTAAATTCCTGCTGTCCAGCTGACTAGCTGGTGACTTGCAACAAACAGCCTCCTAATGCTGGCAGCACTAAAATATCTCATATTTAAAGTGGAGTTGCACAGAAAATCATGTCGAGATTCAAAATGGTGCAAATATATGAATGATTTCAAGTGAAGTAGGTACAAAAACTGTTCCTTTTGTAGCTTCTTTTTCCTGGTAGCTATATAAAACACAAACAATTTTAAAGGGGCTTTGAAATACTTCCTTACCAATACTTTTGAAATATTGGGCACTTGTTTTCCATCTTCAGGTTTTCTGGTACAGGAAATCTAGATCGAGTGTTACTGACACATATAGTAAGTTAAGCCTCTGTCTTGAATATCTCACAGAGAGCTTGTATCAGCATGTGGAACTGTGTGCTGCTTCTTTTATAGCAGTACCTTACTGTGAAAAGTGTAAGCTGTAGGAAGAAGGGTAATTGGTTAATGGGCCTCTGCTGGAACTTCTTATCCTAATGTAAACTAGGAGAGGATTGGGGTTGTGAAGTGGTTTGTGTGACCTTCATGGGAAGTGTTTTTGGAGTCTGCTTTTCCTGTCTTGTGAAATCTGTGCTTATCCAAATTCTTTAAGGCATTAGTGCTATGAAAGAAGAGTCCCACTCAAAAATAACTCATTATTAAAAATAAAACGAACTCTAGTATAGCTGAACTGGCTTCACGGTAAGTTACTGTCTTTATTGATGCTCTATTGGATGCTGAATTTTGAAGACTTATTACAAGGCCTTCTATACCACTTACTTTAACCAATTCAGGCATTTATTTAGGTTTATTGCTTCCCAATACCAACATTGTACACATGTATGCAGACCCACATACTCTGAGTCTTGCCAACTGAGCATCTTCACAATTTTACCTACCTAACACACTCTAGGATTTCAACGTTCAAAACAGAAGTCTCAAAATCTGTATGAATCATAACAACTTAACTAAAATATTTTGAAATCTAAGAATTTTACAAATATGAGCCACTGATCAGTAGGACATTTACTGCCAGTAATATAGTATGCTGTGCTTTTCAACTTATTTTTAAAATCATATCTTTCTTTTCCAATTATTATTATTTCATTCACATTACATCCTAATCACAGCCCCGCTTCCTAGTCCCATAGGACAAGATACCTCCTCTCCTGATGAGGGCCAACCAAGCAGCCCAGTGAGCGGAATGGGATCCAATCATAGGCAACAGAGTAAGAGACAGCATTTGCTCTACTTGTTAGGGGACCCACATGAAGACCAAGCTGCACATTTGTTTCAAATCTGTAGGGCCCTAGGACTGGCTTCTGTATGCTTCCAGGTTAGTTGACTCTCCAGGTCTTCCTGTGGCGTCTTTGACCCCTCTAGCTTGCTCAAGTTTATCTCCCACTCTTCAATAAGGCATCCCCATCCCAAGATTCGGTAGGTGTTTGGCTGTGAGTCTCTGCATCTGTTTCCATCTGCTGCTGTATGAAGTCTCTCATGAGACAGTTATGCTAATTTCCTGTCTAAAAGCACAGCGAAGCATTATTAATAGTGTCCGCGGTTGGCTCTTTCCCATGGATGGGTCTTAAGTTGTGGCAGTAATTGGTTCTCTCAGTTGTCTCGGTTCCATCTTTATCTCATTGTGTCTTGGAGGCAAGACAAATTTTGGGCTGAAGGTTTTGGGAGTGGTTAGTATCTCCATCCCTCCACAGGAAGTCCTTCCTGGCAACAGGAGTGGTCACTTTAAACTCTATATCCTCCGCTGGTAGAAATCTCAGTTAGTGTGGAGAGCCTTGCCGCGAGCAATCGCATGCGTGCTGTGAGCAATCGCCATTATAAGATAGTAAACAAGCCTTATGGGCAAGTGCAAGAGTGAACTAACGCCTAGTCACTGCCCATCTCGCGGCATAGTAATGGGGTGATGGGCGAGCAACGAATCAGGAGCTGTCATGCCACATCAGGTCAGCTGAAACGTCTCGCTGAGGGCTATATAAGCAGCACCATTTTCCCGGTTCGGGGTCTTCCCTCCTGAGAAGTAAGCAATAAAAGCTTTGCCACAGAAGATTCCGGTTGTCCTGAGTGTGTTCTTGCCGGCGGGGACAAAAGCTCGGGATAAGTTAGGACCACCCCATAGAGTCCATATATCCTCCCCCATCCCAGGCCTCCAGATAGTCAACAGAGATGCCCCCACCTCTTTCCATTTTCCCTGCCACCTCAAGCCCACACTCTCCTCACACCTGATTACCATCCCCTTTGAAAATACTACCCCTTCCACTCAGCTCCTCTCTCCACCCATCTCCAATGATTATTTTGTTTCCCTTTCAGAGTAAGATTCATGCATCCTTCCTTGCACCCTTCTTATTACACAGTTTCCTGGAGTCTATGGATTGCAGCATGGTTACTCGGTAATTTGTGTCTAATGTCTACTTAAAAGTGAGTACATTGCATATGTGCCTTTCTGCGTCTGGAATTACCTCATTCAGGATGATATTTTCCAGTTCACTCAATTCATAATATCCTTGTTTTTAATGGCTAAGGAGTATTCTATTGAATAATTGAACCATGTTTTCTTTATCCATCTTTCAGTTGAGGAGCATCTAGGTTGTTTCCAGCTTCTGGCTATTACAAATAAAGTTGCTATGAACATAGGTGAGCAAATGTCGCTGTAGTATAGTAGGGCATCTTCAGAGAATATGTCCAGGAGTGGTACAGTTTCACCCTGGGTACTATGCTCAATTTTCTGAGAAACCTCTAAAAAGCTTTCCAAAATTTTGGTACCAGTTTGCATTCCTGACAGCAGAGGAGAAGTGTCCCCTTTGCTCCACATCCTAGCTAGCAGGTTCTTTCTGTCACTTGAGATTTTGATCTTAAACACTAAGAGGAGCATTAGGTGGAATCTCAGATTTGTTTTGATTTGCATTTCCCTGATTGTTGGGCCCTATTTGGCCCTGGATTGGGCCTTAAGGAATCCCCCCAAACCCCCTCCCCAGAGCCTTGCTCAAGTTTTGAAAACTGTCTCAGTCACTTTAGTACTGGAGTGACTCAGCCCGACCTGCTTGAGCCTGCCTTTGCCTAGCTACTGCTGTTGGCTCAGTCAGTCACCTGATACCCTTCTTCAGCCTTCCCCTCCCACTATGTCATCTCAACTCAGCAACACCCCCCCACCACCACCTCCTCTCTCAGCTCTTTATAAACAAAAGGATTGATACAATTAAAGAAATCCTGCTTTGACGACAGACTCCACTCTCCGGGTGGTTATTCTCCTGGACTCTCTGGACTGCAAGTGATACAAGCCGTGACACTCACCATGTCACTCCAGCCCAGCCCCGGAGACACTTGGCTGGACCAGGTTGTCTCCTCTTAGTCCAGACCTGCCGGCTGAAATTGAATATTTCTTTAAGTGTTTCTGGACCATTTGAGATTCCTTTATTGAGAATTCTCTGTTTAACTCTTCACCCCATTTTTAATTGGGTTAATTAGTATATTGATATCTAATTTCTGGAGTTCATTATATATTTTTACTTTAACTAGCCGTCAGTTAGATGAACGGTTGGTGAAGGTCTTCCCATTCTATTGATGGGGTCCTTAGCCTTGCAAAAGGTTTTCAGTTTAATGAGGTTCCATTTATGAATTTTTGTTCAGAGTGTCTGAGCTATTTATTGATGTTCTGTTCAGGAATTTGTCTCCTGTGCAATTGAGTTCATGGTAGTTCCCAACTTTTTCTTCTATTAGAATGAGTGTATCCAGTTTTATGTTGAGGTATTTGATCCACTTGGACTTGATTTTTGTGAAGAGTGATAGATATTGGTCTATTTAGATTTTTATACATGCACAGATCCAGTTAGACCACCGCTATTTGTTAAAGACATCTTCCTTTTTTCATTGGTTTTGGCTTCTTTGTCAAGAATTCATAGGTGTCTGGATTTACTTCTGAAACTTTGATTCTATTCCATTGATCAACTTGTCTATTTTTATGCCAATCCCATGGTGTTTTATTGCTATTTATCTGTAGTATAGCTTGAAATCAGAAATGGTGATATCTCCAGAAGTTCTTTTATTGTACAGGATTAAAACTATTTATTCAGCTATCCTGGGTTTTTTTGTTTTTCTATATGAAGTTGAGAATTGTTGTTTCGAGGTCTGCAAATAACTGTGTTAAAATTTTGGTGGGAATAGTATTGAATCTGTAGATTGTGTTTGGTAAGATGGCCATTTTCACTATTCAATCTTTCTGATCCATGAGCCTGGAAGGTATTTCCACATTCTTATATCTTCCTTGTTTTTGTGGGGTTTTTTGTTTTGTTTTGTTTTTTGCTTTTGTGTTTTTTGTTTGTTTGTTTGTTTGTTTTTGCTGCAGAGACTTGAAGTTTTTGTCATACAGGTCTTTTACTTGCTTGGTTATAAGTACACCAGTGGCTATTGTAAAATGGTGTTGTTTCTGTTTCACTAATTTCTTTCTCAGTTCATTTATTGTATATATGAAGGAGGGCTACTAATTTTTTTGAATTAGTTTTCTATCCAGCTACTTTTTTTTTGAAGAAGTTTTTTGTTTTTTGTTTTTTGGTTTTCTTTTTTACTCAGAAATCTGCTTGCCTCTGCCTCCCAAGTGCTGGGATTAAAGGCATGTGCCACCTCTGCCCCGCTTTAGCTGTAGGAATTCTCTGGTAGAATTTTGGGGGTCACTTACATATACTACCATATTATCTGTGAATGGTGATACTTTGACTTCATCCCTTCCAAGTCGTATCCTTTTGATTTTCTTTAGTTGTCTTAATGCTCTACCTAGAAGATAGATACATAGTGTGTGTGTGTGTGTGTGTGTGTGTGTGTTTCCTAATTTTTCTGGCATCAAATTATTTCTTTCCTGTGGTTTTTTGGGGTAAAGTTAACCTTCTTGGTTTGGAGTTTTCCTTCTAGTATTTTCTGTAGTGCTGTAGTTGTGGATAGAAATTGTTTAAATTGTCCTGGAATATCTTGTTTTCTCCATATATGGTTTTGCTGGGTATAGTATTCTAGGTTGGTGTCTGTCATTTCTTAGAGACTATAAGACATCTGTTTAAGTCTTTCAAGCTTTCAGCGTCTCTGTTGAGAAGTCTGGTGTAATTCTGACAGGTCTGCCTTTGTATGTTACTTGGCCTTTCCCCCGTGTAACTTTTAATATCCTTTTGTTGTTGTTCTGTAGACTGAGTGCTTTGATTATTATATGGTGGGAGGATTTTCTTTTCTGATCCAATGTAATTGGTGTTCTGTAAGCTCCTTGTATGCTTATAGTGTCACTTTCTTATGTTGGGATTTTTCTTATATGATTTTGTTGAAAAATGTTTTTTGGTACTTGGAGCTAAGAATCTTTATTTTCTTCTATTCCTATTATTCTTCGGTAAGGTCTTTTCATATCCCAGATTTCCTGGATGTTTTGTCTCAGGAATGTTTTAGATTTTTCATTTCTTTGTTGTATGAATTTCTTCTCTCATGTCTTCTATGCCTGAGATTCTCTCTTCCATCTCTTGTTTTCTGTTGGTGATGCTTGTGGCTGTCATTCCTGTTCTCCTCCCTTTACTTTCCATCTCTGGATTATCTTTACTTTATGCTTCTATTTCCATTTTCAGGTCTTGAACAGTTTTTTTTTTCCTTCACATGTTTAATTGTGTTTTCCTGTATTTCCTCTTCATAGGCCTCTACGATCTTCATAAGATTGAATTTAAGGTCATTTTCATGTGCTTTGGTTGTGTCAGGATATCCAGGGCTTCAGGTTGTAGGGTAGATAGCTGTGCTCTGAAGGTATCATATTGCCTTGACATTTGTTGATTGTGTTCTTCTTTTGTTTTTTGTTTTGTTTTGTTTTGTTTTGTTTTGTTTTTTGAAACAGAGTTTCTCTGTATAGCCCTGGCTGAACTGGAACTCACTCGGTAGACCAACCTGCCATAGAACTCAGAAATCCGCCTGTCTCTGCCTCCCAAGTGCTGGGATTAAAGGCATGTGCCACCACTGCCCAGCTGTTGATTGTGTTCTTAAGCTGGCCTTTAACCATCTGGTTGTCACTTGATGTTCCTGATGTAGCAGGTATTGTAAAGGGCAGCCTAACATGGATATTCCTACTGTAGCAGATCTCTGGTGTACAGCCAAGGGCTGGAAAAAGGAATTCAGGAAACAATTCAAGTCTCCTAGCACCTGAGTGTGTTCCTGGAGACATGGCAGGTAGGGGATTTTATGCAGGGTGACGGTATGTAACCTGTCTATTTCTGGTTCCACAGGGATGGGAATGGCAGGCTGAGAGTCTCTGCCTGACTAATACAAATGCCAACCATCAGACTGAGCCTGGTGACCCCAATAGAAGAGCTAGGGGAAGGACTGAAGGAGCTGAAGGGGATCGCAACCCCGTAAGAAGAGCTCATAATCAGCTAACCGGTTCACCCAGAGCTCCCAGGGACTAAATCACCAACCAAAGAGTATACATGGAGGGAGCCAAGACTCTAGATACATATGTATCAGAGGATGGCCTTAACTGCCATCAATGGCCTTGGTTTTGTGGAGGCTTGATTGCCCAGTGTAGTTGATGCTAGAGGGGTGAGGTGGGCATGGGTGGAGGAGCACCCGCAAAGGGGCAAAGGAGAGGGGGGAGAAGGGGAGTGAGATGGGGATTTGTGGAGGAGTAAAATGATTAATTTAAAAAAAAAAAACATTTGATATAATTGCAAAGGGCCCAGGCTTGGTTCCCAGCATCCAAATAATGATGTGATATGATAGTGATACTGGTTCACAATCATCAGTGACTTCAGTTTCAGAAGATCTGGTATCCTATTCTGGCACCCACAAATACAGGGCACATACATGGCACATATACATACAGGTAGGTTAACACAGATACATACAAAATAAAATAAAATAATTAATTCAAACACAGGATTTTGACTGGTAGGCTCTCAATTAACAATAATTTCTAAACAATATGTAATGGAATATCATTTTAAAAGTGATAATATTCGAATTGTGATAACATGTGCACATTTGAAAATATAAGATATACCTATTGTTCATAGTTCCTCAAAGTAAAAGGTGTAAAGTGTTTGTTTCATAAATTCATTTCAAAAAAGTTAAACAAAATATAAAACTTTCATAGAAAATCAAGTGCATTTTACAGATAATCTCAGATAAAATGAAAATAAAAGAAATAAGTTTTAAAATTACTTGTGGTGCCAGAAGTATGGCTCAGTGAATGAAGTACTTGCCAAGCAGCCACTAAGACAAGAGTTTGTATCCTTAGAGATAATAATCCAACATAAAAGCTAAAAGGGCTTGGCACCCTTTGTATAACGCCAGATCACAGGAAGCTGTAAACTAAAGCTCTTGGACAAACTGGCTAGTTTGACTAGCAAAAATGACAACCTGTAGATTTAGCAAGAGGCCCTGCCTCTATAAATAAAGTGGAGAGTTGTTGAGGAGAAGCCCCATCATCAACTTCTGGCCTACACACACACACATACACATGTGTATGAGCACTAACATATGGCTGTGCAAACTGTTGTGGGTGGGCCTGGTGTTGTTTGTATTTTGATGTTAATTCCATTGTCCTGGGAAGGGCTGTAGACAAGGAGTGAGTCACTTACTCAGGTGATTTCTTGTGAACCATTCCCTGATGAATAAAGGAGCCAATCACTGGGAAAGTAGGCGGGACTTCGGGGGGTTGGAGAGGGGAAGAGAGGAAGCAGGAGAGAGATCGTTTTTTTTGTTGTTGTTGTTGTTGTTTTTTGTTTTTTGATGGGAATAGCATGAGGGCAAGATGTAATTACTAGTGTCTCCTGATTTCAATGGTGGAACCATCAGGATTCGCCACCAGAGATAGATTTAATAAGGCTTACAAGATTAGGATTTTAGTTGTTGCACCCAGTGATTGAGTTACTGTTGTTTCTGAACTAAGTTTGTGTTGCGGTTTCCTCCATGTGGCAGCTCCTCTGGTTTCAAAAGAGAAAGGTACAGTGGCAAAGCGTGAGTTTGTCTGATGTGCACCACAAAGGCCGTGGGGGTTTTGAAGCATGGGGGCTGGCATGGTAGTAACTTGTTAGTTTGAACTTAATGAGCTGGGTGGGGAGATTTTGAGAGAGTATCCATGAGATGAGAGCTGGCCAGCAAGATCTATTGGGCAGAGAATAGCAGGATATAGCACTGGAAGCTTGCCTCCTTTTATTATTTCCCACAACAAAACACATGTAAACATACATACACACAGCAAAAATTACTCCAAATCACTGAAGTACCTGTCTAAAATTTGGGAAATTTACCAAACTGGTGTTTCTTATTTATATCCTTAGAAGATGTTAGGGAACCTTAGTCAATGGGTGCTATTGCTGTGAGCATGAACTATGTATGTCCCTTACCTATTGCAAGCAAAATCACAGCTCATGAAAATTAGAGTTTTTATTATTAATTCATCACTATAATTTCTAGAATAATTGGCCAATATATAACGAAAGTAATTATTGTTTATTTTAATAATAATGAACTTCTTCCTCTTTTGAGCTTCATCATATTGCTCATTGGGCATTAATGTGCCAGAAATCAGATAAATAAGCTAAATTGCAGCCATCCTTGTAGAACTTTTAGCTTATAAAAAGATATCATTGTAACATTTAAGTAAACTTACTTTATTTGGAAATAGTGTCTTCCAGCTGCTGAGTGTTTCTCCTCTCCTATGATGGGATCACTTTTTAAACTATAATTATAATTATTTTCATGTAACATTTTCATGTAAGAATAAAGAATGAGAACACTATGAAAGAAAGAAAGGTAACAGTCAAAGCTAAACATGAAAAACACCCATGAAGAGTGCATAGAACTTCTTAATTTAGAGATGGGGCAGAAGACTGCATGATTATCATGTTCAAGAATGAGAGCTATTTTATATACTGGTGAGCTCATTCTAGGGGTAAAATCAGCTGCTGCAAAGCCTGATCACCTCAGGTCAATTCCTGGGCCCCACGTGGCAGAAAGAGAGAACTGACTCCTACAAGTCAACTTCTGAGCTCCACAAACAGGCGCTGACAAGCGCCCTTCTCAACCTCCAACACTCATATCACACAAGTATGTTTTAAAGAGTCAAAAAAAAAAGTTTTTAAATGGTGATTTAACCCCAAATACTATGATTTGGTTGAAACATAGAGTGTGTAGGTAGAAAGTGAGTTGAACTCTTGATATTACCCAGTAACTTCTATAATAATTTTATAGCTCCTTTAAAAAGAACAAAAAAAATCACTAAAAAATGAGAAACATAACACAGGGCATTTGTTTTATTCCATTGGAACACATGCGATTAACTATTTTACCAAAGTATGAATAGTGAGAACTAAGCTTAGTGAAGATAGCTCTGGTTCCTAAGATATCAGAAACCGCAATGAAAACAACTCTGAAAAGTATTCCTCTAAGGGAATCAGAAGGTGCTGTGTACTCAGCCAACAGAGGAAAGCAATCTCCCCAGCTGTAAAGCTATGCTGTCTGGATATGATTAAATTTAACGCTATTTTATCTTTGGAGGAAGGGAAAGACAAACTAACAAGGAAGACAGGTTTATTACTTCTGCATAACAAATGCTCAGCTTGGTAAAAGATCTTTGATACTATCTTCTTCAATGTCCCTTTTCCTGCTATAAATGGGACTAAGTTTGTTTCATGGCTCAAGTCCCACATTAAAAGTGATTGTTTTACCAACCCACATTCAAAATTTCTGAGCCAGAAGTACTCCTCTCTAAAAGAACTTCAGGGACAAAAATAGAGAAGAGACTGAAGGAAAGGAGGTCAAGTGACTGCCCCAACTGGGGATCCACCTCATGGGGAGGCTCCAAGACCTGACACTATTCTTGATGCTATGATATGCATACAAACAGGAGCCTAGCATGGCTGTCCTTTGGGAGACCCTACCAGCAGCTAAGTGAGACAGGCACAGATACTTATACCCAACCATAGGACTGAAGTCAGGGACCTATGTGGTTGAATTAGGAGAAAGATGGAAGAAGCAGAAGAGGAGGGAGACTCCATAGGAAGTCCAGAAGTCTCAACTAGCCTGGAAACCTGGGAGCTCTCAGACAGTAATCCACCAACTAGGCAGCATACATGAGCTAGTCTGAGGCCCTGACACATATACAGCAGAGGACTGCCTAGTCTCGTCTCAGTGAAAGAATATGTATGCAATCCTCCTCGAGAGACTGGAGGCCCCAGGAAGGGTAGAAGCCCGGAGGGAAGGGGGGGCGGTAGGACAGCATCCTCTCAGAGACAGGAGGATGAGGAATGGGTTGAGAAGCTGTGGGAGGGGGGACCAGGAGGGAGAGCAACAGCTAGATTGTAAATAATTATTTTTAAAAAGTGATTGTTTAATTTCTGGCTCTACAGAAGGCCACATCTGTGATTGCTTTCTTATAAGAGTCATACTTATTGGTTTCATAGTATTTTCCTGAAATATATAAGTGTTGTGTCTGGCCAATAGATCACAACCTGGGTTCTAGCCTGGAAAGGCATTTTGGAAACCTGGAAGAGAAGAGGGGCTGGGCTGCGCGAGATAAGGAAGGAACCAAGACAAAGCTCTCTGCTCAAGGTTCAATTTTTACTATTTCAGCACGCAGTTATAAAGGAAGGGGGAGGGGCCCAATTCCCACCAAATAATCCAGGGATCCAGTAGCAGGGTGATCACGTGATGGCTTCAGAACAGCAAAGCGGCAGGTTCCAGCAGTAGGCGTGGCAGAAAGATTGAGCGAAAAGCTCCACCCCTGAGCAAGCAGGTTTCAGGCTGGGGGAGGGGAGACTACATCTCCTCTCTGTTGTTAATAAAAATAAAAAGAAAAAAGAAAAAGCTGGCCTGAGGCAAAAAAATTAATCTATGTTCAATAGTTCTGCCTGAATTTTTAGGGCTAAAGAAAAAAACCTGTCTCTGTGGGATTCCTTAACTTTTCTTATGGTAAAACGTATCTGGATAAGACTGTCCTTTCTATCCTAGTAAACAACTAACAGAAAAGCCCTGAGCAGTAGACTCTGACTTTATAATGCTAATTAGTGCTGAGTAGGTAACTTCCTAGTTGAATTTTAAGTAGGGCTTTGGAACTCTGGCTAAGCTTGACTGAACAATTTTGAAATACACTATATTAAGAATAACAGAGTTGATATTCCTCCGCATTTTGGATGGACAGGCGGGAAACAGGGAGAAGGGGGTAACGACCGGCTCCGTAGTACAAGGCCAGTTGGCTTTTTTAGGGTGGTAGGCAGTGAAGGGCTTGCCCTTCCAACAGTATGGTCTCCCCCCTATTAATTAAGTTTAAAAAGGCCACGCTTAACTGAGGCCTTTTTATATGAGGCCAACCCACTACCTCCACCTCACTAGACCTCCCCACTCTCTAGGTCCTCAAGTCTCTTGAGAGTTAGGTGCATCTTCTCAGACTGAGTCCAGACCTAGCAGTCCTCTGCTATATATGTGTTGGGGACCTCATATCAGCTGGTGTATGTTGCCTGGTTTGTGGCTCAGTGTCTGAGCAATCTCAGGGGTCCATGTTAGTTGAGACTGCTGGTCTTCCTATAGGGTTGCCCTCCTCCTCAGCATTTTCCAGCTTCTCCCTAATTCAACCACAGGGGTCACCAGGTTCTGCCAATTGATTGAGTGTAAATATCTGCGTCTGACTCTTTTCAGCTGCTTGTTGGGTCTTTCAGAGAGCAGTCATGCTAGGCTCCTGTTTGGAAGGAAGTTTTAATCCAGGCTGAAGTGGAAAGTGTTTTAGTTTCCTTTCTATTGCTGTCATACAAGATCAAGTTTGAAAGCAACATGAAGCTTATGTCAGATAATAGCTGTAATCCATCCTGAGAGGTCAATTCAGGATTTCAAGGCAGGAGCCTGGATACAGGAACTGAAGTCGAGACCATGGAGAAATGTAGCTGCTTATTGGCTTGTTCCTCCTGGTGTGGGCAGTTTTCTCTTTTACAACCTAGGATCATCTGCCCTTCTACATTAATCACTAACCAAGAAAATGCCCCATGGCCTGCATATAGGACAAGCTGGTGAGAAAGTACATTTTCTCAACTGTACTTCTCTTTTCTCAGATGACTCAAGTTATCAAAACTAATGAACATAGAATCACAGATGGTTAATGTGATGAAAATAAGAAGCTAAGTACTCAGCAATAAACAGGAAATCTATATCAATCCTGTCTCTAGTTAGGCTTAGGGGACATGGAAAAAGAGCAACTGGAAGAATGTAAGAGCCAAAGGATGGTAGGAGTGCTGTGAAATGCTGTCTTGTGGGCAGGATATGGCCATTGCAATGATGAAAGCACAGCACCTGTGTTTAGCTGTGCAGGATCTATCCAGCAAACACTGGCATATGTGGGGTAGATAAGCATCCTATCCCATCTCTTACTGAGGAGGTTGGGATAGTGTGTACATAAAGTTTAAACTTTTTTTTCAAAGACATGGCCACTGGTAGCCTGTCCGTGCTCCAGATGATATCTCCACACCTATGCACATACGGGCAACACTAACTGGACGGAAGGAGTTATCAAAACAAACAAAAATTTGAGGAGGGAATTGTATTCAGAGTGGGAGAGATAAGAGGAGGAAAATTAATGTTTGGTGTAGTCATATTTCATTCTACATATATATTCTCCACAAAGTAAATTTTTTAAAAAGAAAAGGATTTTATTTGAAGAATTTTGCCAACAAAAAAGAAACAATGAATTTTCTTTGGAGAATATATGTATTTTATTTTGTTAAAAAGTGATAATATAAGACTGAGGCATCCTATACAAAAGAACAATAAAATAAAGGTAAATAAGAAATGATGACCTCTTCTGGAGTGTCTGAAGACAGCTACAATGTACTTTACATATAATAAATAAATAAATAAATAAATCTTTGAAAAAAAAAAGAAAATATCCAATAAAAAAACATTCTTTAAAAAAAAAAAAAAAAAAGAAAAAAAGAAATGATGAGAGCATGAGAAATAGTCTTCCCAGGAAAGAATACACCAATTAGTTATCCAATCCCAAAGGGTTATCCCTGAAAATATACATACAAGTAACACTACACATACTAAGCAAAATGTCTATATTTGGAAATGTATTTTATACACACACACACACTATGCATATATATATATATATACACACACACATATATATATTCAATATTCATATATTGAGTATATGTGTGTGTGTGTGTGTGTGTGTGTGTGTGTGTACGTATATATTCAATAACAATTACAAAAAAAGTGGCCATGAATTTGAAAGACCAAAAGAAGGGGTATACAGGAGTGGGGGTGGGGGTGGGATTTGAATAGGAAAGGGAAGAAAGTTGTAATTATATTAGAATCTCAAAAACAAAACAGTAAATTTAAAAATATGTGATCATTTTTAACATCCCTAATAATAAAAAGCAGCATCTCATAACTTCTGATAGGACACTCTGCAAAAGACCCAACACTTCTGCTGTGTCCTGGCCACATTATACATCCTCAGTTTAACTTTAAACACCCAGCTCTACCAGGTATAGAACATCCTACAGAGGAACTGATTAACACATCAAAGTTGTCACGGAAATCATAAAGAACCATCAAAGATTGAGAAATCATCAAACTTAAGGATGTTAATGACATAGGACAGTCAACTGCAGTGTGGAATGCTGGGCTAGATGTTGGTATTAGTTTTTTTGTTTTTTTTTTGTTTGTTTGTTTGTTTGTTTTTAGAAAAAAAAAACAACTGAAGAACTGTGGGGGCAAAACTGTGATTTCCGAGTTTTGGAATTGTTCAAAGATTATATGTGCTACAAATATAAGCAGCTCTCATAAGCTGAAGCTTATAGAATGTTTTTTTAAAATATTTTCTGAAGCAAACAAGATTGCTTCTCTCCTTCACACACTTTTTATTCTCAGCATGGGCTCGCATACATTCTAACTCCACAAAATTACTTGAGGGAAAAACAGATTGAACTTAGTTTCAGTAATATGATTACAGAGGGCTAGCTAACCGTTTCCCAGTTGAGATTGCTTTTCTGTTCTTATTCCTTTGACAATAGTTTCAGTATCTACCCTACAAAAGAAGAAAAAGAGGACTTTGTGTATTCATGTACAAATCTTTTCTCTCTTAAAGCACTTGAATTTGGTCACCTAGTGAAGGAACGTCTCCAAACACCACCTCTGTTACATGTCTATGTTGATAATGTTACCAGCTAGGTGTCTTTGATTAAAGATTTGATGGTAGTTAACCATCTTACTCAATTGCATTGCAGTATTTCCAGAGTCTGTCCTGCACAGTAAAGTTTGTTAAAAAAGGGTCAAAGGGAAGCCAAACCTCTCTATTGGTGGCCTGCGATTCCACCATATTATATATATATATATATTTTTCTTTCTGAAAGTATAATGTAGCATAAAGTGGAAATAAAATATAAACCAGCAATTTGTAAATCACTCAAACTGCCACGGTATTGGTTCAGTATCAGTCAAACTGAGTGACTTTCTTCTATTTCTCCCTTCAATAGACAATTCTTCAGCTGAATTCACTATACTATTAATCATTAAAGACCAAGGGATCCCATAGACTAGTTGTTCTTCCCTGTAGGTCACGACCCTCGTGGGGGTCGAAAAACCCTTTCCAACTCAAAAGAGTAGCAAAATTACAGTTATGAGGTAGCAACAAAAGTAATTTTATGGTTGGGGTCATTACAACATGAGGCACTCTATTAAAGGGTTGTAGCATTAGGAAGGCTGAGAACCACTGTTTTAGGCAGAAACTTGATTAGACAGCAGATTGAGTTCATTATTTCCCCCGAGTTTTGATAATTGAAGATGCTTTCTTACCTTGTCATGTTCTTGTATGCAGTCAACAAAGTGATAGAAATAGTTAACACATTAACACCATGAAGCCTCACCTATTCAGTTGAATATAATTAGAGATTTTTAGTAGTAAGCCTTTAGAGACAAGATTGTACCTGTTATTTATATTTAATATAGATTAAAAATTCTTTCTGCTTATTATTAAAAACAGTTGGAACTATTGCTTGCATTTCAACATGTGGTTGTTTTAAGTGTCTTTGCATCATCCTGAAAATTGTATTCTTAAATTTGACCAATTAAATTGATTAATTAAAATCATCTTTATTTTTCTTCACCATCCCCATTTTTTCATTTTTAAAATGTATTATTGGTCAAAATGTCATGACATTTTCACTTAAGTAAAATTTGTATTCTTATTTCATCATTAACAGTTATAAAAATTTTAAGCTGTTATTTCATTAAATATTCATAGCAGAATTATAAAATAATAAACAGATGTAATTTTATTGTTTAAAATTATTGATAAATTATATTTATGATATTTATCACTAATATTTTTCAAATATCTATCACTTATACAGGTGATTCAAAAAGTTTGCATGATTTAAAAGGTTATCTAGTTGTTTGCTAGATAATAGCCAGTTGGTTGTTGATTGGTTGTATATAAGCTTATAATATACCAAATTAATCACATTCATCCTCAATTATTTATTCTAGCAATATATAATATTATATTCACACTTCGAGTGACTGATTAAATTTCTGTATGGGAAACCGAAGAAAACTTCCAAGCGATTACATAGAAAATGCTTGATCACTCTTGAAATAGATGTTTGGTTAGCTCATTTATAACTCAGCTTCTTCCTACCACTTGCTCATTTAACCAAGATATACTGATTAGATAAGATAGTAGCCTTGCTATTTCAGTTGCTCTGTGGTATCAAAAAACTGCTGTGCTGGAGATTAATAAGACCTGTACTCTGTTTTTTAAATAAAATTTCTCATTAAGAATAATTTAAAATTTTCATTTTATAACTCAGGTTCCTTAAATGATTATATAAATATCTATTAAATACATTCAATCTCATCCTTTGATCAAAAGATATAAAATAATTGCTCCCTGACTCATCACAGCAAATATTTGTTGAACCCAGGTTTTCTAGGACTTTAGAAATGTTAAGACCAGATACAAGCAAATGATTGCCTAATAAATGACATGATATGCCAAAGTCAACTTCAGGTGGATAACAGCTTGGAGTTATCTAACAACACATGTTCATTGTGCTATTTTGCCAGGAGAATGGACAGTGATTTGCATCATCTTCACCCCAAATTAGTATTTTTGCTACAAGATAGTTTTTTCATAAATACAAAATACAACAAGGCAAAGTCAACATTTTTCACATATTCCAAGAATGATTCTTCAAAGTGAAAATATTAAGGTTTTGTAATAGAACTAATGGGGCTATTAGCTGCCATTCAGAGTCCTCAATCAAGGCAGCCCATTCTCTAGATACACTCATGGAGTCTGATAACATCTTTCTTAAATGGGATAATGGAGTAAAAGGGGAAGTCAAACATGTAAGAGTCCTGTATAATCTTTGTGCTTAGAGAATAGCTTATCCCTGATTTCCACTTGTATATAAATATATTCTCTGCTTCACAGCCTTGATTCTTAATTGGAGAACTAGTCATGGTATGAATTTTAGATTCCTTTTTTAGGATATACCATTACGTTGGCCCAAGTTTCAAAGTGATGACTGTGAATTATATGAATTAAATGTGGTACGGTTTGATCCTTTGTTTTAATGCACAAATTTGCCCATGCCCATTGTATTACCACAGCAGAACTAACTATTAATGTTACGTACACTGAAGAAAATAAGTATTTCACTCATACTTCACTAAACGATCTGTTACTTCAATAGTGCTAGTTAAATCAGGACCACCCTCTCCACATAGTACAGGAACTTGAGTTATAAAATGGAAAGTTACATACTGCTTAGCTCACAATTTCAGAGAAGCGGCTAATGACGCAAAAAGAAACCATGGAAGTATCTATGCTTATGATCCAGAGCCTCAGAGAACTCCATTAATCATGCAGTATTATCTGGAACAGAAGCCAAAAACGAAGAGAGTATATTAACATGAAGATGCATAACAGTAACTTAAAATGTTTTGTAGCTGAAATACACATCTACAAAGGGGTATGTAATGACAACAAAGATAGATTTGCTTTCAGATGTATAAAAGTTTGATGTCATGCTCAGTAGATAGATAGATAGGTAGATAGATAGACAGACAGACAGACAGACAGACAGATAGATAGATAGATAGAGATAGTTATATGGATCAAATGTCTGTGGCTGGAATTCACTTATCTTTATGAAAGGTGATAGTCCTATGACCTCTGTGTGTTCCTTGTTAGGCTGAGCACTAATACCTGACTTACAGACACTTTGCCTCTGATTTCTATGTCCTTTTGCTGAGCTCTGCCTTTGATCTGGATACTTTGCAACTCCTTTTTTACCTCTTACCTCACCTCTGAGCCCCAGTTTAGAGACAACCTCCTTTAAGACATTTCCACCATCTTAGATTAGCATAATGTCATTCCAAGTTTTCTTTGCTGTAGCTTTATGCTCTTTACATTTTAATCAATTTTAGCAAAGGATAACAGAGTGGAGTCCATGCTTACATATCTGCTCACCATTCTATTGCTGGCATTCAGTCTATTGTGTGGCATATAACAAATGTTTCAAACAGACCATAAATTAAGATAATTGCGAATTTAATGTGTCTTCATGGCATGGGTAATATAGCTCCATTGTTCAAGTGAGAAATTATGGGGTTTCCTAAGGGTACAGAGATAGTACTTATCAAAGCCAGGATAAGACATTTGTCACTATACTGCCACCTATAGAAACACTGTCAAACGTGAAAACAAGTTAGCTTTTGCCACAGGCCATTAGACATTATGTGTGTATCATAAACAATGGCACCATTACTACCAAATCCTTGGCCATGGAAGGAGAAACATAAACAAACACTATAAACACTGTAGGGGGCTTCATTGGTATTTCTTCAAGTACTCACAGAGCATAAGCTAAGTTACAAATTCTAATCACACACACACACACACACACACACACACACACACACACACACTTGCATTCTACATTCCAATTTGACATCACCTCAGCTAAAATGAATTAGTGGGACCTGTTTAGCAATATTAATTTGGCTTTTGTTGATTTGTCCCATCTTGAAAAAGGCAAACCTGGATAAAAGGACGTCTTCTGGGTCCAAAGAACTAAATTCCTTCCCTATTTGTTAAATATGTGATTTGTCTTTGGTATATTCCCAATATTCTATGATAGAATTCGCCTATGCTTTAAAGAGACGTGTTTTCTGTCCTGATTACTCCAGAGTGTTTCGATAGCATTTTAAAAAGGTAGAAAATGTAGAGTAATATGAGATTTACTGTTATTAACGCTTTGCCATGTCAACCCACAACCTTCCTCATTCCTACTGACTATTTTATTTATAATTTTAATGGCTATTTTCTAGAAGAAATAGAAAGCAAAAACCCAGAAATTCACAAGAATCTCAAGTGCAAGGCAGAATGTAAAATGATAATCAGTCAATCAACCTTAAGGGAAAGGCCCCGATCCTTACTGATGGCCATAAGCATTGCTAATGTCACTTTCTCATCCTAGTGTGAATAATCAGGGAGTAAAAGCAAAAAATGGGTGTTATCAGTACTGTGTTTACTCTATTTCTAGGTAACGTACTTTTATCTATGACTTTTATCTAGCTATCTTTATAAAATGGGACCAATATATATATTTTTAAAACATTTTAAAAATAAATTTATAATTTGACAATTCCACGCTTGTATATAATATATTCTGGTCACATGTGGCAAAGCTCTGCTAATTAAGGTCAAAGTCTACCATTAACTAGATAGTCTTCTGGGGCTCTTCAAAATATGGAGGACTCATTGGGGAATTTGAAACCTCCACACACTGTCTGAGGAATGTCACATAGCCTTAGTTAGATGACTGAATCAAGTTCTTTTCTCCTGCTAAGAACCCATTCAGCCACTCCTAAAATGCTTCCCCTGGCTAATGAGGCATTTCAGTACCCTAAGCCTTCAGCCAATGAAACCCAGGTTGTGGTCTGCTGGCCGGACACAACAAATGACCTTTGCCCAGGCTGGATATTCCTAACCCCAGCTTCACAAATTATAAAAACCTCGAATCACAATAAGTAAAGTTGTACTGCCTTCCGGCAGCTGGTCCTGTTGTCATCATTCACTGTACATACTCACTGTGCTTCCAAATCCCCATTCGTCCTGGACCTATGTCAGCTGGAGATCACGAGGGCAGGAGGACCATGTTATCTCTTAAGCCTTCCCACATATCAACCTTCCCATCAACTTCCAATCCTACTCTCACTTATTTTTGGTTTTACTTTATTTTATTTTTAATTATGTGTCTGTGTGTGGATGCATACATGCAAGTACCCAAGGAGGCCAGAAGATAGTGCTGAGTTGTGAACAGTTGTGAATTGTACAAGCATAAATGCTCAGAATCAATCCCAAGAACTCTTCAACCTCTGTACATGTTCTTAAACAGAGTCATCTCTTAACTCCTATTTTTAATTGTTATATTTGGCTGTATGAACATGTTGAGTTCATTTTCTATGTACTATAATATCCCGTTTGAGCTGCATTTGGCTGATTGTGGCAGTCTAGCTTTCTCAGCAGCACCATTGACATTACTCACCTTTCCACACTGAATTAATTTCACATCTTGTTTTGGGTGTCAATCTTTTCATTTCTGGATTCGTCTTTCTGCTTCATAGGTTAGCAGATCTATATTTATTCAAACGCCAAACAACCTTATTGCAAATTTGATGTAAAAATCTTTATGACAGGTAGTATGATTCAATTACTTTTTATATATTTAGCATAGTCCAGGTCCTTTAATTTTTACCTACAATTTGAAATTGGTTTTTCCATTACTAAAAGTACATTTTGCTAGACTGTCTTTTTTTTAATTGGTTATTTTATTTATTTACAATTTTAATGTTATCTCCCTTCCCAGTTAAACCTCATATCCTTTCCTCCTATCCCTCCTGCTTCTATGAGGGTGCTTCCCCACCCTCCCACCCACTCTACCTCAGTACCTTAGCATTCCCCTACATCGGGTCAATGAGCCTCCACAGGACCAAGGACCTTCCCTCCCATTGATGTTACATATGTAGCTGTCACCATGGATCCCCCAATGTGTACTCTTTGGTTGGTGGTTTAGTCCCTGTGAGCTTTGTGGGGGGTCAGTTTGGTTGATTTTGTTGTTCTTCCTATGGGGTTGCAAACCAGCTCTTCAGCTCCTTCAGTCCTTGCCCTATGTTCTCCATTGGGGTCCCCGTGCTCATTCGGATGGTTGGCCGCAAGCATCTGCCTCTATATTGGGAAGACTCTGTCACAGCTTCTCAGGGGACAACTATAGCAGGCTCTTGTCAGCAAGTGCTTAGCATCAGCAATAGTGTCTGGGTTTGGTGTCTGCAGATGGGATGGATCCCTAGGTGGGGCAGTCTCTGGATGGCCTTTTCTCCAGTCTCTGCTCTACTATTTGCTCCTACATTTCCTTTTGACGGCAGCGATTCTGGATTAATATTTTTGAGATGAGTGGGTGGCCCTATTCTTCAGCATGGGGCTACGCCTATCCACTGGATATGGTCTCTACAAGTTCTCTCTCCCCTTTGTTGGATATTTTGGCTAATGTCATCCCTGTTGGGTTCTGGAAACCTCTTGGGTCCCTGGCATCTGGGACTTTCTTGAATCCATAGGTTAGGTATAACTCAAGGTCTTAAATAAACTGAGTCTTTGGTTTAAGAACATGTCATATCTTTTCACTAAGGTCTACAATTTATATCAATAATAATTTCTTTAGATCATATTATAAATACAATACACACATATTTCATCAACATTATTTCTCAACATTTTTATTTTCTTAATTACTTACAGTTGGTAAATATCTGTTGTTTGATACCACTAGATAAGTATGAAGTTGCTTTTTATATAATAATCTATTTTTATGATAAGCTATTTTATGTTACCATGTATTCAGTTATAAGTTCTAGCATTTCCTTTATATGCAAGACAGAATTGCTTGTGTAAAATTATCATATCCTTGGACACTGAGTTTTCTCTGTCCCAAAAATCAGACTCCATGGATCTTATTCAAGAAGCAGAGGAAGAGCAATAAAGGTGGTTTGGTTTATAAATGCACTTATCATGGAAATGTGAGAGGAAAGGTTCAGAGTCTCAGAACCTGAATTAAAAGTCAGATGGGGGAGCGGTGCTGGATGGATAGTTTTGCAGTTAAAAGCATTGTTTGCTCTTGCAGTGTTCTCAAGTTCAGGTTCTAGCAATCATGTGGTTGCTCACAAGTCTGTAATCCATGTTTCAGGGGACATAGACCCTATGTCTGACATCTTATGACAGGCAGTGCAACACAATTATTTTTCATAGGCTTTGAATGATCTTTAATTTTATTCACTATTTAAAATTAAGTTCTTAAATACTAAAACTATATTTTGCTAGATTTTTTTGAGATTACGCTGAATCCATAGGTTGGGTAAATATCAAGGTAAAAAAAATCAAGAATATACATGGTGTGCATATGAACACTCAGTCAAAACATACATGTAAATACATAAATCCTTTTAAAAATGTTTTAAGCTAAATCAGTGGTTCTCAACCCAGGGCTTGAAAGCCCTTTACAAATTTCTTTTTTTTTTTTTAAAGATTTATTTATTTATTATATGTAAGTACACTGTAGCTGTCGTCAGACACTCCAGAAGAGGGAGTCAGATCTCGTTACAGATGGTTGTGAGCCACCATGTGGTTGCTGGGATTTGAACTCCGGACCTTCGGAAGACCATTCGGGTGCTCTTACCCACTGAGCCATCTCACCAGCCCCCTTTACAAATTTCTATCCCCCCAAAATTTTTACATCAATTAATAACAGTAGCAAAATTACAGCTACAAACTAGCAAAATAAATATAATTTAATGGTTGGAGGATCACAACAGGAGGGGCTATATTAAAAGGTCACATCATTAGGAAGGTTGAGAACCACTGAGCTAGATGCAATAATACAAGCTTTAATCCTAGTCTGTCTGTACAGGAATACTCTCTTGGCAGCTCACAGGCCAGCTCACCTGACTTATCCAACTGCAAAAGGACCCTCTCTCAAACAATTTGGAAGGGAAGGCATCAGCACCCAAAGATTGTTTTCTGACCTCTACAGGACTTGGTGTAGGCATATGCCCACACCTACACATATGTATGAACAAGCTCGCTTATACATCATATATATATATATATATATATATATATATATATATATATATGCACCAAATAGAAAGTATATTAATTTTTAAGTAGAAGGAAAAATTAAGGAAAGAAAATCTTTTCCAGAATGGCTCATAAGCAGAGAATATTAGAATTCCCTAGCTGAATAGGCCACTTCTGAGAATCAGACTTCACCTGGTTCAATGTTAAGTAATAAATTTAATGTGTTTAAAACAGTTGAGTGAGATTAACCAATATACCAATGTGAAAGCATTGAGTGTATAATAAATATTTTGAATTATTATTTACATTTGAAATGACTCAAGACTACCCTGTTTAGTTCAAACTCTATTATCTGCATGCTCTCCTTAAGAAGTCAATCTGGTACACTTTATTTGGAATCTGAAAATTTTATTCGCTCAATGAATTTGGAAAGGTTGTCACTTAAACATATGCTAAACACTATGACTTTCATTTCCTAAAAGGAGAGAGTAAAATATAACTAAGTGTATAGTTGAAAATCCTTGTGAAATCTCTATGTTCAACAAGGAAAAAATACAGCTATTTAATTAAAAGGGAAAATCTTGAAAAGTTTTGGTTCTGAAAGAAAATGACAAACAGGTATACTGATCTGGGAAGCTTCCCAGAGGCAGTAAACCATGGTCAGTCTTTCCCTTCTACAAACAAATTCTATACACTACCTGGCAGGCTTCAGGTCAATTTTCAGAAGATCAGCCAAAAACCAAGGCTACAACTGTCACTAAATTTAGAAATTTCCCAGAAAGAAATGCAAGGGGTCCTTAAAGAAAGAGACTTAAGAGATATAACATGAAAGTAGGAAATAAGGAGTCCAGAAGATGTGAGTTTGATACAAACTATTGTGTCTGCCTGTACACATACTAGCACTAGTTTGAACTCTCTTGTACTTAGCTTTTGTAAAGACAGAATGCGTGGTTAACCGAGTCACTGCAATACTGGTCTTTGTAAAGTTAAAGGCACTGATGCAGAAGGAGATTTATTGCAAGTTTTAGCAAAGTGTCCTTCAGAAAGCAAGACTGATGTCAATGGGAAGTCTCGTAACAGATCTGAGTTGCCTCAAGGGACTTCCTGTAGAGGATGGTTAAAAGAAGTAGAATGTCTCCCTTCCAATTGGCTTTAATAATTTATATCAACCTTCAGTGACATAAGTAGAAGTTCATTTTTCAGCTCTACTGAAGCAGTTATATTTCACAGTTAATGAATGAGAGCCCCATGCTTACAGAGCTGGCTGTGTTGGGTGCCTCTCCTCTGCTTATTAAATTAATTTGTGGGCCTCAGCCTCTTGTGTGCACTTTCCAGCACCTTCCAGCACTTTCTAAGGCAATTCTGCTTCCTTTGAAATGTTCTCCTGAAATAAACTTTGATGATGAAAATAATAATTTCCATTAACTCTGAATCCCAAGTTGCTTGCATTGTCAGGAAACAACTTCCTGGAACTACTTTTTCTCTCTCATTTGTTGAGTTTCATCCTTGTTGGAAAGCATAAGTTTTGAGTTTGTTCCCAAAGCTTTTAAATAAGATGTCCCTTGGATGATATTGATTTGGAAACCACTCCAACCCCATGGGGAGGCCTTCAGTGCAGTTACTTGGAAGTCTTTCTAATATGACCTTAAAAATAATTCTGCAAAATTTCCACAGTAGGAAAATAAATATAAATTTTCTGAATAGTTTTTCCCCGTTTTAGGTAGATAAAAATCCAACTCTTTATTCAACTCTTTGTTGCAATGAGTTTTCTGCATTCTCAACAAAATCGTAATTGCTATATGTTTATAGTTTCAAAAGAAATTTAAATTTTACTTTGCCTGGATAGTTTCCAAGGGAAAATAAAATATCTCTCAAGTTTGAAAAGTAGCCAGATGAATACAGTTACAATTTGAGAAAACACTTTGGGAAGTGTTTCTCCCCCCACAAAGTCTTATATTGGAAAATTGGAATGCATGGTCTAATTAAGGTTTAATGCTGGCTGACAAATGCAAGAGGGAAGGCAGCCAAGCCTCAATAGCTGTCCCTAAAGAGAAATGGGAACTTCGCAATCAATCAACATGAAGTATTTATTGTGCAATCTACCACATGTCCATCACTGTTCTATGTATTGAGGAGAATAGAGGAATGTGAAGCCAGGAACTGTGCCTCATTAGGGACAACACCAAATGATTTAGATTGTTTCTCTTTCTTCAGAGTCCACTGACCCCAGCATGCTCTGAGCCAAAGATATAATGAAGAGACAAGATAGTTAAACAATATAATTTGAACTGACCTTTGCAGGGTGATTAAAGTCTAGACAGAAAGGGCATAGACATACCATTCAAAGAAGGGAACACAATAATTTTATCTTAAAGATCATTATTTCAGCCTAGAATTCATTTGTTTGTCAGGCAGAAGCAGGAAGTTAGGTTGTGTTTGTGGCATTAAATCTGCAAGATATGTAGAAATGTGACAAGATTCAGAAAGTTGTTAAATCTTTAGCAGCATGGGAATGGGCTAATAATATTGCTACAAAAGAATAACTTTTATAAAAAATTATTACACACAAAGTAATTGATATGACTTTGGGATGATCTATGGATAAATGTAAAGAAATAGAATTACCAGAATGGTTATGGGTTCAATACAAACAAAAACTGATTTAAGTAGATGGTTTGCAAAAAAAATCAGTGTTTACTTATTTGATATAAAAATGAATTAATTATTTTAAATAACTTTATGGAATATAGCCTGATATAGTAGAAGACATAATATATTTTGGTGTAATCAGGAAAGCTTGGAATTAAAACTCATTTAAACAAGGTTATAAATAGTATAAGTAAGAAAGAGAAAGAATACAAAGAGATATTGTGTGGTATTTTTCTGGAGAGAGATAGCACTAACATCCAGTCACTCCAAATAAAGAAGCAGTGACATGCCAAAATAATAATATGTATAAAGTCTAAGTGATGAGTATGGTACTGAATGGAATATGGGTAAGGACTTATTTATAGAATCAAGGACAGTTTAAAGGCAGCTTCATCACTTAGCATGGCTAATGACTGAGGGTAGCTGAATGCTGAAGCTCTCAGTAAGACTTGTAGGCAGCTTAACAGTTCAGAGTGTCTCCCAGCTCAGCTGGTCTGAGTCTCTTCAGCAGTCCTTATCCTCAGAGAGTCTTAGAGTGAGGAGCTTGAGCACCAGATCGGTTTCAGGGACTTCCCAAGCCTTCTGAATTGTTTACATCCTGATATTAAATAACCTTTCTTTAAATGTTCCTAAACCTTAATAGCCTAGAAGTAAGTTGACATACAACTGAAATGGAAAAAAGGAGAAGCGGATCTACTGGTAAGAGAAAGAATGGGTCAGCAAATGAATTTTTGATGCATAAGAGGTACATTTTAGGCTCTTAGACAGGAAAATGTGTTCTAAAATGTTTGAAAGAATATTTGAAACTTTCTGGATGACATACAAGTGACATCAGTTCAGTGTGGGGGAGGGGCTTCACTTCAATCTCCCTGGGTGAAGTCCTCAGGCTGAATTCAATCCATCTTTGTCCATTCTCAACAACACTAACTGGGCAGAAGACAGGAGGCAGTATAGAAGCAGACACTCTCCTTTGCCCACATCAGACTGTGTCAGACCCAATCTGTTTATGGAAGAAGGGTAGATCTGGGAATAGTTGGGATATCTAAATATGATAGAAAATACTTTGTGTGAAAATTGAAACTCTCAAAGAAATAAATAAAACATGCAAAAATGCTAAAAACAAAAACATCAAAATTATAATTCTTTTTTAATTTTTAAATATTTGGGGAAATGATACAAATTAATATAGTATTTATATCATATTTACCCTTTATTTTCTTGGCCCTATCTTCCTCAGTGTGCTGGCATATCAGCAAGTGTGGTCATAAATTCACTTTTTGTTTGGGTGTCATACTGCTGAGATTTCATGGATACAGCTTCCCAGAAATGTCTAGAAGGCACAATCTCTCATCAGGTGTCCTGGCTCTTAAAATCTCCCAGGTCCCTACTCTATGTTTTTTTTTCTGAGCCTTCAGCATATGGGTTGCTTTGAAGATGTATCAACTGGAGTTGAGCACACCACTGCTATTTATTCTCTGCATTTTAAGCAATATTGTATCTCTGTCATAGTCTCTTTCACCTATAAAATACAGAAGAAAAGAAACTTCTTTGATGATGGGTCAGAACTACAATATTTTGGGTATTCGAATACAGTTTGAAATTATATTAGATTAGGGAAAATGGCAGTAGTAGTTTCAACTCTAGGATCTTTATCTTCTTCGGCCACTGACTGTTGTCTAAGATTTTAATACTAGGCATGAATCCCTTTTTACTGAGCAGGCCTTAAATACAATTAAACAACCATTGTTTTTTTCTCAAAATGTATACGTTATTATTACATCATTGTAGATCAAACCAAGGATGGTTATACTTATTAAAGAGAGTATACAGAAGGTAATACAGAAACATAGGAAGGAAAGAGAATTAAAAACACAGATGTTTGACAAAGTCATGGGGAGACATTATTTTATAAGGCCACTTAAAATACACATATAAATATGTGCGTGGAGAATTACATCCACATATACTTTAAATGGAGTTTACATGGGGCTACTCCATCTTCCAAGAGCCATAGACTCTCTAATAAAAGAAACCTGATGCCATTCATGGAAAAGCTCCCTTCATGTTGCTAGTCATGGGAGTCCTAGAGTCACCTAAAACTGTATAGGCTATTGATATTGCCCTCACTTGCCTCCAGAAATGGAAGGTAAATTCCTACATCTAAAGATGCAACAGCTTTGAAAACAAGACTTGGAGAATTTACCTGGAAGCCTCTTCCTTGAGGGCTGGCTCTCATAAAATCAAAAGGTGCTATGCCAAGGGAAAGAAGCAATCAATAGCTTTACCAGCTGTAAAGCCAGGGAAACACAAATTGTCTGGCCAGGCAAAAAGCTGCTTATTAGCTGTGACCTGAAGAAATTGCTTTGTCAGAGAAGGTTATAAAACCATGTTCATAGTATATGAAAAGCAGGACTTAATCAAAACACCTTTCCTTTGCTGTCTTCCCCTTCAATGCACTTAACATCAGTTTAAGAAAATAGAAAGTCAAATAATTACCAATTGAAAGGTATTCTACACAAAACCAGGCTGCAATTCCTCAAACTTCCAAGGTCAGTAGCAAAGAAATCCTGCAATCATTCAGTAGAAATGAGCCAGAGGAGTCAACAAACACTACTTGCAATGTGAAGTCCCGGACAGCATGCTGCAACTGACAGTGGGACTGCATATGAACCCTTAACACAGACATGTAACTGAGGAATTGAGTTAAAGGTGATGTTGTAGTATCAGTTCAGACAAACGTGACCCTTTCTGCATTAAGTTGTTTCGGTCAGGGTATTTTATCAGAATAAATAAAGAAATGCAGAAACAAACTAACAAACAGGAAAAGTAACAAATATACAAGGGAATTGGATTCATTTCCAGTTTGCTCATATATCTTAACCAACTTCTCATGTGTCCCCTTAGGCAGATCCACAAATAATAGTAATTTTAAGATTAGTCAAGTAGATGTTTGGATAATGTACTCTAAAAACAAACAAAGGAAATTTTTTAAAAGTTAGATATTCATAAGATGTTTTTCCTGGAATTATGTCTGTGATAAAGTTTGTTCATCTGGCTTATTTTATTTTATTGAAATATTTGTACCACAAATTATATGATGAAATTATTCACCAAAAATGTTAAAGATTTTGAATGCAAAAAAGGCATTTTTCAACTCTAGAACTTGAATATGTAGCTAAAGTCTTCCTTTTGGATTAAAAAATGAATATATGCTTGTAACTGCTATGACTTTTAACTAATAAAAATAAATTCATCCAAGAACAAGCTGCAGAAATTCAGCCACATATTTAAGCTGTCCACCTGGAACTGGATCTTCCTAGTTCTTTACTCCAATAAATACTGCTTAAAATTCATCTGTGACTACAACTCTTTCACTTGAAAGCACATCTGAATTTTATATCCTGAACCTCAAAGTCTGGCTAAAAAAATGGAAATAACCACAGAAAGATTTGAATTAACATAGTTTTAACTTGAGGTTTGCAACCAGGGTTTGTGGCTACAAATTAGGTGTCAATGGCGTTGAGCCCAAACCACCATAAGTTGGTTTCACAAAGTTTGAAGTGATGACTAAGCCATACACAGGTTTCTGTCCAAACCCTGTCGAGCTCTGACTGCCTATTGAGCAAGAAGGATGAAGACGAGGAACCACTGCTAGAATTAAAGCCTGCGTCTCTGCTCTCCAATGACTACTTATTTCCAAATCTCTTTGGTGAATTTGTCAGGCTGTGCAAATCTTCAACCGATAAAACTTGTAAAAGATTTTAACAATCATTATTCTTTAGCTTTCACTTTAATTTTCATGTAAGGAAACTAGTAAATTCAGATATTCTGTTAAAAGAACACAGAGATGACCTCATCTCTGTAACTCACCCCCATCTCCTCACAGTGTGTTTGTTCTGTCCTATCTCTATAAATAGTCTTTGGAATGTGGCTGTGTCATGACACCACACATGATCCATATTAGCTTATTAAATAACTTCTAAAGGACTTAGCAAAAGCATTTGGTTACAATATTGATATATATATATATATATATATATATATATATATATATATCAATGGGAGGGAATTTACTCCCCAGGGGGACATGCATACAAGTAGTATTTAAAAGTAGATATATGCATTCAATAACAATTGATTTTTTTTGAAAGATGCCTTGGATTAAAGGAATTCAGGAGGAGTATACAGGAGGATGTTGAAGGTTGAAAGGGAAGAGATACATATTGTAATTACAATCTCAAAAAACATAAGCAAGAAAGAATAGCTTTGTTTTACCTGGATTTCTGTGATTATGCCTTTTAAAAGTATAACCTATGACCATTTTAACAAAAACCTTTATAACCAACTCTGCCCTCTGTTTTTTTGTCCCTCTAAGGGGTCACAGCTAAGGAGAGACACTGTTACCATGACCATCACTCTCTTTGGCAATCTCTTTTTCATTTTTGTTTTGCTTTCAATGGCTTTAACATTTCAGATTGGCTAACTGGCAGTTTGACTTTTCAAATATGGAAAAAGGTATGGGAAGGAGGTATGAAAGAAGGATTACACAATACCTCTGGAAAAATAATCACTGAAAAAAAAATCCCTAACACATGAAATGTTTTTTTCCACACCTTTTTAAAAACTTCTCCATGTAAAGGTCATGTCTAGTTAATAATGTCAGCAGCTGTTCTTGAGAAATACTTCAGAAATGATACATTTTATACAGCTCAAAACTCTAACTAATACAGTGCAGCACAGAACCCGTGACCCCACTGATTAGTAGCAACACACATTATAAAAGTTATTCGAATAAAAAGTGCAGGACAAACTAGAATATAAAAATATCATATAATGCTATGACACTATGTATTGCAACTTGGTATTAATTATTTTCCATATGTTGAGTTTAAATTGCTTATAAAATGTTTATTTATAACACAGACCATATACCTAGTTTGAAAATTTTAGAAACATCATGCTGCCAAAACTCCAAAGGCCATGATATGTTTAAGCGAAGATCACTAGCCTAACACTTGTACAATTGCCAGCTCCACCTTCCATAGCACAAACAAACCAAAGAAAGCCGACAGGTGAGCACACATCTGTGTTACTTCCTTAGGAAAGTTACTCTGGCTTCTATCCTAAAAGAACTTGAGCCATTTTTATCTAGATGGCTTACTTATTCTTGAAATCACTACTGTAAAGACAAAAGGAGAATGAATAGCAAGGAAGTTTTGCTCAGCAGTATATAGGGGGGAGGGGTAGACCAGATGACTGAGCATATAATGGGGGCATCCAGAGCTTGAAAAGCATCAATGAGGGTGGGAACAACTGGAAACACGATCTTAATGAGGACAAAAGTTTGATGAAACCATGGAATTCACAAAGTGTCAGAGACTTACTTCCATTGTTTAGAAAAACTCAAACACAGACCTAAGGGTGGATGGCAGATCTAAGTTCAAGGAGAAACAGTAGGGTAACAGGAAATATGAGAAAAGAGAATGTGGATAGTACAACCCACCAGCATAGTTCTAAACATGATTCTATGTTAAGACTATCCAGTCTTCAAGAACAACATTTGGAACTGAAGGAAATCAAGCAAAACCCATGAATGGGAGTGAATCAACCAAGCATAAGCAGGGAAGTGTTAGGCAGCTAGGAAGAATGGGTTCAAAACTGCAGGAGAATAGCACCTAAATTAGACAAGACAACCGTTTAACCCCTTCATTCCTTTATTAATAAGCTGATTACCTTACAAATTCAGAATGGTTTGGTGTATGTAGTTCAAAGCAATAATTCACAAGATAAACACTTCTCTTTCTTAAAATAATTATAAAATAAGCAAAGATTTGACAAAAAAATCTCAGCACTTTTCAATATAATAATGTAGATTTTCTAAAAAGACATGTTCCCCACAACCAACATATTGACGTCAAAAGAATGTTAAAATCGTAAATTGATAATGGAAGCAAAAGCAAAAATGTAAAGAAACAATAAATTCTTATAGATACTATGTATAATATTTGGGAGTAATTTATTATCGAGCCAGCTGGCCATACACACTTTACCAGAGCTTTGTTCAAAAATGAACTGCATGAAGGTCTCTTAATCATTAACAACTTTTTTTTTAATTTTACAAACTTTATCCTTAAAATCTTGTAAATAAAAAAATCATAAAACAAAATTATAAGATCCATAGCCTATATAACTCAATGAACAGCTATATAGTTAAAATGGGCATTATAAGAATAAAAGTTTTGAAGTTTCACATTAAATTTTACATTTGAGAGATAATGTATTTTATGCAGTTATCCACAACCAAAACAAACAAAAACCTTCACAGAATTATACCTATTATACAGTTTGCATATTGTGAATATTATTTTACTCTAATTCATATTACATTATCTTTTAATTAAAAATAAGTATAAATTTTCAGTGTTTAGAGATGTTAGATTACACATGACTGTTTGATAAGAAAAAAATGTTGGGATTTTTCTCTCCAATGACTGCCTACGGCAGGGCCAGCCAGGAGTGCACAGGGCACAGGAGTGGTGGAGTAGCTGGGACAGGGCCCTTCTGGTCACTATCTGCATCTAGGAGCTGGGGCTGTTCCATAGTCCTCTGTGTAAGGGTCTTGCCAGGGGAGAGCTGGTTTCCAATAGTGCTGACACAGGCTTACGGGCGCAAAGGAGGGACAAGCTCAAGCCAGAGACAGCAAGACAAACTAACACCAGAGATAACCAGATGGCGAAAGGCAAGCACAAGAACCTTACCAACAGAAACCAAGGCTATATGGCATCATCAGAATCCACTTCTCCCACAACAGCAAGCTCAAGAAGAAGGAAGATCAAAGTTTGGATAGTTTGGTCCTTCTTAGAAGTGGGATTAAAATATACATGGGAGGAGACAGAGAGAAAAAGTGTGGAGCAGACACTGAAGGAAATGCTACCCAGAGACTGTCCCACCCTGGGATCCATTCCATATACAGTTACCAAACCGAGACACTGTTGTGGATGCCAACAAGTGCTTGTTGACAAGAGCCTGATATAGCTGTCTCCTGAGAGGCTCTATCAGTGCTGGACAAGTACAGAATGGATGCTCACAGTCATCCATTAAACTGAACACAGGGTCCCCAACTGACCAGCTAGAGAAAGGACACAAAGATTTGAAGGGGTTTGTAGCCCCATAGGAGGAACAATATAGACCAACCAGTATTCCCCAGAGCTCCCAGGAACTAAACCACCAACCAAAGAGTACACATGGAGGGACCCATGTCTCCAGCAGCATATGTAGAAGAGGACATATGGATTGTGCCTTGTAGGACATCAGTGAGAGGAGAGGCTCTTGGTCCTGTGAAGGCTGGATGCCCCAGTATAGGGGAATGCCAGGACAGGGAAGCAGGAACCCACTGGTAGGTTAGTAAGCAGGAGGATGGGGGATGGGATGGGGGTGGAGGGGAAAGAGGAAAGGGGAAAGCATTTGAAATGTAAATAAAAGTTCAGTGACAGACCCAAAGTGGGATCTAGCTCAAAGGGATGTTGCCAAGACCTGACTCTGTTACTGAGGCTATGGAGAGCTCACCAAAAGGGACCTAGCATGACTGACCCAACAAGCAGCTCAAAAAGTCAGATGCAGATATTTGCACCCAACCAATGGATAAAAGCAGCTGACCCCTGCTGTTGAATTAGGGAAGGCTGAAAGAAGCTGAGGTGAAGGGTGATCCTGTAGGAGGCCCAGCAGTCTTAATTAATGTGGACCCAGGCGATCTTTCAAACACTGGACCACCAAAAAGACAGCATACACCAGCTGATATGAGGCCCCTAACACACATACAGTAGAGAACATCCCGGTTTATGTTCAATCAGAGATGATCCACCTAACCCTCAAGAGTCTGGAGGCCCCAGGGAGTTAGAGGTCAGGTGGGGTGGGGTGGGGTGGCGTGGCATCCACGTGGAGTCAGGGTGGGGTGGGGAGGAGGTGTGGAGCCTTACATTACTCTGGCAAGGAGGGATCTATTCTGCCTGATTTAATGAGGTTGAGTACTTAACAATGAGAATAATTCTAGAAAGTCTTTGACGTTTAAGATTAATGAAACCAAGAGAACATAAGAAAATATGATTAGAAATATAGTATTGGGGAAAATATGAAAATGTGGGTGCTTTTGGCAGGTTTGAGGGGCCTTTGTATTAAAAGAAGAAACAGGGTCCGTTCTAATTGAGGGACAGATACAGGTGATATGGGAATTCAAGAAGGAATCTCCAATAACCATGTTGTGGAAAGAAAAAATGAAGGCAACTTGATATGGAGATATGAGCCTAGAGTTGAGGACTAAAGCTAAAATAATATCACTGGAAACTCAGTCAGAAAGCCTGGCTATCAAATTATAAACAAGCTAGAAAAAAAAAAAAAGTCCTGAAAATTTCAGGTTAGAATACTTTCATATTTTGGTTCAGTCATTTTCAGACTTTCTCTAGCCTCCAAATTCAAACAAGTATGGCACTATTTTTTCAATAAATTTCCTTCTCAGTGATGAGAATATTGTCTGCCTATTACTGTTAGAGAACATTTAGTAGAACATAGGCTTCAGTTTTTATGAATCTACTGGCAAAATATCTAGCAAACAACAAAGGAGTCATCTAAGTTCAAGATTAAATTTGATTTTCTAAGGCAGCTTTCAACGGATTTGGGAATTCAAATAAAACTTCATTTTTTAATATTATTTCTGTATTTGACAAGATTTCTAAATAGAAGAGAAAGATTTTTCATTCAGTGACTTAATGAGCAGATATGTAATAGGCATCTGTTATTACCTGATTCTTAAGTTAATGTTGGTAATGGAATTATGGATAACAGCAAATAGACACACAAGAGTGGAAAGCTAATAATCTAAAAATCAAATATCACTTTTGAAATTGCAACCAAGTTCCTATGGATTCCTTGTAAAAGGAGAAATTTAACTCTTCACTTGATTTATCAAAAGGGAAAAAAGATAATAAACACTATTCAAAAGTATGAAGGTGAAAGACATTATAAATTGAAAAGGAAACTTATTATGTCCTTAACAACTTAGATAAAATGGAAAAATAACTTACAAGGTAATTTGCCAATCTTCCCCATGATGAAATGTAAAGCATGAATAACTTTGAACCCATATAAATGTTGTTTGCTAAGTAATTATCCACAGACAACATTAGTGATTTCGCTGTTCAATTTTATAACAGTGTAAAGAAAAAAATAACAGTAATTTTATTTGAACTCTTGCAGAAAACAGAAAGGTAGAAGAAGCTCAAACACATGTTTAAGTCAGAATGACACTGTTGCCAAAAGTAAACAAACACTCATAAAGATAATAAAAGAATTAGACGTAAATATACTTATTGATATACTTATTGAATAAAGCAACGCAGATCATTGTCAAACCATCAAAACTTAAAAGTTGCAATTGATTGAGAGGATAAACAAGCGATATTTATTTCAGGTTTATTGAATTTTTAAGAATCGAGCAGCGGTCGCCATCTTGGTCCAGGACCCGCCGAACTTAGGAAATTAGTCTGAACAGGTGAGAGGGTGCGCCAGAGAACCTGACAGCTTCTGGAACAGGCGGAAGCACAGAGGCGCTGGGGCAGCACCCTGCGTGGGCCGGGGACAGCCGGCCACCTTCCGGACCAGAGGACAGGTGCCCACCCGGCTGGGGAGGCGGCCTAAGCCACAGCAGCAGCGGTCGCCATCTTGGTCTGGGACCCGCCGAACTTAGGAAATTAGTCTGAACAGGTGAGAGGGTGCGCCAGAGAACCTGACAGCCTCTGGAACAGGCAGAAGCACAGAGGGGCTGAGGCAGCACCCTGTGTGGGCCGGGGACAGCCGGCCACCTTCCGGACCGGAGGACAGGTGCCCGCCCGGCTGGGGAGGCGACCTAAGCCACAGCAGCAGCGGTCGCCATCTTGGTCCGGGACCCGCCGAACTTAGGAAATTAGTCTGAACAGGTGAGAGGGTGCGCCAGAGAACCTGACAGCTTCTGGAACAGGCAGAAGCACAGAGGCGCTGAGGCAGCACCCTGTGTGGGCCGGGGACAGCCGGCCACCTTCCGGACCAGAGGACAGGTGCCCGCCCGGCTGGGGAGGCGACCTAAGCCACAGCAGCAGCAGTCGCCATCTTGGTCCCGGGACTCCAAGGAACTTAGGAATTTAGTCTGCTTAGGTGAGAGTCTGTACTACCTGGGAACTGCCAAAGCAACACAGTGTCTGAGAAAGGTCCTGTTTTGGGCCTTCTTCTTCGGCCAGGAGGAGGTCCAAATACAAGATATCTGCGCACCTTCCCTGTAAGAGAGCTTGCCAGCAGAGAGTGCTCTGAGCACTGAAACTCAGAGGAGAGAATCTGTCTCCCAGGTCTGCTGATAGACGGTAACAGAATCATCAGAAGAACAATCTCTAAACAGAGTCAACTATAACTACTAACTCCAGAGATTACCAGATGGCGAAAGGTAAACGGAGGAATCTTACTAACAGGAACCAAGTCCACTCACCATCACCAGAACCCAGCACACCCACTTCGCCCAGTCCAGGGAACCCCAACACACCTGAGAACCTAGACCTAGATTTAAAAGCATATCTCATGATGATGGTAGAGGACATCAAGAAGGACTTTAATAAATCACTTAAAGAAATACAGGAGAACACTGCTAAAGAGTTACAAGTCCTTAAAGAAAAACAGGAAAACACAATCAAACAGGTAGAAGTCCTTACAGAAAAAGAGGAAAAAACATACAAACAGGTGATGGAAATGAACAAAACCATACTAGACCTAAAAAGGGAAGTAGACACAATAAAGAAAACTCAAAGCGAGGCAACACTAGAGATAGAAACCCTAGGAAAGAAATCTGGAACCATAGATTTGAGCATCAGCAACAGAATACAAGAGATGGAAGAGAGAATCTCAGGTGCAGAAGATTCCATAGAGAACATCGGCACAACAATCAAAGAAAATGGAAAATGCAAAAAGATCCTAACTCAAAATATCCAGGAAATCCAGGACACAATAAGAAGACCAAACGTACGGATAATAGGAGTGGATGAGAATGAAGATTTTCAACTCAAAGGTCCAGCAAACATCTTCAACAAAATTATTGAAGAAAACTTCCCAAATCTAAAGAATGAGATGCATATGAACATACAAGAAGCCTACAGAACTCCAAATAGACTGGACCAGAAAAGAAATTCCTCCCGACACATAATAATCAGAACATCAAATGCATTAAATAAAGATAGAATACTAAAAGCAGTAAGGGAAAAAGGTCAAGTAACATATAAAGGCAAGCCTATCAGAATTACACCAGATTTTTCACCAGAGACTATGAAAGCAAGAAGAGCCTGGACAGATGTTATACAGACACTAAGAGAACACAAACTGCAGCCCAGGCTACTATACCCAGCCAAACTCTCAATTATCATAGAGGGAGAAACCAAAGTATTCCACGACAAAACCAAATTCACGCATTATCTCTCCACGAATCCAGCCCTTCAAAGGATAATAACAGAAAAAAACCAATACAAGAACGGGAACAACGCCCTAGAAAAAACAAGAAGGTAATCCCTCAACAAACCTAAAAGAAGACAGCTACAAGAACAGAATGCCACCTTTAACAACTAAAATAACAGGAAGCAACAATTACTTTTCCTTAATATCTCTTAACATCAATGGTCTCAACTCGCCAATAAAAAGACATAGACTAACAAACTGGCTACACAAACAAGACCCAACATTTTGCTGCTTACAGGAAACTCATCTCAGAGAAAAAGATAGACACTACCTCAGAATGAAAGGCTGGAAAACAATTTTCCAAGCAAATGGTATGAAGAAACAAGCAGGAGTAGCCATCCTAATATCTGATAAGATTGACTTCCAACCCAAAGTCATCAAAAAAGACAAGGAGGGACACTTCATTCTCATCAAAGGTAAAATCCTCCAAGAGGAACTCTCAATTCTGAATATCTATGCTCCAAATACAAGAGCAGCCACATTCACTAAAGAAACTTTAGTAAAGCTCAAAGCACACATTGCGCCTCACACAATAATAGTGGGAGACTTCAACACACCACTTTCACCAATGGACAGATCATGGAAACAGAAACTAAACAGGGACACACTGAAACTAACAGAAGTGATGAAACAAATGGATCTGACAGATATCTACAGAACATTTTTCCCTAAAACAAAAGGATATACCTTCTTCTCAGCACCTCATGGTACCTTCTCCAAAATTGACCACATAATAGGTCACAAATCAGGCCTCAACAGATTCAAAAATATTGAAATTGTCCCATGTATCCTATCAGATCACCATGCACTAAGGCTGATCTTCAATAACAAAATAAATAACAGAAAGCCAACATTCACATGGAAACTGAACAACACTCTTCTCAATGATACCTTGGTCAAGGAAGGAATAAAGAAAGAAATTAAAGACTTTTTAGAGTTTAATGAAAATGAAGCCACAACGTACCCAAACCTTTGGGACACAATGAAAGCATTTCTAAGAGGGAAACTCATAGCTATGAGTGCCTTCAAGAAAAAACGGGAGAGAGCACATACTAGCAGCTTGACAACACATCTAAAAGCTCTAGAAAAAAAGGAAGCAAATTCACCCAAGAGGAGTAGACGGCAGGAAATAATCAAACTCAGAGGTGAAATCAACCAAGTGGAAACAAGAAGAACTATTCAAAGAATTAACCAAACGAGGAGTTGGTTCTTTGAGAAAATCAACAAGATAGATAAACCCTTAGCTAGACTCACTAAAGGGCACAGGGACAAAATCCTAATTAACAAAATCAGAAATGAAAAGGGAGACATAACAACAGATCCTGAAGAAATCCAAAACACCATCAGATCCTTCTACAAAAGGCTATACTCAACAAAACTGGAAAACCTGGACGAAATGGACAAATTTCTGGACAGATACCAGGTACCAAAGTTGAATCAGGATCAAGTTGACCTTCTAAACAGTCCCATATCCCCTAAAGAAATAGAAGCAGTTATTAATAGTCTCCCAGCCAAAAAAAGCCCAGGACCAGACGGGTTTAGTGCAGAGTTCTATCAGACCTTCAAAGAAGATCTAACTCCAGTTCTGCACAAACTTTTTCACAAGATAGAAGTAGAAGGTATTCTACCCAACTCATTTTATGAAGCCACTATTACTCTGATACCTAAACCACAGAAAGATCCAACAAAGATAGAGAACTTCAGACCAATTTCTCTTATGAACATCGATGCAAAAATCCTTAATAAAATTCTCGCTAACCGAATCCAAGAACACATTAAAGCAATCATCCATCCTGACCAAGTAGGTTTTATTCCAGGGATGCAGGGATGGTTTAATATACGAAAATCCATCAATGTAATCCATTATATAAACAAACTCAAAGACAAAAACCACATGATCATCTCGTTAGATGCAGAAAAAGCATTTGACAAGATCCAACACCCATTCATGATAAAAGTTCTGGAAAGATCAGGAATTCAAGGCCAATACCTAAACATGATAAAAGCAATCTACAGCAAACCAGTAGCCAACATCAAAGTAAATGGAGAGAAGCTGGAAGCAATCCCACTAAAATCAGGGACTAGACAAGGCTGCCCACTTTCTCCCTACCTTTTCAACATAGTACTTGAAGTATTAGCCAGAGCAATTCGACAACAAAAGGAGATCAAGGGGATACAAATTGGAAAAGAGGAAGTCAAAATATCACTTTTTGCAGATGATATGATAGTATATATAAGTGACCCTAAAAATTCCACCAGAGAACTCCTAAACCTGATAAACAGCTTCGGTGAAGTAGCTGGATATAAAATTAACTCAAACAAGTCAATGGCCTTTCTCTACACAAAGAATAAACAGGCTGAGAAAGAAATTAGGGAAACAACACCCTTCTCAATAGCCACAAATAATATAAAATATCTCGGCGTGACTCTAACGAAGGAAGTGAAAGATCTGTATGATAAAAACTTCAAGTCCCTGAAGAAAGAAATTAAAGAAGATCTCAGAAGATGGAAAGATCTCCCATGCTCATGGATTGGCAGGACCAACATTGTAAAAATGGCTATCTTGCCAAAAGCAATCTACAGATTCAATGCAATCCCCATTAAAATTCCAACTCAATTCTTCAACGAATTAGAAGGAGCAATTTGCAAATTCATCTGGAATAACAAAAAACCGAGGATAGCAAAAACTCTTCTCAAGGATAAAAGAACCTCTGGTGGAATCACCATGCCTGACCTAAAGCTTTACTACAGAGCAATTGTGATAAAAACTGCATGGTACTGGTATAGAGACAGACAAGTGGACCAATGGAATAGAATTGAAGACCCAGAAATGAACCCACACACCTATGGTCACTTGATCTTCGACAAGGGAGCCAAAACCATCCAGTGGAAGAAAGACAGCATTTTCAACAATTGGTGCTGGCACAACTGGTTGTTATCATGTAGAAGAATGCGAATCGATCCATACTTATCTCCTTGTACTAAGGTCAAATCTAAGTGGATCAAGGAACTTCACATAAAACCAGAGACACTGAAACTTATAGAGGAGAAAGTGGGGAAAAGCCTTGAAGATATGGGCACAGGGGAAAAATTCCTGAACAGAACAGCAATGGCTTGTGCTGTAAGATCGAGAATTGACAAATGGGACCTAATGAAACTCCAAAGTTTCTGCAAGGCAAAAGACACTGTCTATAAGACAAAAAGACCACCAACAGACTGGGAAAGGATCTTTACCTATCCTAAATCAGATAGGGGACTAATATCCAACATATATAAAGAACTCAAGAAGGTGGACCTCAGAAAATCAAATAACCCCCTTAAAAAATGGGGCTCAGAACTGAACAAAGAATTCTCACCTGAGGAATACCGAATGGCAGAGAAGCACCTGAAAAAATGTTCAACATCCTTAATCATCAGGGAAATGCAAATCAAAACAACCCTGAGATTCCACCTCACACCAGTGAGAATGGCTAAGATCAAAAATTCAGGTGACAGCAGATGCTGGCGAGGATGTGGAGAAAGAGGAACACTCCTCCATTGTTGGTGGAATTGCAGGCTTGTACAACCACTCTGGAAATCAGTCTGGCGGTTCCTCAGAAAATTGGACATAGTACTACCGGAGGATCCAGCAATACCTCTCCTGGGCATATATCCAGAAGAAGCCCCAACTGGTAAGAAGGACACATGCTCCACTATGTTCATAGCAGCCTTATTTATAATAGCCAGAAACTGGAAAGAACCCAGATGCCCCTCAACAGAGGAATGGATACAGAAAATGTGGTACATCTACACAATGGAGTACTACTCAGCTATTAAAAAGAATGAATTTATGAAATTCCTAGCCAAATGGATGGACCTGGAGAGCATCATCCTGAGTGAGGTAACACAATCCCAAAGGAACTCACACAATATGTACTCACTGATAAGTGGATACTAGCCCAAAACCTAGGATACCCACGATATAAGATACAATTTCCTAAACACATGAAACTCAAGAAAAATGAAGACTGAAGTGTGGACACTATGCCCCTCCTTAGAAGTGGGAACAAAACACCCATGGAAGGAGTTACAGAAACAAAGTTTGGAGCTGAGATGAAAGGATGGACCATGTAGAGACTGCCATATCCAGGGATCCACCCCATAATCAGCATCCAAACGCTGACACCATTGCATATACTAGCAAGATTTTATCGAAAGGACCCAGATGTAGCTGTCTCTTGTGAGACTATGCCGGGGCCTAGCAAACACAGAAGTGGATGCTCACAGTCAGCTAATGGATGGATCACAGGGCTCCCAATGGAGGAGCTAGAGAAAGTACCCAAGGAGCTAAAGGGATCTTCAACCCTATAGGTGGAACAACATTATGAACTAACCAGTACCCCTGAGCTCTTGACTCTAGCTGCATATGTATCAAAAGATGGCCTAGTCGGCCATCACTGGAAAGAGAGGCCCATTGGACACGCAGACTTTGTGTGCCCCGGTACAGGGGAACGCCAGGGCCAAAGGGGGGGAGTGGGTGGGTAGGGGAGTGGGGGTGGGTGGGTAAGGGGGACTTTTGGTATAGCATTGGAAATGTAAATGAGCTAAATACCTAATAAAAAATGGAAAAAAAAAAAAAACTAAAAAAAAAAAAAAAAAAAAAAAAAAAAAAAAAAAAAAAAAGAATCATTGCAAGTATATTACTATATTAACAAATATAAAGAAAAATGATATTATTCAATGGTAGCCAAAGAAGCTATTAAATATCTTAAGAACTTGACTATGATTAATTATATACATTTAGCAAATCATTTTGATAAAAAAAATGTGTGGAAGTTTGTATCTAAGATGGACTAGTGTGAAATCCTGGCAAATCACCCATGTCACTGATAAGGAAAGAATGCTGTCCCTCTAACTGTCATTGTATTGGAGGGCTGTGTAATAGAAAAAAAATTAAGAGGCATAAAGCTTTTAAATGCAAACATGTCTCTGTGTACACATCATGATAGCACACTAAGGAAATTTCAAAATTGTACCCAAATCCTGTTAAATTCTCTTTCCAGAACCAGCTGTTACAAAATTTCCCATGCTATATGCTCTTTAGAAATTCTTAAAGTCCACAGTTCGAAAGCAGAGTCATTTCCAAACCTTCCTTAAAGCTGGGCTTCTGTATCTCACCCCCGGAAGAGAGTGTACAAGAAACTGCAACCCCGGTGAGTGGTGCATAACCAAGGGAAGATCACCTACTGATCCTATACTATCTTCTCCTCTCCATCCCGACTTGTACTCCATACTGCATGCCATGTGTATGTGCTGCTGTGATGCACAGCCTACATCAACGAATAGGCCTAAGTAGTATTTTTGTCAGGTTTCTAAGGCTGCCCCCATTAACATTGGATAGAGTCCAGAAGTGTCGCATCTTGAGAGCTCTGCGCAAGTTGCAGATTGATGGCAAACTGCTTTTATTATATTGTTATTAAATAATATTTCTTTTGTTTACTGATACTAAAGTAAAGTAAGAAAAACAAAAAAAACATGAAAAAATATATATGGCAAATAATTGGGTAGTTCAATAATAATTGATTTACAAAACTATCCAAAATTATATGTCCAGTGGAATAAAATTCACAAAGAGCAATATAGAATGCATCCATTAATCCTTAGTCAGTCCAGGAGTATATAGTAAAATATAAGATTTATTATTTTATAATCTGAAGACTAGAAGTCAGAGGTCATGGTATTTGACAATAAGTTTATTTTGAGTTTTCCCTTCCTGTCTTTTGGAAGGCAGCTCCTCAGTGTCTTCTGGTGGGATTTCCTTAGTGTGTGTGCTGATGAGAATATCGTCAGGCTTTCTTGTGTCTCGACTTATAGGATCATCAAGCCTATCAGACAGTAAGCCACCTACACTGCTAATTATCCCTCTCAGGGCTCAACTCATATTAGGAGTTGGAGCTTCAATGTAAGAATCTCAGCGGGACACAATCAGTCCTTAAGACATCAAAACTACAAAAGATCAAACCAAAAATATCAAATAAAACACTGATATTTATGGATTTAGGCACTATTCTGTCAATTCTTTCCACACTTATGCAATTATTGAAATCTAAATCAAAATACTTTCAGGCTATTTTTTATGGATGAATACTTGGCTTATACAATTTACATGAAAATGTAAAAATGAAACAGAAAAAAAATGTGTCTGGAGAAAGATGAATCAGACTTAAAGAAAATAATTATATCTTCTCAAACCTATCATTAAAAAATGAATCACAAAGAAATTCAGAAAACTGGAAGAAAAAATCAGAAATCAAATACATGTCAAATCCACATATGATTTCAGAGCTAACCCCTTGGTAGTTGATATCTCCTCTGGAGCAGACGCTTTCTCCCACTCTCAGAATTCCTTAGTTTAGGTCTTGGTTAGGCTGCCATGATAATGAGCCTTCCTGCATGAATCCTTTCTGACAATCCTAGGAGATCTCACCTTACAGCAAACTTCCCCGCCCTATGGATCTTATACAGGTCTGCTATTCATAAGTGTAAAAATGCATGGGCTGGAAAAATATTTTGGTAGTTAAAAGCAATTGGTGCTCTTGCAGAAGAAGTGAGTTCAATTCCTAGTGCCATGTTAGGTGGTTCACAACTGCCTATGAGACTCTCTCTCTCTCTCTCTCTCTCTCTCTCTCTCTCTCTCTCTCCCTTTCTTTCTTTCCCTCCCCCCTCTCTCACATACACACACACTAAACAAACAAATAAAATCTAAAATAAAAATAAAACCAGGTTTGTTTAAAGTGGATTTGTTTAAAGTGAAAACTTAAGGGGACTTTGAAAAGTCAGCTATATTGTTTTTTGCTTGGGCAAATACATGAAGGAACATTTCGTTAAGGTGGACACAGGTGTGAAAAGCTAAGGCAGACTTGTGAAGGAACGTTCCACTGAAGCAGACACAGGAGAGAGAATGTTCTGATAAAGCGAGCATGTAAAAGTTACTTTTTTTTTCTAAACCTATTTTTAATGATGGTTCTTAAACAATTTAACACTTCACGTATACACCAGTTTGCAGAGTCAGGATAGCAAACCGGAATCAGCAGGTGGTACTACCTAGCTGAGACAGCCAGGCCTCAGCCCTAACATATGGTTGATATATGCAGTGACTTCCATTGAGGAAAACTGGGTTTTCTTTTCCCAACAGGTATCAATTGCAAGTAGATTCTTCTTTAGGAGTCTATTTCACCTTCTTAGAACTCAGAATTTTCATGATTTGAACCTGTATAGTTTTCTGTGTGCTATAGAGTCCTCTGCCATTTCACATGTATATCAACCCCATTGTGTATATTTTATTTAATTTAGTTTATATTAGCTTTGCTGGGACATAGTGTTATGTAGCCCAAGCTGACCCAAATGTACTACGTAGCCCACAATGACCTTGAACTCCTGATCCTCTTGCCTCCATATCCCAATTAATTTGCCAATTTTTACATAAATCAACCTTTGTTTTCATCTTACTCCCTGTCCATTTTCTGTATATTTATTAGTTTTGCTTATATTATATCAAGCTACAGTATAAAGATAAGCATGATGCTAAGGTGATATTTTAAAAAAATGATAACCCCAGAAGAAGAGGACAAAGCCATGAGTGACACTAGAGTGGTTCTTAGTGTCTGTGACTTCACAAAACTCAGCATGGAGTGCAGAGAGAACTGTATTACTTCAGACCATATGGTTGAGACAAACCACTGAAGGATGTCTACCTTGGGAAACTCCTTCAAACAAATGTCTTGCACGAAGGGATAGCAGTGGTTACAGAAATGAAATAAGTTCCTTACAGCAATAATCCCATGGAAAGGTTGATGCTAGGGGCAGGCATATGGCTCCCAGGGAGGAATAATGAGATCAAGGCCCACGCTGCTGGAACAGGTGATGCGCTAATTAGATTTCACCAGTGTGGTGCATGGCATGTTTAGATGAGAATCATCTTGAAAGATACAAATGAAACAAAAATAAGGAGCAAGGACAATGATTTAGAGCTATAATCATAATGCAATCTGGAATGATGGAACTGGAATGAGGTTTCCATAAGACTTCCCTTAGAAAAATCAAAACAATTTGTCATGCAGTACTGAAATCCTGCTGGATGAAGTGAGCAGCAACACTCAGAGCTTGAAGTGTTGGCAGTAGATCGCCACCTCATCACATGCTCTCCTCAGATTCTCTCATGAAAGTAGACACCCACCGTTATCCTGAGGACCCCTCTACTCCGAGTATTCACATAACATAGCCAGCTTATTCTCCCAAACAATGATATGATGTCATTGCACCCCAGAAAATTGGATTCACAAAAGCCTACTGGCCCAAGAACACACACATAAGCAACAGGACCAACAGTAAAAATTAAGGTGTCTAATTACAAAGATAATGACCTGGACTCTATGGGAGCAAGCTACTCTTTTGATTGTACATGCACTGAGAAAGGCATATGGACCTGAGAGCAATCATCGCAGAGAAATACAAGAGTGTGAAGAAGTATTTAGATGGCATATTTACTTTCCCCCTATTCTGCAGCTCGAGTTTTTTGATATGGCCATGACCTTCAAATGCAACAGTTAGCTAGGCTAGTTACTTGTGCTGAGGCCTTGCAATGTACTTGGAACTTAAATGCCGTCAGGGCACCTTTCCTCTCCTGGCCATTTTGAGATGGACTCTAGACTTAAATGCTCCGTGGCTACTTTAGATTTAATAGGTTTAAGCTGGGCTACCAGGACTGCTATGGCAACAACGAAACAAAATGGAAATGTCTGTGGTCTGAGAAAGGCAGTGATTAAACTTTCAAATTATTCTTGACTAGCTCTCCAAATTTTAAATGTCAGGGCATTTAGAAAGCAGTGACAGGCCTTAGTTTCTAGAGAATTTCTTGAGAATAATTTGGGGGAGCTTAGATACATATGTATTGGTAAAAATTCACTCATAGCCTTTGTCTGTTGTGATACAAATAAAACACATGGTTTACTCAGAAGTACAAGGGCTCTTCCGTGTATTCTTGGTGAAGAAAAGATTTAAATTTTCACTTTATCTATGGCTAACATTCATCATAAGAAATAAAAAGTCCTGAGTTTGCTTAACCAAAATTGCAACAAAAAAAGTTTTCCACTGGTTGAAGAATTGTTTCAACTGACTCCAAGGATTCGTGAAAGACAAGAGTTTATTACTTACTCTGCATTTATGGGAACTGGAATACAAGTGTTTTGACAAAGTTTATCAATTTTAAATTAAATTTAGTACACATTTGTCTGAGACAAAAACTGTTGGCAGAACAAAGACCCATTACACTTTTAAACCTTGTCAACTCCTACCGGGGATAACTATCAGTAAAAACTTTCTAGGCACTAGTTATAACCGAGCACCAAGAGCATTTTTACTTTTTCTGTGAAGTATTTAATTTAAAAAAGAAGGGGATATTTTATGGAGAGGAGCTGAGTTCAGGAGAGCGAACTGGGAAATGTCTTTTAAGGTGAAAAGACATGCAGCCGAGAGTCCAATTTTGAGCCATCTGTCTGAACATCCCGAGGAAGCCTGGGGGTAAAGAGAAAGAAGGAATTACCTGCTTCAGAGTAGTCTCAGCTAGAGCTGAAGGGAAGATTGCTGGCCTCTGCCAACAAAGGAAAATTTGAAGACAAATAATACTTATTGTAAGGTGAAATTGCAACTCTCTATCTCAGAGGTGTACTGGGTATCTACTCAGATGAGCAGTAGTAAAGCTAACTTACTGATTACAGGGGAATGCCAGGGCCAAAAAATGGGAATGGGTGGGTAGGGAAGTAGGGGGGAGGGTATGGGGAACTTTTGGGATAGCACTCTAAATGTAATTGAGGAAAATACGTAATAATAAAAAATATTAAAAAAAAATAAATAAAATAAAAATGATTTTAAGTAAAAAAAAAAAGAAAATATTTTAACCAAACAGCTGGATTTTATAGATATTGATAAAGATGACATCATCCTCAGAAGAAGCAGCTCAGCAAGTTACTGTCAGGCTTTCATATTTGTGAAATTTTATTTCATGTCTTCATAGGTTGTGAGCCTGGCCTTTAATGACTGAGCCACCTCTCCAGCCCTACTCAGGATTTTAATATGTGAATGTGTAGATCTTTAGCGTCCTAAGACTAAGAAAAGCCCATTATTTCTGTCCATTCTAACTTTGGAATGAATTTGTTATCTGTGAAAAATCTGTGCTTCTAAAACTTTCAATTCACATTCCCTTTTGATTCAGTTAAAAGAAACCCCTCCATCCCTCCACCCTCCACCCTTCCATCCTTACATCCCTCTAACCCTCCATCCCTCCATCGCTCCATCCCTCCACTCTTTGAGTGGAGCTTTCTCCTCCTTTGGATTCTAATGCTAAGTGATGTTTATCTGGTTTACCATATTCATCCCCTGAATTTTCCTGAAAGATGTGCCATGAAGCAAACACTGCCAGATGCTGGGCAAACAAGTTTACATGTCAAAAAGCTTCAAAGTAGCTTCTTCTAGCTCTATTCCACATTCTCTCTGACCTTAGATGTTAGGCCACATCAGAAAAGATATCTTAAATGGGAAAGATAAATAGAACAGAGCTGCCAGTAAATCCTTCCTAAAAGCTCCAAGCATGCAGGCATTTAGTAAAGGAAATGCTTTTTCCTTTCTGTTTCTGTAAGGCTGCTGCTTCAGATGGTGACAAGGTCAAACTGGTTGTTCTTGAGCTAAGAAAGCAGATGCTCAAGCCGACTGGCTTTGAGAAGTGTTTCTATTCCAGGCAATCATTTACAGAGAGTCACCTATGTTCAAGGCTCAAGGAAAGTGCTGAGATGAGAGATGGTTATGAAAAGAGTATGGCTCTGCTCCCAGGGAATGTAATGGATGCCCTTAAGCACCGAGGATGAAAGGGTGGAAACGCCCAGTGTCCTGAGAGAGGAAACTACCTACCCTAAATATGAGAATACCCAAACAAAACCAGAGCGCATAGATTTCTGTGTAGATAAATCCCCCTCTTTTTCTTTGTGGTTGTTAACTCAGCATTCCTCTCTCAATTACTCTTCTCATTTCAGAAATGGGTTCTCATTGGACCTGACACCTGAACATCAATGTAGAGACATTAGAATGTAAGTTTACATGCTGCATTGGCACAGGCTAGATATGATGAGGCCCTTGCTTTAATCTGAGCTTAAACACAAGAAGATGCTACTGGTAGAAAAGGCAGAAGAGAGATTGATGAAGTAAAAGCCACCCTTTAAGAACTGAGGGCCAACTGGCCTGCCACAACTGCCTCACATCTGAGTTCTAGAGTTATCTGTAAAATATGGGGGGATGAATTCTACCTATGAGTTGCTTGTGGTTACTTCTCAGGGCTAGCCTCTCACATACCTCCATCTGAGTGGGCAAACAGACTGTGTGCACCAAACGCTTGTGTTTCTAATATTCACATATTCAAGAAATGTGCCAGGAGCTGGGAGAAGATGCTCTGAAGACAAGAATTTAATGAGAAAATGAACAATACATTTTCCTGTGAGGAACACCTCAACAATGCCTACTACGTTCTTCTCACCACCTTCATGGCTAAAATTCCTCATTCAACTAGGAACTTAAGATGTGAAGCCCCACTTCTCAGGAAAGCTTCAGTCTGGGGCCAATGCAAATTGTTAGTCACTCTTCTTCCTGCCCTCCCCTTCCCCTGCCTAGACTTCATATTCATCTATGGACCCATGAGCATTTTGCCACCCACTGGGGATATTTAGAAATAAACACATTATTTGAAAGGACATTTATAAGCTTGGAAATTTATGTTATCAGTTTACTTGTTTTTTTCCTGAAATAAACATATTTTTAAATTCTTTTCTGTTGATGTTATGGCAATTAGGTGAAGGACTTACACAGAAAACTTCCTTTCTGTTTGTTAAATGCCATAATAGTTCATGGTCTGATGAAAACATAGTGAATAAGGCTCAAGTTGGAATGTTTAGATTGGATATAAAGCCAAATGGGTATGACATGTAAATTAATTTTTAAAATCTTAACTAATGATGGCTGTGAAGATTTCATCATTGATAGAACAAAGACTTCAGGATAGTGTAGAGAAAAAAACCTGGGAGATGGCAGCAACACGAGAAAAGAGATCTCAAAATGAGTATATCATCATCATCATGTTGTTATTATTATAAAACTTCTTAACCATATTTCTTCCTCATAATTGTTTTCAGTCCTCACAAATATCATGACTTTTATCTAAACTGAGAAAAAAAACCACACCATACTCATTAAATACAAGGAAGGAAGGAAGGAAGGAAGGAAGGAAGGAAGGAAGGAAGGGGATGGAAAGGAAAGGGAAAGGAAGGGGAAAGGGGAAGGGAAAGGGAAAGGAAGGGGAAAGGGGAAGGGGAAAAGGGAAGGGGAGGGGAAGGGAAGGGGAAGGGAAGGGGAAGGGAAGGGAAGGGGAAAGGGGAAGGGAAGGGGAAAGGGGAAGGGGCAGGGGAAAGGGGAAGGGGCAGGGAAGGGAGAAGGGGGAAGGGGCAGGGGAAGGGGAAAGGGGAAGGGGGAAGGGGAAAGGGGAAGGGGGAAGGGGAAAGGGGAAGGGGCAGGGGAAGGGGAAAGGGGAAGGGGGAAAGGGAAAGGGGAAGGGGCAAGGGGCAGGGGAAGGGGAAAGGGGAAGGGGGAAAGGGAAAGGGGAAGGGGCAAGGGGCAGGGGAAGGGGAAAGGGGAAGGGGAAGGGGAAAGGGGAAGGAGAAGGGGAAGGGGAAGGGGAAGGGGAAGGGGAAGGGGAAGGGGAAGGGGAAGGGGAAGGGAAGGGAAGGGAACTATTCTCTCATGCTATCATCTCAACTCTCAAAATGTGTAGGATGGCACTGCTGTTTTCCCCAGAGCTCCCTCAGTGTTGGGGCTTTTCCAGTAAAATATGTAACACTGGAAATAAATCTGCTTTTTAAAATAGTTCAGATAGCATGCATGGCTAACAAAAATCACCATCGGTCACATCCCACCAAGAAAGGTGGATGGGTTAGGAAGGTGTGTTAATTTTCACTGCACAGGTAGTATGCTGCACAACTGCACACCAATAGAAGACCAAAGCCCTGAGATTATCATTAATTTCAAGGTTTATAAGCAAACACAATCAGTAAAGTATGGTATGAGTATATAAACACCTCCAGTCCTAAAATCCAAAATGTTTCAAAGTTCTAAATTGTTTGAACACTGGACATGATACACATAAAAAATATAGTGGTTTGATTTTCATATAAACTGTCCTAGCAAAAAATATAAATACACTGAAAATATTATATATAATCAGCCTCACATTGCATGGATAAGTTATATGTGGAAAAATAATGAATTCTACGTTTGACTTAAGCTCCATCATTAAGATGTCTCACTGTCAATGTGCCAAGATCTAAATGAACTATTAAACTTTTCTGGTCCCAAGCATTTGAAACAGGGTCACTAAGCCTATATCTATACTTTTAGCAAGGTAAGTATTGAATCGTGTGTTCTGTAAAAGATATACTTCTGTTTCAGTTCTGGAGGGATAACTACTTCATGGGTTTAGTAGGAGACAATATCTGTGTACATATGTAATATATTTAGCTCAGTGATTACCTTACCTTCCCATGAGATGGCCACGTCTGTGTTCTACACCTCCATTTCATTGGCTCATTGCTCAAATATCCAAAATATTCACAGGCTGTAGGGCATCTCAGTTATACCGTATGAGATAAAACAGAAAATATCTTTTCTAGTAGAACTTAACATACCAGAGCCAACAAAAGATAATAAGCATATGAGTAAAATGAATGATAAGTCAGGAAAACTGATTCTTGCCTTTTATAAATTAAAACAACAAAGAGTGTAGGACCAGCCATTAGGTTTCTAGACTGGGGTGAATAAAAGTTAAGAGGGGGGTCTTTCATTGCTCAGAAATGTTTCCATAGTATTTTTCTATGAGTTGATTATGATATGCCTTCTAGGAATATTTATGTATATAAGTTTTGAGTTTTGTGTAATTTTTGAGGAGAAAAAATTTTAATCAAATTTTCAAGGCTACTTGGAAAGTAGATCAATACCCCCCAAACCCTAACACCATAGTTCATTGCTCACACTATAAAGATGCAACATAGCCAAAACAGCATTGGTGGTCAGACATGGCAGCTCAGAACTGTAATGCTAACACTTGAGAAGCTGAAGCAGAGGGGTGAAGCAGAGGGGTTGCCACAAACGTAAGTCTATCTTATACTATATAACAAGTACAGCTGGGACTGCATAGCAAGAAATTGGCTACAAAGGAAAGAAGTTGCAAGAAACTTGAAGTCAAATTTCTTGTCTAATTATTTACCCAGCCACTTCAGACTTACACAATCATACATGCATATTTTAATCATGTCATGCTTAAATAAATTTATGTTGTACACATAGTGCTATTTGTTACTTAAAGGGGTAATAAAACCATAGTGATATAACTTCTATTGCCCCAAAGATGCTCGACACACTGCAGCCTGATAATGTTGATACATTGCATCCTGTAGTTATCTCTGCAATGGCATTGGCCAGTACTGAAGTTAGGGAAGAAAAACCAATTAAGTGTGTACTAAATCAACACCTACATTGTGCATGGAAGCTCCAACTAACGTGAATGCTTCTACCTGTTCCAGGATTCAAGACACAGCCAGGAGCGACCATGTGGATTTCTGCTCACTCTCCATTCTTGCCCTGCAAAAGCAGCACAATGATGTGGCCATTGTGGCCAGTTCTTCATCACCTGCCTCCTCTGCATACTCTGTGTGGTATCAAGGAGCCCAACGAAATCCTGAGTCCTCATGGGTGAAATGGATCTACTGTAGCCCCAAACTTTTATCCCATCCTGAAAAATCTTGTTATTTTCATAAAGTGTTGATATGGTAAGCAAATGGATGCAAGAAGCATTGTTTCATTGTCGAAAAAGATAACCTATCCAGAGTTTCCTGACCATGACTTTCAGAGGACTTCCACCCTAACATCTGACAGAACCAGACTAATACGGTTGGCAAATTTTACTGATAACATCTGAAGAGTGGTCTACAACATTTTAAAAATGACAAAGGAGACATGCTGGGAACAGAATACAAACTAGAGCTCAGTTTCAGTGGTAAGAATTACATTTTACGTGGTGTTTTTGAATATGATGAATAGGTTTTGTTTTATTTGTTGTGATTTGTCTTCTTATTGCAATACAACAATGCCTAAGGTGCTAGTTTAGAATATACAATTTGGTGGCATTTACTGTGGTCACAGGGAAACAGCAATTACCACAGCCTTCTAATTTCAGAGCCATTGTGTCACCTCTAAAGGAAGATTGTCCTTACTATCTACCACCTTTTATGATCTACCTTATATTTACGAGTAAGGAGGTGTAGATAACGTACATCTCAGAGGAAAGGTTAATACCACAAGTGAAGAACTCAGAGGCTATTGGGGCTAAGGGTCCTACTGTTGAGACTGGTGCAGAAATCCACAGTGAAAAGAACAGCCAATCAAAAAACAGCTTCGGTGAAGTAGCTGGATATAAAATTAACTCAAACAAGTCAATGGCCTTTCTCTACACAAAGAATAAACAGGCTGAGAAAGAAATTAGGGAAACAACACCCTTCTCAATAGCCACAAATAATATAAAATATCTCGGCGTGACTCTAACGAAGGAAGTGAAAGATCTGTATGATAAAAACTTCAAGTCCCTGAAGAAAGAAATTAAAGAAGATCTCAGAAGATGGAAAGATCTCCCATGCTCATGGATTGGCAGGACCAACATTGTAAAAATGGCTATCTTGCCAAAAGCAATCTACAGATTCAATGCAATCCCCATTAAAATTCCAACTCAATTCTTCAACGAATTAGAAGGAGCAATTTGCAAATTCATCTGGAATAACAAAAAACCGAGGATAGCAAAAACTCTTCTCAAGGATAAAAGAACCTCTGGTGGAATCACCATGCCTGACCTAAAGCTTTACTACAGAGCAATTGTGATAAAAACTGCATGGTACTGGTATAGAGACAGACAAGTGGACCAATGGAATAGAATTGAAGACCCAGAAATGAACCCACACACCTATGGTCACTTGATCTTCGACAAGGGAGCCAAAACCATCCAGTGGAAGAAAGACAGCATTTTCAACAATTGGTGCTGGCACAACTGGTTGTTATCATGTAGAAGAATGCGAATCGATCCATACTTATCTCCTTGTACTAAGGTCAAATCTAAGTGGATCAAGGAACTTCACATAAAACCAGAGACACTGAAACTTATAGAGGAGAAAGTGGGGAAAAGCCTTGAAGATATGGGCACAGGGGAAAAATTCCTGAACAGAACAGCAATGGCTTGTGCTGTAAGATCGAGAATTGACAAATGGGACCTAATGAAACTCCAAAGTTTCTGCAAGGCAAAAGACACTGTCTATAAGACAAAAAGACCACCAACAGACTGGGAAAGGATCTTTACCTATCCTAAATCAGATAGGGGACTAATATCCAACATATATAAAGAACTCAAGAAGGTGGACCTCAGAAAATCAAATAACCCCCTTAAAAAATGGGGCTCAGAACTGAACAAAGAATTCTCACCTGAGGAATACCGAATGGCAGAGAAGCACCTGAAAAAATGTTCAACATCCTTAATCATCAGGGAAATGCAAATCAAAACAACCCTGAGATTCCACCTCACACCAGTGAGAATGGCTAAGATCAAAAATTCAGGTGACAGCAGATGCTGGCGAGGATGTGGAGAAAGAGGAACACTCCTCCATTGTTGGTGGAATTGCAGGCTTGTACAACCACTCTGGAAATCAGTCTGGCGGTTCCTCAGAAAATTGGACATAGTACTACCGGAGGATCCAGCAATACCTCTCCTGGGCATATATCCAGAAGAAGCCCCAACTGGTAAGAAGGACACATGCTCCACTATGTTCATAGCAGCCTTATTTATAATAGCCAGAAACTGGGAAGAACCCAGATGCCCCTCAACAGAGGAATGGATACAGAAAATGTGGTACATCTACACAATGGAGTACTACTCAGCTATTAAAAAGAATGAATTTATGAAATTCCTAGCCAAATGGATGGACCTGGAGAGCATCATCCTGAGTGAGGTAACACAATCCCAAAGGAACTCACACAATATGTACTCACTGATAAGTGGATACTAGCCCAAAACCTAGGATACCCACGATATAAGATACAATTTCCTAAACACATGAAACTCAAGAAAAATGAAGACTGAAGTGTGGACACTATGCCCCTCCTTAGAAGTGGGAACAAAACACCCATGGAAGGAGTTACAGAAACAAAGTTTGGAGCTGAGATGAAAGGATGGACCATGTAGAGACTGCCATATCCAGGGATCCACCCCATAATCAGCATCCAAACGCTGACACCATTGCATATACTAGCAAGATTTTATCGAAAGGACCCAGATGTAGCTGTCTCTTGTGAGACTATGCCGGGGCCTAGCAAACACAGAAGTGGATGCTCACAGTCAGCTAATGGATGGATCACAGGGCTCCCAATGGAGGAGCTAGAGAAAGTACCCAAGGAGCTAAAGGGATCTTCAACCCTATAGGTGGAACAACATTATGAACTAACCAGTACCCCTGAGCTCTTGACTCTAGCTGCATATGTATCAAAAGATGGCCTAGTCGGCCATCACTGGAAAGAGAGGCCCATTGGACACGCAGACTTTGTGTGCCCCGGTACAGGGGAACGCCAGGGCCAAAGGGGGAGAGTGGGTGGGTAGGGGAGTGGGGGTGGGTGGGTAAGGGGGACTTTTGGTATAGCATTGGAAATGTAAATGAGCTAAATACCTAATAAAAAATGGAAAAAAAAAAAAAAAAACAAAACTGTTAGTGGGGGAAACATTTTCCTGCTTCCATAGATTCCCAGTTTCTTAGGAAGCTAAGTAAAGTGAACGCTAATGTTGTGAAATTCTCGGGGAAAGGATAACCACGCTTGTACTGACCAACTTTTCTTTGGGAGATTCCAGTGTTTACATGGGTGCTCATCATCTTTCTCTACCTCATTTTATTTCCCCGGTAATACACAAAATTGGGATGATTAATTTGGCAATATCTTTATTTTAAGTGGCTTATTTTTAGTTAAGAGTTTATATTTTATTCACTATTTTCTCAAAAGTGATTAGTCTCCATTAAAAAATAGTAAGAAAAGAATTTACTGTAAGGTTTTAAATTAATTCTGTTTCCCTTCATATAGATAAATAGTGTTCTGTGTGCTATTGGCTTGGGAAGACAGCAGTTCACATCTGAATATGCTCTAACCGAATTTTCTTGAATATTACCAAACTAGGTGTATGCTATGGCTGCTTGTTGTACAATGTGGATAGAAAATTCCCATTTCTAGCTCTAGCAGTAACTCAGAAACAGCAAGTGAAGAAAGTTATCAGAGAACACTGGACATTATAACTTTGGGCCACTAAATTCTGCTAAATTTTAAAAGCAAGAAAGTAGTGTCCAGATCATAAATTTAGACTTTGTCACCTTGTGTACCCAATAAGAACACCAACCACGCATTGGCAGAAGCTTGAGTTGTGAACTGCAGCTAGGGAGCACACGATTTTGCCGAACGTCCTTATGTTCTCTCTAGGTTCTCCTTAGAACTCGCAGCACACATGTGGAAGACATCTGATCAGTGCTGGATAGAGGAGCTGAGACAGCTGGACTATACATAGGTTGAATGTGTCATCTCATCCCCATTTAAAACAGGTTCTGAAGAAGTGAGCTAACTAAGCACAGGCAAACTGGCAGGAAATAAAATGTGTGGCTTGGTCTAAGAGGATTTTTCAGTTCTTTAAAGGGTCTATGGATAAACGTCAGAGGACCTATGAACATTTATAGGTTTCTTATAAAGTTCCTAAAGTTACTTATTGCTTAAATAAAAGAAGGAAAGGGGATAAAAACGCTTGCTTGACTTTGAGAAGTATCATCAGCATGTCATGTTTGTGCCAAATTGTCTGCCTCCACAAAGACTGTTTTTTTTCTAATTCCATCTTAAAAGTTGTCTAAAGGATGATTCTGTGATAGGATTGGCATGTGTATGTGTTTCTACCTCTGTTCTCCGTCTACTACATCTTTCTTAATTTGTTCATAGAAGCAGAAACACTGTTAACAATCAAGAATAAGGGATTTATTGTAGGGATTTGATTTGTACGCTATGGTAGAAACTGGTGAAAGAAATCTGAACCAAACCCTTTTCTCTGTTTCTGATTTAAAAAAAAAAAAAGTCAGGTGGGCAGATACCAAGGAAATCCAGAACACACTTATATGAACAGTTACATACACAGACAGACACACATACACACACACACACACACACACACACACACACACACACACACACACAGACACAGACACAGACACACACACTCCAACAATAAGCAAATAAGCAACTGGAACCCACATCTGTCTCTTATTACCTTAGATCCTAAAAATGTCGGTGGTTCAAAGATGTGCTGGATAGCTTCCTCCATGGAGCTGTACATCAATCAAATGCATTCTAAAAAAGGGAACTTCATCAAGAGACTTGGCATCGTGGCTAAGCTGAAGAGGGCCCAATTCGAGCTGGAAAATCTGCACACACAAGTTACTAGAGCTCTCCAAATAAGCCCACACATCAGCAGCAGCCATGTGACATCCAGAAATGCCTGAAATCCTATCCTAACACTTAAAATGTTGCTTCAACTCTACACCCAAACCTCATGAATCTCCCCAGCCCCAGTTCTGGATGACCATGAACATGGGTAGTATGAACTAGGCTCAGTAGGTTATAAAACGTTGACATAAAAGTGAGAAGTGAACAGGATGATGGGGACATTTGGAAACAGTGGTGGCAGAGTAATGTTGGACATATTCAAATTACACTACTTATGTATGTATAATTCTCAACAAATAAAAATATATTAAAGAAAAATAAATATATTATAGGGCAACCACAAAAAGGGAATTATTAATGCTACAGTAAGAACCCTCAAATCTATTGATAGAAGAATAACTATTAAAGTAACAAGCTGCCACTCTATACCTTCTTACTTAGCAGAAATGAAAATGCCTTATGTCAGTAAGGATGTGAACCAAGAACAATTGTGTTCTGCTAGCAGAAGAAGACGCATGTCTGGGATATTTAGTTCAGTCAAGACTGCTGATCCTGCATTGTTACCCTAGAATTTATATCAAAAGAATTTATAATTGTATTCTGTAATCACTAGACTATCATTCATCACTGAGTTGTTTATACAAAAAGGTACTTGAAAGTAAATTATGAAGCTACATCTATGCAAATAAATAAAAATACAATGAACTTAAACTGCCACATAGGTAGAAATACATAACTAGACGTATTTTTACAACACAAAAAAGACAGTTTCTAATGAAGAGGACGTAAAATACCATGTGAGCTATGTGTTTAAACTGCACCAATAAGAAGTTAGTACAAAGCAAACAGTAGAGGCATGGAGTGGGGAACAGAAAATTGAAATGTAGAATGAAAATGAAAGTGCATTGGTTCCTGCTACACACTCCAAGTGACCCTAGCCTCCATGCTCCTAACACCAGGGTCACTACAATCTATGTGTCTTGGTTTTGTTAATACTTTGTGTTGTTCCCTTTGTTTCTAATTGGTTGGTTTTAGACCTGAGTTTGACTATTTCCTGCCCTCTACTCCTCTTGGGTGAGTTTGCTTTGTTTGTTGTTATTGTTCTACAGCTTTCAGATCTACTGTTAAGTAGCTACTACAGGATCTCTCCAATTTCTTTTTGAGGGCATCTAATGCTATGAATTTTCCTCTTAACACTGCTTTCATTGTATCCTATAAGGTTGGGTATACTGTGCCTTTGTTTTCATTGAATTCTAGAAAGTCTTTAATTCCTTTATTTCTTCCATGACCCAGAGATCATTGAGTATAGAGTTGTTCAGTTTCCATGAGTATGTGGATTTTCCGTTGTTTTTGTTGTTATTGAAATCCAGCCCTAGTCCATGGTGAGCTGATAGAATGCAAGGGTTCAAACGATTTTCTTCTCTGATTATGTGATCAATTTTGGAGGAGCTTCCATGAGGTTTGCTTGTTTTGAGGTGAATTGTTCTGTAATTTTAATATTTTGTATATGTTTAATATCTATTTGCTCCATAACTTGTTAATTTTATTGTGTTTCCATTTAGATTCTGTTTCACTTACCTGTTCATTGGTAAGAGTGGGGTGTTGAACAACTCCCACTATTATTGTATGGGTTCCATGTGTGCCTGAAGCTTTTTTAAAGTTTCTTTTACATATGTGGGTGCCCTTGCATAGATAAGGCATAGATGTTCAAAATTGAGACTTCGTCTTGGTGGAATTTTTTCTCTGGTGAATATGAAGTGTTCTTCACTATCTCTTTTGATTGCATTTAGTTGAAAGACGGTTTTATTGGATATTAGAATGGCTACCCCAGCATGTTTCTTGGGACCATTTACATGGAAAATTTTTTTCCAGTCCCTTGCTCTAAGGTAGTATCTGTCTTTGTTTCTGAGGTGTGTTCTTATATAAAGCAGAGTAATGGATCCTGTTCATGTATCCATTCTGTTAGCCTGTGTCTTTTTATTGGAAAATTGAGTCTATTCATGTTGCGAGATATTAACAACCGATGACTGTTAGTTCGTTATATTTTGATGTTGGAGGTGGTAGTGTGGATGTGTTTCTTTTCTTTTAGTTTTGCTGTCAAATATTTAATCTCTTATTTTCTTGGGTGTAGTGATTCTCCTTGTGATGGAGTTTACTTTCTAGTATACCTTGTATTCCTGGATTAGTAGAAAGATATTAAGTTTGGTTTTGTCATGACATATCTTGTTTTCTCCATCTATGGTGATTGAGATTTTTGATGGGTATTGTACATGGTCTTGTATCTCTGGTCTCTTAGGATCTAGAAGATACCTGTCCAGGATTGTCTGGCTTTTAGAATCTCTTTTGAAAAGTCAGGTAGATTCTGATCATTTGCCTTTATATTATACTTGGCTTTTTTCCATTACAGCTTTTAATGCTCTTTCTTTGCTCTTTACATTGAGTGTTTTGATCATTGTGTGGAGGCAGAATTTTCTTTTCTGCTCCAGTATATTCGGTGTTCTGTAAGCTTCTTGTAAGTTTATAGCCATCTCTTTCTTTCAGTCAGGGAGGTTTTCTTCTATGATTTTGTTGAAGATATTTCCTGGTCCTTTGTACTGGGAATCTTCAAATGAGTCACTTATAGCCTGTAAGGCTCAGGAATCAGTGTGAAAGAATATAAGAACCTGAAGATAGGGGAAAGGACAATGGAATCCAACCTCCCAGGCATGATACAACCAATCTTATCAAGAAACTCACACACAAAAATAATTACATGCTAGGGAACTTCACAAGGAACACCCTCTCAATAGTCAATCTAGGAGAGAGAACCAACTCATTTAACTCTACTCCTTACTGCTGAACTTGAGGTTGTTATGGGCTGTGGAAGAAAGGAGGTCATCATCTTCACCTGTGCACCCACTGGTGAACCCACAGGGGATATTAGATAGTTCGAATTCCAAGGCCACATGGATGGCTCCAGTCAAATTCAGAGGAACCCAGACAAAACAAATAGTACAATAATGAAGGGAAGAGAAGGACTAGAAAGGGAAGGGTAGAAATAAAAACAGATGGAGATAAGAAGACATTAGAATGTGGTACTTAACCACATTTAAGCACACATACACACATGCATGGACATCACCCAGACACATACATAAAAATATAACATTGTTATTACAATTGCATCTATTCAGCTGTAATGAAAATACTTTCCTTCTTTAAAAAGAAACATGTAGTGGTTAAGTCGTGAATGGGTAGAAGGCGGCTCAGGAGATCCTACTCCTCACTGCTGAGTTCTTTACTTCTGATAGGCTCAAAGAGGAGTCATTGGCTTCATTTCCATATTCACTGATGATTCCACTAGACTTCAATGGGTAGCTCCAATCCAATGCTCCCACAGATGGTTCTGGTTAAACTAAATGGGTCATAAGTTAAAAATAAAAGTAATTAATTTGAAAATATAGACTCATAAAACAAGGGGGGAGATTTGGTAGGATTAGGAGGAAGATAAGAGGTGGTCAGTACAGAAAGATAGTGACGAAAATATAAATGCATGTGAAATTATCAAACAGTGAAATTAATTAATAAAATGTACAAAAAAAACTTCATCATATATACCATATCTTAAAATTTATTTTGTTTATTTACATTCCAGGCATTGCATCCCCCCCCCCCCTTGATTCCCCCCTCGTACAGTTCCTCATCCCATTCCGCCTTCTCCTTGCCTATGAGAGAGTGAGTGCTTCCTACCACCAGGCCTCCCCCTTCCCTGGGGCCTCATGTCTCTCACGAATGGAATGAGGTGTGTCTTCTTTTCCCACTGAGATTAAACCAGGCAGTCCTTTTCCATATATGTGTGGGGGACCTTGGACCAGCCCATATGTGCTGCCTAGTTGGTAGCTTAGTCTCTGGGAGCTCCGAGGGGTCTGGGTTAGTTGAGACTGCTGATCTTCCTATGGGGTGGCCTTCAGCTTCTTCATTTCTTCCCCTAATTCAACCATAGGGGTCTCTGACTTCAGTCCAACAGTTGTATGGAAGTATCTGTGTCTGTCTCAGTCAGTTGCTGCTATGACCTCTCAGAGGACAGCCATGCTAGGCTCCTGTCACATATGTCCTTTTGGGTCTGGTTTACCTCACTCATGATGATATTTTCTAATTCAACACATTTGTCTGCAAATTCATGATTTTCTCATTTTTAAAATAGCTGAATGGTATTCCATTGTGTAAATAAACCACATTTTCTGTATCCATTCTTTGATTGAGGGACATCTGGGTTGTTTCCAGGTTCTGGATATTACAAATAAAGCTGCTATGAACATAATGGAGCATGTGTCCTTATGCTATGGTAGGGCATCTTTTGGGTGTATGCCCAAGAGTGGTATCTTAAGATAGAACTACTGAGTCTTAAGGTAGAACTACTTCCAATTTTCTGAGGAACCACAAGATTAATATACCATAGTTTTTATATACTTCTCTGTTAATGGATACCTAGGTTGAAGAAAATAATATTAAGAGAATTAAACCAGTCTCAGGAAGACAAATGTCATATATATTATCTCATTCATAGATCCTAGATTCTGTAAAGATACATAAAATAAGTTGTATTTCTACTGAAAACATAAACAAAACTCTGCAGAGAAACAAAGGATGTCTCAGAGGAATGGGAAAGAAAGGGCAGAGTCAGGGATCATTGAAGGAATGTCTTAGTTAGCTTCAGCCTTCAACTTGGTACAACCTAGACTCATCTCAGAGAGGCTCAGATGAGCAATTTCCCTGATCAGCTTGGCCTGTATCCCTGTTGTTGCATCATTGTGTTGATGTCTAGCCATGTAGGAGGGATTCAATGCACCGTGGATAATGCCATTTACAGGTAGTTAATCCTGCATTGTCTAAGAAAGATAGATTAGTATGAGGCAGTCAGCATACTGCCTAGCAGGCAGCATCCTCCATTGTTCCCATTACACTTCACAGCTATTTGTTCCATGGTTGGAAGTAATGTTGTATAGGAAAGCAAACAATTCTGCCTTCAGGTTCCATGCTTGACTTCTTACCATGACTTCCTCAGTTTGCTTTTGCTCATAGTCTTTTTTTTTTTTTGTAGACTTGATTTTTTTTCTAAATTTAATTTAATAAGAGTATTTAGATGCTTTAAACTCCATTCTACCCATCACCCCCCACCAGAGGTAGTAGAAAGGAAAGATTAATAGGACAAAGGAGGACATGGACCTGTTTAGAAATAGTTCTTTGGAAGGAGTCCAGTGTGTGTTGTCAGGATATCAGCAGCTCAGTTCACAGGAATCAGCAGCAGGAGCTCGATGTATCAGCAAATACAATTCATGAATCAGCAACAACCGTTCAATCCAGAGGAAAGTCGAGGCTCTGCCAATCAGCCCAAGTCCACAGAAGTCTCAAGAAGCTGCTGGAACACCACCAGAAATTCTTTGGTGCATTTCTCTCTATGAAGTTACAGTAAATGATGACCAATAAAGAGTGGCAACGTGAACCAATACCACAAAGCATCATCCACTGTCTGTTGGGTTATATTTATACCCTTTCCAAATATCACGTGTTCTCTCAAATGTCCACTCTAGCAAAAACATCACATCCTCTTTTTCAAGACTGCTTTCAGAAAATGCTACATGTTTTTCTCAGCAAAACGTCCACCCATGTGTCTGCTTCAGCAAAAACATCCCTTCATAAGACAGTTTCCAGGAAAACACCACATAACAAAACTGAGTCTTCAAAGAAAGCACAAATTTCCATTTCGGTTTTTACTCACAGTAACAAAATAAAACTAGAATAAAGATGCTCAATATATAACACATACTTGAATGAAAAGAACCTTTGCAATATCCTATAAGATGCATACATATAATTAAAATTAAAAGTAAAGGCCCAACCTATTAAAAACCTTAGAACATAGAAAGAAATGAAATGATATGCTTTTGAAAAAAAATGCTGGTAATAGTTCTTGGGTACAAAAGCGTTTCTCCCTAAACATGTTCACATCGTCAGCCCTGAACTCCATGTGATACTTCACATGGCAAGGGGACTATTCAAATATGATGAAGAGCTTTGAGATGGAGATACATTATCTATGTGAATCCAGTAGTCATTAAGGTTTTTCTTAAGGAAATTAGGATAGTCATAGTTAGACAATGGGCTATGACCTTAAAGCAGAGGCTATAGTGGGATAAATTTGGAATGATGTTGATGAATTTTCAATTAAGAAAGGGACCCCAAGCAAAGAATGTAAGCAGCCCACAGAAACTGGAGAACCCAAGGAGAAAGCCTCCCATGGAGTGTCAAGGTTAAGACAACCATGCTGCCACTTTGCCCCTAGCTATTTCTATCTTTTCCCTTCGCAACCCTGAAATAAATAAGTGAACTTTGTCTTTAACCACCAAATCCAGGGTAACGTGTTATTGTGTTGATAGTAAATTAATATACTCCCTAAAGTTGGGAAGGTTAAAACAGTGAAGGAGATAAGTCTTAGGAATTCATAATGTTCAAATAATACACATCTCTCCAATTCTGAGCATCCTGAAAAAGATGCCTATGCAAGGCAGGTAGACCGAGGTTTAAAGGAGAAAGATTGCCTGGCTAAACTTTCATTCCATTAAAAATACATTCTTAGACTTTTCTTTCTGTAGGTATTCTGAGACCCTTCAGATATGCTTCCTTATAACAAGCTGACTTTTGAGTGAAAATTTGCAGAGATATGAGTGACATAAAAAAATACACTCAATTCTTAGCTGATTCGAGAAGAAATAAACAACAACGAGCGGCCTTAAAAGTTTCCATTGCCCTCATGCCACAGCAGGAAAACCATCAGCACATTTTCTACAGTTTTCTAAGAGGAAAGCCACTGTAAATTAAGACTATAAGTTACAGACTCCTTTTCCCTCAGCACTGTGAAATTAAATAGAGAAGCCTGTTGGGGTAGGATTGAAAAGGAAAATCACATTGTATTTTTTTAGCAATCAAACTCATAATTTGAAAATTTCACTTTAAGTTAAATATAAGTGTTCCTTAAACTCAACATGGTATAATGATCTGCCATTTATGATGAACAATTTCGTTACATATTAGAAACCATCACAGCAAGGTTTTCTAGTATTTTAGAATTCAACCCCAAAGTCTCCTCTGATGGTACTAAAGTATCACATGTATTTCTTCTGAATCACCACCATGTTGTCAAGTCATGGGTAATTAATTGCACAGTACCTTAATCAGATGTACTAATATTTGAAGAACTGTGACCAAATCTACTGAAATAAAAAAGTATTTCTGGCACATTGTATAACATTTTAGTTGATCTTGGGCAGTTGTTATAGCAGTAAATAAATTTGTAATTATTTTAGTTTCACAAGACATGCTTGGAAGTAATAAAATATAATACTCAGGTTGTATACATGTCTGCAATCCTTGCACATGGGAGACAGAGGCAGAGAGTTACTGTACGTTCAAGACCAGCCTGGTCTACATAATCAATTTCAGATATCCCTAAAATACAGATAACCAGTATAGATGATAGATAGATAGATAGATAGATAGATACTGAAAATGATTTTTCAACAATATCCAATAATCAGGAAAATTCCTTCTTCTTTACATTATTCATATATTTATTGCCCTCTGCCAATTTCAATGAACCAAAACTTTAAAAAAGAAATCATTTTAAGACCTTAGTACTTATGCTGTATTTCCTATAAAAATAAGTCACAACCATAATTAGCTCATATCATTAAGTAACAGTGCATACTAGTAATTAAATACTCATTAGGCAAAATAGAACCTTTTAAAGAATTTTTAGAGTCATAATATGAAGAAAAAATAGAATCTTGGCTGAAGAAAGGGGTAATGATACTCAAGTTTTCCAAGGAAACTTCTTCTATTGAACTTGAAATGTGTATGGACATAGCTTCAGCGTTACAGACACGGCAAAGGTGGACACTTATGTTCACCTAAAAGATTTCCTAATGATGCCTGCCCTAAGAACATCAGTTGGTGTCACTGCAGGGCCCAACAGGTCTTTAAGCAAGACCAGTGAAGGCCATTATATTTTCATGGCTAGTTCAGTATAAAACTCTTCTTTTTTTTTTTCACAAACATAAAACATTCAATATTCTTTGCCTCCCAGCCCTCCCATCTTAGCACTGTGAGATGCTACAGAGTCCTAGTTTGTCCTAGAAATACAGTCCTACCTGGGGAGTGCGGCTTGATGTCAAGCTTATCCCCTTAGAGACTATTGTACTGTCCATGGTTAGTCCAGAAAAAGAGCAAAATGCAAAATTCTAAGCACGATTTCCATCAAATGGCTATCACTTCTGCATTATGGTAAAGTATGTAAGCTCAAGGATTGTCTAGATTCTTCATGTTCTGTGGAAACTGCATTCACACTATCTTTGAAGCTTTTTTTCCCCCCACTACCTATTCAGAGACCTAGATGCCTGGGAAGCAATTTATTGTTAGTAATAATCAGCTGCATCCATTAACCCTCCATCTTTACATAGAAGAATAATAGCTCTGTGATGTTTCTGTACCTGGATTTGACTTTACTTCTATAGTAATCATTAACATCAGAAGTGAGATGCCTTCTGCTTGGGTCTGATGCTACCATCTATTGCTGACTTAGGAAGTAGTATAGGATATTGTTGGAAGCCGACCTGTGGCTCACAAGAAATGGGGTAGACCTGGGAGGCAAGTCAGGGCTGAAAAGAGAGGGGGAAACTAGGTGGTCAAGAGAAATAATGGAGCTAAGTCAAGTTTCCTGATCAAAGCTCAAATGTTTAATAAAAGTCTGCTCTTATAAAGGGGGAAACCCATCCCCTGCCAAGCCAAGTTTCTTGATGCCTTGATGCCAAGTTGTTAGCACAGCCTTTTAGCAGTAAGTCGCCAAATTCACAGGTTGCAGTTAACTCTGGTTCAGTCACTTGGCAGGTAGTAGGCAGTGTCACATCAAAGGAAGCTAGCTGAGTTGGAGGAGCTGCACCGCAGGTGGCCCTGCCTCAGTGGCATAAGGTCTGAACCAGCCTGCTTTAGGCTGGAGGAGGTTACAGGATATTGTATAAACAATGTAGCATCATTTTTATATTTAAAAGTTTATGTTCTTATAAGTAAAATAACTACAGAAAATATTTTAAGTAAATCTTCAAAATAAACGGTATATATTTATATTCTTGGAAAATTTCTACAGGTTTTAGTTATTGTCAACCTGCTTCCCCCAACTCCACCAGGAATCACTGCCAATTCCCTTCATACTCTCTACTTTTTTTCTCATCAAAGCCAATTTGTTCTTTCCAAGTATTCTCAGATGTGTGGTTTCCTACTGCAGTGTTGTCAGTCACTAAGGGATACACTCTTAGGAAAAGATGGCCTTTACTTCCCAGAAGGTAACAATAGCCTATAGCTCCTGGGCTAAAGGTGGGACTTCCATCCAATTCCCCATCTCCATGCTGGGTTTTGATTGGGTTTGTATAGGTTCAAGTATGGTTTGTGCTGTTATAATCCACCCTGAGTTCATATGTTCAGAGGCCCTGGTGTGTCTAGAAACCACTGCTTCCTGGTTGTCATCTACCACACCTGGCTCTTCTTATTGCCCTGTTTTGCACCATGATCCCTGATCCTTCAGAAAAAGGAATATGCTTTATACGTTCCATTGAAATCTGGACTTTACAGCCTCTTATTCTGTACATTTTCACTAATTAAATGTCCCTGTATTGATCGCCATCTATTGCAAACAGAGCTTCTCTGATGAGACTTGAAACAAGCCATAATCTATGGGTTTAATTCTATGCCTATTTAGCAGATTAAAAGTAGTAGGTTCTCCTTCTAGTATGATTTGCCTAGCCATAGGTTCTTGGCCCAGTAATAGTGCTAGTTGTGGGCTTCAGTTTCTGAAACATGGTATAAATAAATCTAAATGTGTAGGTTACTTCCCCAATACTTTTGGTACTATTGCCTGAATGGGTTATGTCATGTCAGACTATTGAGTAGCATACGTAGCACCTCCAGAAATGTAAAAGTTAGACAGTAAAGATGAAACTTCCAGGTCACTACCAGCTTCATTTTTAACATGTTCTATGATGCAAGTATATGGTGTCTTCATAGAACCAGAGAGTTTTTTAAAAACACTAGCAATATCCTGCAATGTTTCGTGGTCATTGGGACCTCACCAGCAAACAACGCTAAAAGAATTCATTCATTTCTGGAACTTGGCTTTTTGTCTGTTCACCTCTGCTGGCTAGTTGGGGGCATTGCTACCCTTTATCGGGTAACTCCATTTTAACTCTTTTCACATATGTATATGTAGACATATTTTAAGAAGCCTGTACAGTAATAGATTTCTGTATAACTCTGACAAGTCTCTAGTGCTATTTGTCACTTCCAGGTTCTCTTGGCCCCATCCTTCTCCACAACTTAAATATTGCAATTCTCAAGTAGCAGGCAACAGTCTCTAAACCGAAATAAAATTCAAAACCTGTTAAGTTCCCTGAATTCAGAAGTCTTTATCACTCTTCATATTCTAGTATGTTGGGGCTCTCTCTTAAAAACAATTTTGTAGTTATATTGTATTTACCTTATTGTGTAATGATTTCACTATAGCAACCCGCATTTTAAATTTGTGATTATGTGCCTCAGAGCAAGTTCAAGGACATAGAGAAGGGCTCCACTCCTTTAGGTCTCAATTCTGAGATTCCCCCGCATTGAGTTGATGAAACTCTACAGTTTCTTCTGCCTGTCTGGTAACATGGTTCCAGATGCCTTGCAGTCATTGTTCCAGCATACATGGTTCCTCAGTCACACTCCTCCCCTCTGTGACCTTTAATGAAATCTTGAGAACTGCATGAGACAGTACAAAAAAATCACCAAAATGTAGGCTCCAAAGTTAATGTAAGATAAAACTCAAGTATGGCCACAATGACCCCAGCAGATGTGAGAAATGTATGCGCAGCCTTGTTTTCTTCTCCAAATGTTCTTTTATTTCAAACAAGTAAAATATAAGAGGGTTCATTTGTACTGAGCATTTATCTAATATAGAAATGATGTATCTTAAAGGACTGGACCGTCCCTGAGGATTGAATGTACCCTGCAGAGTGTCTAAAGGTGAATGAATAGTAGGTATATCAATGTATGTGCCCTGAGCTCTAGTGGGACGTGGTACTTCTTGTAATAAATTGTCTTATTTCATGTGTAATGAAAGGAGTTGGATTCATTCAAATAATTCATTTCACCTTTCACTTTGGAATAATTCCTTCATGAAATGACAGGTGTCACATTTCTGTTTCTGTGATATTTTTCACTATAATCCTCTCTTCAACTTGAACATCATAGAATTAAGAAGTATGCCTCTTTTTTCCAAAAGATAATACACTACACACACACACACACACACACACACACACACACACACACACTCGGAGTGCTCCACTGTCTTCACTAGGTGTGCCTGAAGTAGAGTGGGGGAGATACAATTGTAATGCAGATTTCTAGGTATTTTAACAAACCTCTGCCTTTATTAATTTACTTCTCATAACCAAAGCTCTAAAGACTGAAGCATGTTGCCTTGGCTCTGTAACAGAATCCTAATGCAGAATCGATTGCCATTTAACACCTAAGCTATACTTTTTCCAAAGAGCACACTGATTCTGATTTTCCTTGCAGAAATATGGAATATTGTACAGCAGAAATCTCAGAAATCTGTAGTAATTGAACAGCTAAGGGAAGAATGGAAAAATTTCTTCCATTATGAAACAGAGTAAGAATATTATCAAAAGTGAAGAACATTCCTTCCCTATATTTCAAAGAAGCAATGAGATAAACGCTATTAAAACTACAGGCATGAAGTCAGGTGGACATGAGAGATGAGTACTCTGCTTAAAAATGTGCTGACAAGCTTAATACAAATCATTTTATTTCCCTGAGATTGGCAGACTCAAACCAATATATGTTAATAGAACACATTTGTCATTAGCAAATATAACAGTAGTTTAACTTGAAGAGACCAGTGAACAACTTCCTTTCTGATTAATACTAACTTTTGTTCATGGACTGAATAAAACTTATATTTTATTTGTAGATATTCCTGTTCCTTAAGCCCCATGAGCTGATACTATAAAATTTATGATAATAAAGTATAAAAAAGTCAAGTTGATATAATCTAAGCTTCCCAAAACTGTTTTAATAAATAAGAACTATATATCTTTACCAACATAATTATATATTTTGAAAATACATACTCATCTGATGGACTTCATGAATTAATAGGACCCATTTTGTGGTTATTTGAGTAAGAAGGATAACTTCTATTCTTCACAAGTATAGATTTCAATGTTTACATTACTAATCCCTGTGTGACACAAAGGTGTTTAAAGAAATACAAATGCCAAGCTTACACTTGTGAAATCTGTCGCCCCTGTGTCTTGGCAACTATTCTATTGCTGTGAAAGAGATACCATGACCAAGACTAGTTGGTTAAAAAGAAAGCATTTAATTGGGAGCTTTGTACAATTTCAGAATCTTTTATCATTATTCTTATTCTATTCTTATTTTTTGTCTATTATCAACATGGCAGGAAGCATAGCAGTGGGCAGGGTAGCCATGGTGCTGGGGAAGTAGTCCAGTGCTTCATCCCAATCCAAAGGTGGGGAGAAAAAGCTGAAGTGGCAATTTCTGGTTTCTTTGGAGGCTCTGTTGTGTCATGTGATGTTTTCCTGAAAAATCTTTTTTTGAGAGGAGAGGATGTGTTCACTGAAGCAGGCACGTGGGGTTTTGCTAGAGCAGATGCTTGACAGAACACTTGATGTTTGAAAAGGGTATAAAAATAACTCCACAGACAGTGAACAACACTGGGTGGTATTGATTCACCTTGCCACTCTTTGCAAGTCATTGATTGTCATGACTTTGTAGAAAGAAACACACCAAGGAACTTCTGCTGATGTTCTGTCAGCTTCTTGCTGCTTCCCCAGACTCAGGAGATAGGCAGAACCTCTCAGTTTCTTCTGGATCAAATTGCCATTGCTGATTCATGAATGGTGTTTGCAAGTGGCTCAAGCTACCTCTGTTGATATGTGTGAACTGAACTGCTGTTATCCTGACAATGAAGACTGGAATCTTCCCCAAAGAACTGTTTCTAAACAGGCTCACATCTTCTTTTGCCCTATTAACCTTTCTTTTCTACTATTTTTGGTCAGTGGTGGATTAGAAGGTTGGTTAAAATATTTAAGTGCCCTTATTAAACTAGGTTTTGTTTTGTTTTTTAATATAAGCCTACAGAGAACCTAGAGCTTGCATGTGCTTTTAAAATCACAAATCTCACCAGTGATATGTGTCCTCCATAAAGGCCAAACTTCCTAGCCCATCTACTCTTATTAGAGAGTTCCATTCCAGAGTGACTAAACATTCAAATATATGAGCCTATAGGCACCACTTATATTCAAAACATCACATCTTGATGATGCTCTGAGTTTGTAAATGTAACCCTCTATTTTTACTTTAATAAAAATCACAATTTGCATTACTGTAGATAAGTGGCCATTTCTAAAATTGGAAAAGCACCTACCTCACTGGTAGAATGCTTGCTTAGGATAGGAAGAAGTCTGGTTTGTTCTGCAGGGAAACACACACACACACAAACCTACTTGCTATTTGTCTTTAATATTCCTCTGTACTTTCTAGACTTGAAGATATATAGGTATGAGAGAATGTACATTTTCAAACCAGCTAGGAAGATGACATCTCCTTATCATAAAAGTGACATGAGCTGAGACATCACTGGTGAAAAATGTAACAGAAAATCCAGTGTCAGGCTGATTAATGTAAAGTGAATGGATTATTTCTTTAATAACAAAACATTTAATTATTAATTTATTAATTAATACTTTTACTTATCACTCAGAAACATTCCAATTTTAAAGATTTGTGTGGTCTAGAAAAATGATCCCCTCTGTTAAAATGAGAAAAGTTTGCCCAAACAATTCTTGAGTTTCAGATATTATTCTTCCCGCCATATATAGAGGGTTTTTTTGTTCTATTTTATTTTTGTTTGATTTAGCCTTGCTTTTTATGGAATACTTTGGCTTTCACAGTGGCATGTTTCTAGATCCCTGCACACTTCCACAGATCTCTCAGTAACAGGAGTGGTAAAATAGCCGAGCTTTGTGGCTATGAGAGTCACTACTCAGTTTCTGAAGTCAATACAGATGCATCAGTCATGGTGATCGATGAACTGGAAGTGACTGAATACTTCTGATGATTTTGTGTGGGTTGGGGAATTCCAGGGTATACTCAAATGCACTAGCTTCAAGACATTTTTCTTATAATTTATTTATTTTTTATTTACAGGCCCCTCCCTTCTCTCCTCCCAGTCTTGCCTTTATAGATCCACCTCCCCCATTACCTTCTCCCTTTGGTACCTCTCCTTGGTTACCAGAGTAACTTTAAAAGCTTTTATTCTAGTATGTTCTGTGTAGATCTGGTTTCATAAACCTTACAAAGTTAATATACAAAAATAGGTTACATTTCTAATATTGGAGGGAATTTAAATCCACCAAGCATACTATTTTGAGTCATTTCATATGGAACCTTGACTATACAGCAGAGTCTGGTTTTCCTATTAGAAACGTTATTCATTCAATCGTCTCACCTATGATAAAAAATTGTCATTCATTTTAAAACTTAAAATAGTTGTGTCTGAATCCTTAACATAACCTTTAGGCCATGTTTTGTCATCTATATTCATGCATTATTTATATAAATAAAATGAAAATTGGGGTTACTGAATTCTAAAACACTAGAAGTTAACATGATTATAGAAATTATATATGATATCAATTGTTATGTTCTTTTCTGTTTAACAGTCACAATTTATTTTGCAATAATAATCAATATTGAATCTTGGTGGGTATTTAATATTTAATTTTGTTTTGGTTTTTGTTTGTTTGTTTTTGGATTTATTTGATATGAGGTCTCATGTCTCATGTAGGTCCGTATGGCCCTTAACTTAATCTGTAGCCTAGAATTACCTTGAATTACTGGTTCTCCTGCCTCAACTCCCTGGTGTTGGGATTACACAGGTATGCCACCTCAACAGGTTTTTATTAGGCAGGGAACTTGCCCAGGTCTTTGTACATGCTAGGCATACAATGTTCCAACAAAGCCAGATCTCAGCCTATTAGAGTATGTAATATTTCTGAAGGAAATAGAAGAGGAAGTAGGGGAGATAATTTGGGAAAGAAAGGGAGTTTTCTGCATGTTATAAAAAATAAACTTTAATAGCAGCTTTGAATAGTGAGCTATACTGTTCCAGAAACAGAAAACCAACCCAGAACATGAAAGTCTGAATTGTGTTTTCAATGTGATGAATTTTCCTAATTATGACAAATAATAAGATTGCCCTTTCTGTAAGGGAAAAAAATGTTCTTTTCTGCTAGTTAGGTATTTCTTTTATTGTGTTTATATTAAAACACTGAACAGAGCCACATTTTTATCACAGGTGTGTGCAAATTTGCATAAACTGTGGGATGGAATCTGGAAATCATTTTAATAAAGTGAAAATTAGAACACACAAGAATTAAGGTTGACTACATAATTATGTTTATCGTATCTTTGATGGCATGAAGCAAACAACTATGTTTAGATGTACATCTGTTTTCAATAACAAAAATAGAGCTGGAGCTAAAATTGCTCAGAAGATTCCAGACTCTGAAGACTGTAACTGTGTTTTAGATCCCTTGATTCAGTTATGTATCTCTGATGTTAACATCTTCCCATAATGAAGTTAGAAAGAAAATCAAAACTTTTAAAATATAGCTTACTTTTTGCAGTATTGACAGGCTACCATTAGGAGAATGTTTGGTTTTCCAAATGATAGCTCATTGTATCAGAATTATTTCTCTTTTATTTACTTCATCTACATGGAAAAGAAAAATTGTACATTTATTTCATTATTTGGGCTTCCTTTCTAATTTTGTGCTTTAAATTTCAATGGAAAGAGTTGCTGTACATCAGTAGGAATGTGAACATTCCAAACCTTATCATCTCTCTGAGCAGAGGTATTTAGGAGTTTGTGGCCAGTGCTATCAACCCAATGAGGCTTTTGCTAATCATTCAAATATGAAACCTATGTATTTCCGTTCTCAAGCATTTGCTTGGGAGCATGTCTTGGTGACTTTCCATATCTTTCATACTTATCAGAGACAGTGTCGTCCATCTTCAAGTGAATACATAATTAATGAATTTTGAAACTGTTTAAAAATCAAGGGAAGCCCAACACAGTAGCAAGAACTTATTTCAAACCTAGTTTGCAGAATTTTTTTAAAAAAATAAAGATGTTTTAGGGTTTATCCTAAATTTTCCCCATCCCTTATTGCTACACATCTCTGTTCAAAATTCTGACCCTCTGTATATCATCCCAGTCTCCCCCCATACCTGATTCTGCCCCCTTTCTTCCCCCCTCACCCTCCTCTCTTCCTCCCAAGTCTCTCCCACCCCCTACCTCCTGTAAGTACTTTGTTCTTCCTTCTAAGAAGGACTGAAGCATCTACACTTTGGTCTTTCTTCTTGAGCATTATATGGTCTGTGAATTGTATCTTTGGTATTCTGAGCTTTTGGACTAATATCCACTTATCAGTGAGTGCATACCATGTGTGTTCTTTTGTGACTGGGTTACCTTACTCATGATCATATTTCCTAGTTCCATCCATTTGCCTAATAATTTCATGAAGTCATTGTTTTAATAGCTGAATAGTACTCCATTGTGTAAATGTACCACATTTTCTTTATCCATTCCTCTGTTGAAGGACATCTGAGTTCTTTTCAGCTTCTAGCTATTATAAATAAGGCTGAGATGAACATAGTGGAACACGTGTCCTTGCTGTAAATTTATAATCCATAAAAGAGCCATTGGTAAAATATGTATTCTTAGATAGAAGTAATGGTGGTTAACGATACTTCTATTCAGTGTATGATATTTTCTTGTCATGGTGTCTCTTCAAATCATGATTACTTTCATTTTTAAGTGTTTTGATAAATGCTACTCTAGCTTAAAGCACACAGTACATATCTATCATCATACGATAAAATTCGCTTATATCATTGAGAGATAAATGGTATAGAAACTGAGTCATTCCCTACATGCCCAATGAAAATTTAATTAAACTTTATAAATTTAGTGTAAATTTGTTGAAGGGTATACTAGATGAGAATAATACATAGTCCAGCCCCCTCCAAATAGTTGACAAATATCACCATTAATTCTTTTGCAATTTGTGTGAAGAGAAAAGCAGTGACCAACTTAGACTCTCTATACTACATGCAGGGTGCTACCCTCAATCAAAATAGACTTATCCATTTCAAGACAGCGCAAAAGTATTTTTTATCATACTTTTTCTCTTTGGGTAGTAATAGTTGAGACACGCCTCACTGAATATCTCAGACTTGTCTGGTAGTTGCTAGAGTAGCCTCAAACCTAGGCAATCCTCCTTTGCTGAAGTTGCCCAAGTATTAAGGTTAAAATCAAGGTTAAATGCCTGCCTCCCTGGGCAGATTGCATAGTATTTTCTGGAACTATGGAGGATAGACAACAGGAATGAAGTTGACTGTGAATACCTCTCTTTAAAAAGAGGGCTACACAAATAAGACAGGAAAAATAACAATGTCAATGCACATGTTAACATGGGAGGGATAAAACCTCATGGGGTCCTACCCCTAGACAAAGAACTATAGACCCCTAATGTCTGCTGAGGGAAGAATTACTCTAGCCCAGGAATGAGTCCCTTGTTGGTTATCCAATACAGAGTTCTCAGTCCTGAATACACAACAAAAACAGACTCAGCAGGATATATTTATAGATTAGTGCATAAACATACATGCATACATGCATGCATACATGCATGCATACATACATACACACAAACATATATACACACACATACATACACATACATACATTTATGTATATAACAATAATAATCAAATAAAAAGAGGCTATCAAGGAGGACCAGGTGGGTCATCAAAGGAATGTAGCTGAGGAGGCTAGAGAAAGAAAAAAAGGGTGTGAGGCAATTCTATTTAAAGTTAAAACATTTTAGAAAGATTACAAACATGAAACACCTCACCCAGCCATACCTCTGCTTCTTAAAAATAGTTTTACCGCCCCTTTCAGTCTCTACATTATCTTTTAATTTTCTAATGTTTTGTGCATGGTGTGAGTAAATGTGTAGTGATTTTTATATAACTTATTTGTTCTTCTTGCTTATTTACTGTCCTGTTCTATGTTTTATTTTTTACTTGCACAACACCGGTTTATTTAGGTAATTTTATTATATGCACATGCTGCTCCATTGACTATATTAAGCCCTGCTTTTCTGTCCTTGACAAGTTGTCAGCTCTCTTCCGGTAGGTCCAGGTGAGAGGAGAGAACCCAGTCTATCTGAGTCGGGATAGTGAGTGTTGATGGCCCAAAACAAACACACCCAGGGCCAGGAACCATGTCAAAGCAGGGACTCACTTTATTAAACTAGGCACTTGGTTATATAGAGAAGGCAAGGAGGTGGGGGATATGGGGTGAGATAATGTATGGGGTGGGGTGAGATGATGAGCAGTGTGGGTGATCTCACAGGGCCTATAAGAAATTGATACATCAGCAGTAGCTAGGCAGAGGTAGTCCCATTCAGGTCAGTAGGCGTGCTGAGTCATTCTCAAGAGAATGCTAGGTCTCGAAAATGGAGCCAGGCTCGGGTTTGTCCTCAAGACTCAAACCAAGGCCAAGTAGGGCCCAGCAACAAATCTTTTTGACTAATGTGAACTAGCATTATAACATGCACTGCCTAGAGCCAGTGAGATGACTCACTGGGCAAAGACACTAGCTGTCCAGCCTGAGTTCTATACCTGGGACACACATAGTGAAAGGAGAGGGCTGATTCTCTCCATGTGTGCATACTTACATGTTCATGAACATAAGCATATACATGTACATGCATGTGTGTGCAAACAAAAACACACACAAATAACACTTTAAAGCATAGTGACAAATGATATGTATTTTTAATCTTTAGAATAATAGCTAATCATTGAAATTATTTATTCCTTAAATTTCTGAAATACTTGCAAGTAAACCCATTACTGTGCAATATTATAAGTGTTAGGAATCTTTATTTAATGATTATTTGGATATTTTTACTTTGTCGTAGTGTTGATAAATTTTCATGGGTTTGCTATTTTGTCTAAGTTTTCAAATATGTATAAAGCTAACCTTATTATTCTTTTTCTAGTGTTTAGGTATTTCTAGTCAGTTTTTTCAAATACTTAAATACTTTGTAATTTCCTTGTTTTCAAATATATATATATATATGTATATATATATATATATTATAATATAATTCAGTTAATATTAATCTTGGGTCTTATCAATTATCCTTGTTGTCTGTTGATTATTAGTCACACATTACAAAACTTTAGTTCAGTTTTGGCCTTCTGTTAAAAATAAATGTTAATCCACTACTTTTAGCCCTTTTTATTGTAAGCATTGACTGTTATGTGGTAGCAAACTGAAAAATCTTCAGAGAGTTACCCAATCAAAACTCCAGAAGTGGTGCCTATGATAACCTAATGAAGAAGAGGAGTTCGGGTTACATTTAGTGAGGGGGCTCAGCTGACCTTCCAGGAGAGAACGTCTGGATTGTCTGGCTGAGTACAAACAAATGGCGTAAGCTCTTTTAAATGGAAGAGAGAGCCATAAAAGTAGATGAACCATGAGAAGACTTGTTGGCATCTTGATAATATTTCTAAACTCTAAGAAAGGAATTAACTTTTGTTGTTTTAAACTAATAAGACTGTAGTATTCATTGTAGCGATGACAAAAACACAAGTAGTAGCCTATAAATTACTCTCTAAGCATGGACAGGTGCATCATTCAGTTGAAAATATTTTTATTGCTATTTATATAACTTTAGTATGTTTTTGGTCACTTCTGGTTTGCCTATACATTATTCAGAAACATTTTGAGATTTCTAATCTTCCTTTAATTCTTAATATCTTTTTCATGGCGTTTTTACATTGTGGTCCGAGATTTAGCAGGTCAGAGAGCAGAATTTTAAAGATTTGTAAATACCACGTACTTATGAAAGTGGTAGTCTGTAATTCCCTAAGTAGCTGAATGTCTTCTATATTCTAATTGATTTTGGTGATTTGATGACTAAGAGATCAAATGTTTTCTTACGATTTCATATAGTAGGTATGATTATATATCTCTCTGGCAATTTTAGATTTTAAATGTGTAGGTTTTTTGCTATTCTATTTATTTGGGCTCAAATATAAGGTATTATGTTTTGGGTAAACTTAAATTGAAATAAATGACTTCCATAATGAATTTGTGTATGCAAGTTGCCTGTTAACATGCTTCCACTGGTGATTAATACAACTTTTCTGCACCCTAATGTTTTAAATGTATTTATCATGAATATTGAATTCATCTGTTTTGTCCTTTAGAAAACGTGATGTAGTTTTCTTTAACTATATAGGAAACTATACGCTTTCCTTCTATGATAGTTAATCATGATTGCGGACTTGACTGAACTAAGAGACTTTAGAATGCCAGTAAACATACTGTTGGGTGTCTATGAGAGTATTTCCAGATGTCCTTACAGAGACAACTGAATCAAGATAAAAAGTCTCATGAAAACGAATGACACACAGTGGGACAGAGACACACACAAGAAGGGAGTTCTCATATGCACACTGGTTAGAGCATTTCAAATGCTTCCTTCTCCATTGGCTATCTGACTGCTAATTTTCTAGCCTGTGAACTTGAAGTCACAGTAGTTCAATACAGAGCTTTGACCTAACACTCAGGTATCCTTCTGTCTTCTTCTAGGGAGTCTACATAAGCAGTTACTGGATGTCTAGGTTCTTACCTGCTGACAACAATTGCAGGAATATCCAGCCTGAGCCCATCTAATAAATCACTCTTATAATTATGTAGACATTCCACTATCTCTGCTCCCTTGGAGACTCCTACTCTGAATGCTCTTCTATTTTGCAGTTTTTCTATTTGTCTTTGTGAAATAATGTTTCCTGGTAGGTTCTCCTACTTCTTTCCCTTAAGTTCCCCAATTCATAGAATGAGCCTCAAGTTTGCTAGAATCTGTCAATACCTTCGTGTTCAGGGTACATTTTTTTCCTTCTGTTCACAGAGTTGCTTAGCCTTTGATTGCTTCTACTAGCTAGAGAGATATTGTGTCCATCCAACATTTTATTGTTTGAAGAGGAAGATACGTATAAATGTCCAAGTTGCCTTAGAGACAGTAACAAAAGTTATTGAGGTATTTTAGTAATGTAAACATATAGATTATCAATGTGAGAAATAAAACCCATTATTATAATAGTCGTGTCCCTTAAACCTGCCTTTAACAGTTGCATGACACATTCTACAATCCCAACAATGTTAGTCCTTTGCTCCAGTTTAGTTTAATGTAAAACACACAGAGTGTGCTTGCTAACTCCATTGTCATGGCCTTAGGTAAGATAGAACATAAAGGAGTAATGTATTCTCATCTCTTGGATGGTAGGAAGCAGAGATGTTATGTTATAACACATAACATACTTCTTTCAACTAAGTAATGCCTCTTCAAGTGCTATCGTCTCCCAGTAATAGATTAGTCCATTGTTTCTTTAGAGAGCTCAATTCAGTTATTTCTCAATTACTGCATTCACTCATGAGGACCAAGCCTTCATTCACTACACCAACATTTTAGAGGATGTTTTGTATTCAAATGATAAGAATGCAGTATTTTAAAGCTAATAACTGAGCATGCTCAACACAGGATACTGTCTGTATAGTATATTAAAGCCCAGTTAAAAAATTACTGGACAAGAACTCCTCCACTACTGTGTAAGCTCAGTACAATACCACCATTTGTTTCCCTCACCTCTCATCATTCTTCCTGTCAAACAGTACTCATGTCAGTCACGCAGCAGTACTGCAAACAATATGGTACACTTTTTAGAGTGACTATTTTGTTTATTTATGAGGCTACACATTAAAATGACTCTAGCTACTTTGGGTAATATTTAAAGTAGATGAAGCCTTGAGATGTCATCACCATATGTTGTGCTTTTTATAAGTTCTATAATAACGTATATAGGTTAATGTTGACAGTGCTGTTCTATATTTAGTGTAGTTTATCTCAAAATGTTTTTTAACTATGAAACTTTGGAGCAATATGTTCTTGCTAAAACCAAACAAAAGTAAAATCCAAAATACTCTGTTATATTAGGTTAGTAGAGGCATTCTGACAGTGTATATGAGATGGAATTCCTTTCTTGTTCATTGTTCGAAGAAATCTAAATATTCTTTCTAAATATTAATATGCATAATAAAGACTGTGTACATATGTGTATGACTATATGTGTGTGCATATTTTGAACTTGTTTAACCTCATCATATCTATCCAACTCCCCCTAAGACCCACCAGTCCATCTCACTATCAAGTCCATGTCTGCTTCATTATTGTTGTTGTTGCTGCTGATTATTATTATTTTATTTTTATTATTATATAATCAATGACAACAACAACAATAATAAAGCAGACATAGACTTGATAGTGAGATTGGTCAATAATATCTTGCATGAGTGGTCAATATTGTTACAGAAGACATTTATTTAATGAAAATCTCAGTGTCATGTATTGGTTACTCCTCATGAGTTACTGGTCAGGGAGGAAGCATAAATCATACCAAACACACAGACTATTGTCATTCTTTGTGGTTGCCCATTATAACTAAATCATAAGACCACTTGTAGAAAATAATATCCACTTCAATTATAGTAGATTAAAAATTCAGTCTCAAACTCACTGGGAAACTTCTTCCAAGTTGGCTAGATTTCATAGTTCTGGGAGATGCTATGCAAGTTGTTGGGAGAGAGAGAAATGCCAGCATCGATGTTTGTATCCAGTACAAGACTGTGAAACTACAGTATTGACCACAAGGCAAGTGTGATAATGGCATGATGGCTGTTGGGGTAACCAACTATGCTATGGTCTAATCTGAGGACTAACTCTCAGGAGAAATTTCATGCCTGATACTTGAATCTTTCCAAAATCCCATGGCTGAGGATATCAGAGACCCTAGCAAGACCTACTAGTGCTTTCATTAGTGGTCATGTAGTCAAGCTATCTATATATTTATATTTATTATCTTTATGTTTATATTTATGGTCATAGATCTTTACTGTTCTCAACCTTTGTCAGAGACATTTCTTGTTTCAGTAGGTCATAATTCATTCTGAGATTATAAACTAGTCCAAGTGTTGAGAATCAGCCAGTCTAAATGGTCAGTCACGGATAAGTCGTCTATGTCAACATCCACACCCCCAAAGTTCAGGCAACGCTGAGAAAGATTGGGTAGAAAGAATGTAAAAGCCAGAGTATGTGGAAGAGTGCTATGAAGTGCTGTCTTCTATCCATGTTACTACAGATATAAGCATCGACTATAGCACAAAAACCAATTGACATTCTAATATGTATGGCAGAGAGGGTTCTAATGCCCCAAACTTAGTTTAGAGTGGGAGCTATTCTATGGAGGAACTATTGACAGTTGACAGCTGCTGAGACACAGAGAGTCACTTTTCATTTTTTTTTTAAGTCCAGTATAACTTTGTGTTAGCCGAAATAATCCAAGTGGTTTTCTACTCCATTTGCCCCTTTCTGTCTATTCTCTGACGATTATTTGTCTAACTTAGAGGGCTGATCTCAGCCAACTCTATTTTCCCTGGCTTTTGATTGGTGAAAGGTATAAACAGATAAAGGAGAGACAGCTCTATGGCCAAGATCATGTATTGTTCTTGCAGAGGACACAAATTTAATTTACAGTACTCACAGATAATTTCAGCTCTGTAGGGTCCAAAATCTCTGGCTTTTGAGATCATCTGCACTCATTTATTCACACAAAGACACAGAGAGGGAGAGAGGGAGACACACACACACACACACACACACACAAACAGAAAAAGAGAGAGATCTGTGTGGCCACATACATATAGGTATGCACACACATACGTGCATTCACATATACTTATATGAATTCGGAATCATTTCAGGTAATTATAAAATACCAAGAATCCTTGAAGCTTTACCCAACAACCTGGTATTATCCTTTCCCTCCCAATTCTCCTTTGATTTTGAGGTCCCCTCGCCATTTTCCATTTTCTGTTTCATTTCACCTGTATCTTGTTCTTCCCATCACAAATCCAGTCCCCCATGGTCTCTTGATTTTTGACATCTCTGGTTTCTGCAGCTACTCCATATTGAAGATTTGGATCTAAGAAAAGCAGATGATATAGCCTTAGTCATTCTGAATCAGTGTTGTCTCACTAAGTATAAAATTTTCTAGGTTCACAAATTTACCTGAAATTTTCATGGTTTCCTTTTTTCTTTACAGCAGAATAGTATTTTATTGTTTATATATACTGCATATTCATCATCTATTTATTTGCTGAGGGGTGTGTAGGTGGTTTCCATTTCCCAGCTATTGTGCAGAGGGTAGCAATGAACATGTCTGAGCAAGTATCTGTGGAGTAGGATATTCAAGTCCTTTAAGCACGTCAAGGAATGGTAGAGTTTTCTCATGCAGTGAGTCTAGTTTCAGGTTTTGGGAGATTTTTTAATGATGATTTTCAGAGTAGCTCACCAATTAGGATTCCAACCAACAATAAACAGCTATTTTCTTTCTCTACAATCTCATCAGCATTTATTGTCAGGTGTTTGTTTATTTGTTTGATGTTTGGCGGAGGTTTTTTATTGGTTGTTGTTGTTGTTTCTTTAAACTTAGGCTTTCTGGCCAGGACAAGTAGTTACTTGTCTGTATCTTAAAAGAAATGGAGCCACTAGAGTTCACAATGCTTCCCATAAGAACAATAAACTGGAAAAACCCCAGTACCAGACAGGAGGAAACTCATTTAGAAAGATTCTACAGGTTATTCCAAGTGATCCCAAAGATGATATAAACTATGTCTGTTAGACTTGGTTGCCATCTAGTTTTCAAATTAAACCCCTATTTCCAAAGACACCACTCACTTAGGACACAGGTCTCGGTTTATTTGAACTGGGTCTAATCTAAAAACATCCTATGGCAGTCTGGAATTCTTGGTACCAGAAAATACTATGGAAGTTATCCAGAGAAGACAGCAACTAATGATATTACCAACCACCGCAATGACCAGCATAGCAAGAAATGTTGGTGAAACCTAGACTATTTTCCAGGGCCAGTGAGGTCATGGATGGTCATGGGTCTTAGAAAAGAATGGACTACCACCATTTTGCTAGAATAGCACAATTCCTAACTATATTCTAAATGTTATAGCTAGACACGCAGGTAATTGTAGCTATCTCCCACCATCAAAGAAACATCTCTTAATAACAAATGGAAACAATCACAAAAAACCATAACTGGACACAGTATGGAGATCAATGGACCCTGAAGAGCCCAGTACCAATAGCTATATCTATATGACAGTTCACATACACACAGACACACACAGACACACACACACACACACACACACACATACACACACACACACACACACACACATATATATATATGGCTAAGGAAACATCACAGAAGGTGAGACAGATAGATAATAAGAACATCCAAAATCCCAATGTGAAACAATCTCTTCTAGAAAGGGAAATATAAACAAGTTCAGAACAATGGCAATGTCAACAGACATACAAACATGGAAGAAAAAAAAGTGTCTCAGGATCCCATCTATAGACTGTGAACTACAGGTCACTAATGAATACAAAGAGACAGAGATTTGCCCTCTCCAAGGAATAAGCTTCCTAATTGGTTTTCCAAAAAAGTTGTCAAAACTTTGTATCAAGCACACATACAAACATACATATACATGCATGCGCGTGCACACACACACACACACACACACACACACACACACAGAGAGAGAGAGAGAGAGAGAGAGAGAGAGAGAGAGAGAGAGAGAGAGAGAACCAAAGAGTCTAGTTGAAGAGTTTACAAAGAAAATGTTTATATGTATAGTACAACTATAATTTTCTTTTCTTTCAATTTTGTCATGGCTTTCTTTATTTTCACCTGAAGTTAGTCTTCTCTTCAGATAACAAGGCATCTATTATAAATAGTGTCCATCTTTAGTATCTTGCAGAATCAATAAACCTTCAACCATCACAGTTACACCGAACAACAGACATGCACCGTTGATGTCATTTCTAACCTCAAGGCAAAAGCATCTTCCTTAAAACAAGGTTGAATGTTTGCTTAATATCTTTTAATCTTTAGATATTTCAGATTTAATTATATCAAGAAAAGTCAGAAAATATATTCCTTCTAGATAATTCTACTAGTATTATGTTTCTAATGTTAATTTGACAGTAATATGGACTTCTATTATATTTTAGAAAATTGGAATTCTGAGCTAGTAGCATATTTTGCAGATTTAAAGTATAAAATATAGGACATGTTTCTCGGAGCCTTGATCACACTAGGAAAAAAGAAATCCACTAAAGAAATTCAAAAGAAAAGTTTAGAGGATGGGGGAGGGGGCATTACCATTGGCTGAGTGCTTGCTGGACATCCTGCATCCATCCCCACATGCTTCTAGTCTCAGACCTTGGAGGTAGAAGCTGTGTAGGATCAGCAGTACAAACACCCTCAACTACACAGCAAGTTGGTGGCAAAACTGAATAACAAATTACCCTCACTCAGGAAAAATTTCCAGTGTTTAATATAATGTGATGATTAAAGACTTTGCCAAACTTATTTTAAAAGGTATTTTAAGCATTCACGTTAAGACAAAAGAGTCAATGCTGCCAATACAACATTTTCTTTCTGTATTACACTTAAATTGGATAAGATATAAAGTGAATAAATGAATTAATTAATGGAAAAAGTAGATTAAATGTTCATAATTTAAATATAATTAGAATACTCAGAGTAAATAGGGCTATGATTGCAATAAATGAATATTAAGAGAAAATTAAATGGGGGTAATTTACATAGTCAAGTGAAGTTTCCGATATTGTCTGTAAGATTTAGTTTATAGTGTTTTCCAGACTTAGTTTCAAATAACAAAACACAGAAATTTTTTATTATATACTAAATGCCATATGGGTTATAATCTACTGTTTGTTATAAACTACTTAAAGAGAATAAGGTTTTTCTGAGAAAAAAATAAAACATGAGACTAATAAGAAATTCAGTGGGTATTAAAAGAAAACCCTGTCGTAGCAATGCCCATGGAAGGTCCACTAACTAAAGCATGTCTAGACAGGAATTACAATAAGTAATTTGAAGCCATGAGTAGGTAAAATTTATAAGCTGTAAACAATCTGGTGATTTTATGAAAATAAGGAGTTTCAAATAAAGTAGAATCTTTATGTACAATAAAATATACAATATTGTGAGAAAAGAGCCAGAAGACTTCCTTGTCATTCATGTACATGAACACTGATTATTTCATGACAGAATAAGAAAAGATACTCTTAAAATTTTTGAGATCTTCAATGTTTGGAATTTATGGAACCCACCAAAATCAGTTATTTTTCTGGTAGTTCAGATGGTAGTATGATGCTGCCCATAGGTTGTATTTTATGCAATCATTATATTTTGAGCTAACCTTTCAGTACAAGTGTTTTGATAAGCAGTTTTTAAAAACAACACTTTGTCTTCACTTTTAATTACAATGGAGGAAAATCAAGCTAAAATACCCTCCCTTAAAACATTGATTAACTATGTACTTTATATAAAATTCTACGATCTGAAGGTACAGATTGAGATGACTATTAAACAAGCATATTAAAAGTTTTCCTTGTTTTTAATGTAAGGTCAGCACATGACTTGGAATGCAGAAAATCTGCTCCCAAGAAATCATATTCACAGGGAAGAGCAGAAGAACCCACGGTCACAAAGAGAAGGCTTTCCAAACGCTGCAGGACTTTGCTGTCCTTTTTTTTTTGCATCTGCTCATAAGAAAATACTTCCAAACAAACTCTACTAGTGACAGAAAATCCCTACTTTAGGAAAAAGCTGGTATTCTAACTGAGATGGTAAACAAAAGCAACACACTCATTTACGATATATCATAAAGTAGATTCACAATGGACTTCAATTTATGGCACCCAGCTTGCTAGATACACACTTAAACGCTAAGATCTCTTTGATTTATCCATGTCCAAATACCCACAAAGCTAGAACTGTAGGAAGCTGTTAAGGAGAGTAAAAATATATTTCTGAAGGAGACAAAGGACTTTCAGTGGAGATAAATGTGGAGGCAGAGTAGACCAGGAAAGTACATTCCATTCTGAAACCCTGTTTGCCTTCTGCTAAGTTGCTTTCTGCTTTATGGTCTCAATGACTTTTAAAAACTCTCCAGCTACCAAGAACAGCAGAATTCCTGGGAATCTGTTCTTTGTTCCTTAAAGATGATTTCTTGCTTTATGACACCAGTTATTTGTCACCCTTTGTGTTGCAAAGACTTTCTTCATAATGTCTTGGGTTTGGTCCTTTCTTGCTTTTTTGAGTTGTAAACTGTCTGGGTTTTGATTAGAATGGTTAAGATATTTTCTCTTTAGAGGAGAGAATTCCAAAGTTATTTAATATATGTGTGTGTTGTGTGTGTGTGTGTGTGTATATACAATATACTGATATTAAATATGGAATAGGATATCTCCTCTGAATGCCCATTTAATGAAGGCTTAGTCCCTAGCACATGACACTACTGGGAGAGGACAGGATCTTTACGTGTTAGGACCCAGTTGAAGAAACTGGGTCTTGACTTGAGGCTTGCTTGCTTGTAAAGGGGAAAACGAGACCCCAGCTTCCTTTTTTGTTGTTTTCTTTCCAGACACCATTAAACAATCAGACCTCTGCTATCATTTCTGTATTAATTTTCTATCCCAACTTGTCTTAAAACAACAAAACATCCAAGGGATGAATCACCTACAACCATGAGCGAAAATGATATTTTCCTTAAGTTGATTTTTGTCAGGTACCTGTCACAGCAATAGAAATCTGACTAATATGATTGATACAGAATGAATATGTCCCTTATTTGTGCACCTCAACTTCTCAACCTCACATACATCCCTAGAGACAGTTGTGTAGATTTTATATCAATAAAATATCCCATGTGGTTAAGAAATCCTTATCACACATGTACAACAGATACTCGCCAATGTTTTTACTAATAAATCTCTTGCATGTTAGTACTAAGAAGGCTATAAATTTACTCAAGATGCAACCAGAGTACACTTTTGAAAAAAGTTCAGACAGCAACTGTATTTGACTGTGAGTGTTATGGAATGTTTTAATGAATGAGGGAGCCAGAAAAACAAAGCTGGTTTGAAGGAGCTGTTTAGGAAGCTCAAACTGCTGTGCTATAAACATTGGTGGTGAATCTAGAGGGCTGTTTATATTTAGTGCTATGTACTTCACTGGAAATATATATAATTATATAAATATATATACTCCAATATAAATATAAATATATTCCAAATATATTATTTATTTCATATATATTTCACATATATTATATATTTTATTGGGTATACATATATACATAAAACAATATTTTCAGCTTCTGTATATTTTTATAATGGTGCTTATAATGATAAGAAATGACAAGTCAGATCATACTTGAAAGCAATTGACAAAAGAAAGAATTTACTTACTATCTTATGAATTGAAGTGTGCTAGGAAAAGCTGTAAGATTATGAATTAAGCACAAAAGAAAGCAAAGTTGAAGGCTTATTTCCTGAAATATGATAAATGTACTCCTCTCTAAAATAGCTGTTTCTGCTCTATGATATTACTGCCCCTAAAAGTGGCTTGGTGCTGAGTCATACAAGAGTCAGTCAATACCACCACCAGGAGTAGTAGCTTATAAAATCCAAGCTATGTCTTTCTTCATTTATCCTCACAAGAAATACCACTGAGCATTGTAAGAAATGCTCCTTGACCTATGAACCTCAAAGCATTGAATCTTGAGCCTTTAATTATCTTGTCTCTGTCATCCTGTTTATGCCACACTTCAGATAGAGTAGGGCAAATCTGACAATACATACTTGTAATAAAAGTGGAAAATAAAAGGTTCTATTTGTAGGCTTACATTTTTCAAAACCTACTTTTAATAAAGGTTCTCAAATGCTTCAACCACCCTTCTAGACCACCCTCCAGAGGTAGGGGAACAAAAATACTAAAAAAGGACAAAGGGATGTGGACCTATTTAGAAGTAGTTCTTTGGGACAATTCCAATCTCCATTTGTCAGGACACCAGCAGTCCAGTTCAAGGACTGGTGTTAGGATACCAAACAAGAATCAGCAGCAGTTGCATGATCCAACAGAAATCCCCAGGCCTCCACCCAATCAGCATGAGTCAGTAGGAGTGCCCAAGACCAGCTGAAGTGCCAGAAGTTCTTTGCTGTGCCTCTCTCAATAAAGTGAAGATCAGCCAAGATGCCAAGACCAGTAAAGTGTTGCAAGTCTAGCTATGCAGTTGCCCCATCACTGTCCATTGAGTCACACTTATACTCTCTCCTCTCTCCAAATATCACATGTCCTCCCATGGTCCTGCCTTAGCAAAGTATCACATGAGTCTGTACCACATGACATATCCAAAAACATCCACTTCATATATTAATAATTAAATTTGGCAATTAAAATAAACTTGTTAGAGCAATTCTCCACCAAATACCCATGTTTCAACTCTAAGAATATGTGGATATCTTAGATAACACTACAAAGGACTTTGGGGTTCCAGACTAAGATTGCTAACAGCTACCATTAAAAGAGATTATTCTAGATTCTGTGAATTGTCCAGTGTCTTATTTTAAAAGTCCACAAAGGTAGGAGATAGAAGACAAAGACTCAGATTGCTGTGATATGAGGTTCAAAACACTATTTGAAGGCATTAATAATAGAGGTAAGGGACAAGAGCAGTGACAGAGGTCTTAAACTTTTCAAGATCTTTGTCTTCCTCCCTCTCTTCCCCAATGTTTTGACTTTGAAGAAATTTCTTTTTTTTTTTTTTTTTTTAAGATTTATTTATTTATTATATCTAAGTACACTGTAGCTGTCTTCAGTCACTCCAGAAGAGGGCGCTAGATCTCGTTACTGATGGTTGTGAGCCACCATGTGGTTGCTGGGATTTGAACTCTGGACCTTCAGAAGAGCAGTCGGGTGCTCTTACCCACTGAGCCATCTCACCAGCCCTTAAGAAATTTCAAAATTGCAGTTTTCTCTAGCCTGACTGACACAAGAGAAGGAAGTCCACAGGATGGAACTACCTCCTAAAACTATGATGGAAACATGCCAAGCTTTATGGTCTCTCTTTTGCAGAAGTCATCTGTTTTCTCCCCCATGAAAACTTAGTTGTCATCTCCATGTAACTGTCTTTGAAGCCACACTACCTATGAAAGGCAGAAGAAGGTGGTCTAGAGACCAGTTAGTAGCATCTGATTGGGTGTCAAGAATTCACATGTATTATTAAATCACTGGTTAATTAACCTTATTTCAACCTAATAATCAACTGCTTGATTGATGTCAGACCAAAGTGCACTCTCTGTGTCTTCATTCACACTATAAAATATGTCAAACCCTGTCATATAGCAATAGAGATTTTTGACTTTCTTTGTATTAAAGAAACATCAGACCCTACAAGAAAAGCACTATATTCATTTTTTTTAGAACTATGATTTCTGCTGTCTCACACTCAACAAAAGTCCAGCAGGACTAAGTGGTTAGACCTCTGCCCTATCACCCCAGTGGACAAGAAACAGGGGAAATAGACAATGGATTTTGGACTTTCTATTGTCATGTCTTCTATTTATGCTCAGAGTCATCTATTCTAGATCCAAAAGCCAACCATGACTTTTGGAAGTAAACACACTTACTGGGGCTGGTTCTGTCTGCACAGTGGATTTTCTAACTCCTAGTTTTTGATAATATTTCCATACCAATGAAGAGAATGGAAAGTGCTGATGGGCAAGGATTCCATGGCTAAATGTTTGCAAAAGCTCTTCTTCCTTTCAATGGATGGCTTGTTTATAAGTAAAAGGGGGACATACTAATGTGTCCTCCACTTAGCACACTTGGTAATACTCAACGATGGTCAGATTTCTGTTTCTTCCATGGAAGTATTTCACATGCCAGTGGTCACCAATGAGTTTGCTGTTAAGAAAAGTTAAAGGGTATGTGTTTTGATCCTGAAAGCCTGTCATTAAAACTCCTGCCAACTGGCAAGCATTTGAAAGGTCTCCTTCTTAGCCTTCAGCCAAACTTGAGGAAAGTTTAGTCTATTAGACTTGGCTTGAATTTTTTTCCTTTAGTGTGAGTTTTCTTCTCTGAAAGACTCCCTGGAAGGAGGCATTAATAAGATGTCAAGGAAAGGAACATTCAGATCTGGAAGGAAAATGGACAAAGGTATTATTATACATAAAAGAGCCAAGAGACTGCCTTAGCATCATATCTCAACACCCAACCAACCCAACTTCTCTAAATCAAAAAATACTGAGATATAAACAGGCCCTCTGAGACTATCTCAGCCCACTTCCTTCCTCTTTATTTTTTTCTCTTGCACATGATAAGTTTTATTGCCACTAATTCTAGTGCTCATTAGGAAGAACATGTCACTTGGAACCTATAATGCTTCCTTCAGCAGTCCAAATGTCTATCTGAGTTTCTGTGGTTTGTCTCTATGCTAGTCCTAAGCAATACTAAAGAACTTTAAGAAGTTTTAAGTTGTAGGTTAGGGCTCTTCATACTGTTATAAGTCCTCTTCCCAGAAGGTTGAATTAATTTTCTTTCATGGGTCTCCATGACAAAGATTAGTGATCATTTATTTAGTGTAAGTCCTTATTTGTTAAAGATGTACTTTAACATATTTGCATAAAGAAAATTAAACATTCCATTGTGGTTTGTGGGCTATGATAGCATGGTAGAGTATTAAACTATTCTGTGTTTTCTAGTTTTCTCTGATTTGACTATTATAATGAACTCTTGAATTAAATACATCCATTTCAAACTATGTACTTGCTTCCTAGTGCACATTGTGTGCATATTAATTCACCTATTCTCCCCAAATGAGCGTCGTTACTCACTAAATTCTTTTACTCTGTTCTTTTTTAAAAAATGCATAGATTAGTTCATCACTCAGAGATCAGAGGGGCTTCTCTGGAGGAGTATATGGTGATTGACACAGAACACTAAAAGCAGTCAAAGTGCAAATAATAGAAGGCTGAGACTGTTCCCCTTAAAGGGGACATTTATATCATACCTCTAACTCACAGGGCTCATGGATCATTGTAGAGTAGGAAATAGAAATATTGTAAGAGTCAAATGAGGTGTGTGTCTCTAGGGAAACAGTATTTTACCATCCTGACAGGACAGGTACACATATGTGCTCACCTCAGTTGGGACAATATTCGTACAAGTCTTGAAAAAGATTTATCCAGACCAGACAAAACAAGGGCATGGAGGAGGAATCTGGGCAATGAATTCTCTCCTTATATTAGAAGCTATTGACAGGTGAAAACTGCTGAGAGAAGGAGAGTAAGGGAGAGGGAGAGAAAGACTCAATCTTCTTTTAAAATGCAGGTCTAGTGAGTCAAGGACATTCCAGAGGATGGCCACACACCCAAGAATACAAGAGCTGCACAAACTGCACTTGGTGAATCTTTAAAAAAAGAACATCAAGTTCAGTCAGTAGGAAAGAAGGATTGGGTGTATGAAGAGTTATAGGAGGGAGGATAAGTGTCATGGAAACACATTTCCATTCATTCTGCTGACTCTCAGGGCTTCAGTCCTGTTCTACCCATACCTGATCATGTTCCCCTTTTTCCTTACCTGTGCCATCCCTCACCCAGATCCCTTACTCCCTCTTTCTCCCATGATCCCTTTCTTCTCCTTCCCAAGAGGGACTGAAGCATTGGCCCTCATTTGGGCCCTTCTGCTTGTTAACCTTCTTGAGTTCTGTGGATTGTATCCTAGGTATTCTGTACATTTTGGCTAATATGCACTTATTAGTGAGTACATACCATGCATGTCTTTTGGGGTCTGAGTTACCTCACTCAGGATGATATTTTCTAGTTCCACCCATTTGCCTGCAAAACTCATGATGTCCTTAACAGCTGAATAGTATTCCATTGTGTAAATAAACCATATTTTCTGTATCCATCCTTCCATTGTAGGACATCTGGGTTGTTACTAGTTTATGACTGTCACAGATAAGGCCACTATGAACATAGTGAAGCATGTGTCCAGTGGTATGGTGGGGCATCTTGTAGAGATATGCCCAAGTGTGGCTCTTCAGGTAGATCTATTTCCAATTTTCTCAGGAATCTCCAGATTGATTTCCAGAGTGGTTGTACCAGTTTTCAGTCCCTCCAGCAATGGAGGAATATTCCTCTTTCTCCACATCCTTGCCTACATGAGCTGCCACCTGACTTTTTGATCTTAGCCATTCTGATTAGTGTAAGGTGTAATCTCAGGGTCATTTTAATTGCATTTCCCTGATCACTGATGACATTGAACATTTCTTTAAGTGCTTCTCAGACATTCAAGATTCCTCTGTTGTGAATTCTATGTTTAGCTCTACACCTCATTTTCAGATTTGGTTGTTTGATATTTTTTGGGGGGGGGATGTTAGTTTCTTGAGTTCTTTATATATTTTGAATATTAGCTCTCTATTGAATGTGGGGTTAGTGGAGAATTTTTTCCCCAATCTGTAGGTTTCTGATTTGTCTTATTGACTATGTGCTTTGCCTTACAGAAGATTTCCAGTTTCGTGAGGTCTCATTTATCAACTCTTGATCTTAGAGCCTGAGCCACTGGAGTTCTGTTTATGAAATTCCCCCCCCCCCCAGTGCCAACTCAGGGGTTGGGAGGGTAGGAGGTAGGGGGACCCTCTAGAAAGTACCAGAGACCTGGAAAGTGAAAGAAAGACTCTCATGACTCAAATAGAGGGACATTAGATGAAATGTCCAACAGTGGGGAGAGGGGACTTGTTGAGGATACCTCCAGTAGAAAGACAGGTAATCAAGTGGGGGCATGGGGTTGCCATCCCAAAGTTAAAAACTCTGACCCATAATTGTTCCTGTCTGAAAGATCTACAGGGACAAAAATGGAAAAGAGACTGAGGGAAAAGCAGTCCAGCAATCAGCCCAATTTGGGATTCATCTCAAGGGGAGGTTCCAAGGCCAGACATTATTACTGATGCTATGGTGTGCTTACAGACAGGAGCCTAGCCTGGCTGTCCTCTGAGAGGCCCAAGAAGCATCTGACTGGGAGAGACAGAGATATTTACACCCAAACAATGGATTGATGTTGAGGACCTCTGTGGATTAGGGAAAGGCTGGAAGAAGGTAAGGAGGATGGGCCGACAGGAAGACCAGCAGTCTCAACTAACCTGGACCCCTGAGATCTCTCAGACACTGAGCCATCAAACAGGCAGCATACACAAGCTGGTCTGAGGTTCCTGACATATATTCAGCAGAGGGCTTCCTGGCCTGGCCTCAGTGGAAGAAAACACACCCAACCCTTGAGAATCTTGAGGCCCCAGGGAGTGGGGAGGCCTGGCAAGGGTCAGGGGGGCGTCCTCTTGGAGAGAGTGGGGAGGAAGAATGGGATAAGGAACTGTGGGAGGGCCAACTGTGTGGGGGGTTAATGACTAGACTGTAAAAAAAAAGTAATAAAAATACATTTCATAACATTCTCGAGGAATCAAGTTTAAAATGTATCTTTTTCCAGATTTGTGTGTTGTCACACTTAATCATTTTGGGAATTGTTTCTTCTATATTTGAGATTGTGGCAGATTTACCTCATTTTCTCTTTCTCTTTCCCTCTCCAAGCTCTCTCTTATATCCTTCCTTTCTCTCTTCCAACTTTATGGCCTTTTCCCATTAACTCCAAAATCACAAGGTTAACCAGTGTGTTTTAAATATCAAACAATGAAAATGTATTCAACAAAAACTTCATTCCTTTCTGTTCTTACTATCTTGCTAGAGCTAACTGTTGTCTTTATGTTGTAATATGAACATTTCTGAAATTATTTAGACTCATTTATACATAGAAATGTGTGAAATGTAAAAAATATATTGTAATTTTTACACTGTTATGTCATATTATCTCTCAGTATTCTGTAGATCTGTTTCAATATTATCATGTTTATTGATTCATCAGGCATAGGGAACTTTGATGTTCAAGTTAGCACAAGATTTACCCAATTACATTCCTTCTGTAGTTGTGTATTCAAATCATCATCTAAAATCCACCGCTGAAGTAATTTAAGAGACATGCCCCAGTGAACTCTGCAGCACTCTCTGAAAGCAGATTTCTGAAGCTAGTAATTTTTCAGCTGGTAGTTTCAGGCCAATATGACATTTTCTCAAAGGATATGTGCTTTTCTTCATTTAAGAAAAACAACTATTCAAATTAACTTCACAGGTACATAATTCCTCATACGGGTGATAAAATCTTGCCTAAGGCTTGAATATATGCATCGAGAGCTAAAGTGACGTGAAAACACATCACACAGACTACTTGAAGGATGTGAGAATTGCAGAATCCCACAGCTATCGTGAAATATTAACGTAAAGCATGTACACAAGACGAAAAATCTGTCATTTCTTTATATGTGTAGCTAAACTAAGCAAATTGCACGATTTGCATAACTTAATTTCACTCCAGAAGGAAAAGGAATAGGCCCACACTTGCAATGATAAGATTATTATTAAAGTATAACCTCATATTTGATATCTATCATACGTTTTGTAAGGCTCTAAGATATAGTGATCTAATTCTTCTATCTGTGCTGATTTTAGAGTTGTCTCTTGCTATTTACTACACTATCAACATCAAGGCACAAAGTGAATTCTGTTGACAGATGTGTGTCATAGCAGCCGAGTTCAGATCCTTCTTCAAGCTCCTCCCAAAACAGCACAGCAATGGTCTCAGGCTGACCTACCATTACTGGCTGCTAGGTGATATTTACTGGGTAGATAAGACTCAGATGCCTGATAGCACGTGACCCTGCACAAATGCATCTTTTGTACATTTTTTTCCTTTAAAGAACAAATAAAGGACTTCAGTATCTAAGAATTGTGAATAAGACAAGACACAAATTACAGAGAGCAGTCAACTTCATTATGTAATAAATGATTGGTGTTTAATAAATCACTTGAAATATGGTTAAATAGCAACTACATATCATTTTTTCATTGTAGTTTAAAACTTTAAAACATAGTTAAGACTTTTTTCATTTTTTACATTTTATTATGGTGAAATACATGTAGAAGACACTGTGTTAACATATTTATTTCATTAATTTGCTTTATGAATATATTTTAATTATAGTCTCTCCCCTCCCCTAGTTCCTCCAAGATCCTCCCCTTCCTCATACTCACGCGGTTTTCCTTTTTCCTCTTTGTCTTTCTGAAAAACAAAACATGAAAAATAAAAACAAACAAAACAAATTTTAAAAAAGGAAAACAGAAAGTAAAAATCACCCAGAATCCCGCAGACCCTGAACCTGTTTTCATTGGTCAGCTACTTCTGGATGGTACTACAAAATACTCTGAACAGTGCCGAAGGAAAAAAGAAACCAACAACATAGCCCAGCTTCAAACCCTGCAACCTACAGGGTTGACCCACCCATGAAATATTCTGGTGTAATAATGGCACACATATAATGCAAGAAACCCACCACTTTCAGCAGAATTTAAGGTCCATTTCATCAGTTACAACGTATATATAACTGACACTGCTAATGAGGTAACAAACATGAACGTAGATAAGAGGTGAACTCTAGGGGACAAACTAATACTATATTATTCTACTACAGAAGATTGACTCTAAATATTAGCCTACTATTAAGTCATTTGAATAATGGTGAATCTATTCATGTTTTCTACAATTAGACTTCTACTAATGGGCTCTTGCAAATAATGCTACTGTAAAAATGAAATGGTGGTGAAATCTGAAGTATAAATAAATAAAAGACAAAAAATATTTCTTTGAATCCTACTTTTAATTCTTTAATTATTTACCAAAACATGGAATTTATAAATGATATGATCATGATATTCTTTAACTTTTATCAGAGTCTTTACATTATTTTCTGTGGTGACAGCACAGTTTTTTTTTTCCTCTGCAATCTCTTTATTTTATGTTTTCTTTTCTTTTTTTTTCCATTTTTTATTAGGTATTTAGCTCATTTACATTTCCAATGCTATACCAAAAGTCCCCCATACCAACCCAACCCCACTCCCCTACCAACCCACTCCCCCTTTTTGGTCCTGGCGTTCCCCTGTACTGGGGCATATAAAGTTTGCGTGTCCAATGGGCCTCTCTTTCCAGTGATGGCCGCCTAGGCCATCTTTTGATATATATGCAGCTAGAGTCAAGAGCTCCGGGGTACTGGTTAGTTCATAATGTTGTTCCACCTATAGGGTTGCAGATCCCTTTAGCTCCTTGGGTACTTTTTCTAGCTCCTCCATTGGGAGCCCTGTAATCCATCCTTTAGCTGACTGTGAGCATCCACTTCTGTGTTTGCTAGGCCCCGGCATAGTCTCACAAGAGACAGCTACATCTGGGTCCTTTCGATAAAATCTTGCTAGTGTATGCAATGATGTCAGCGTTTGGATGCTGATTATGGGGTGGATCCCTGGATATGGCAGTCTCTACATGGTCCATCCTTTCATCTCAGCTCCAAACTTTGTCTTTGTAACTCCTTCCATGGGTGTTTTGTTCCCAATTCTAAGGAGGGGCATAGTGTCCACACTTCAGTCTTCATTCTTCTTGAGTTTCATGTGTTTAGGAAATTGTATCTTATATCTTGGGTATCCTAGGTTTTGGGCTAATATCCACTTATCAGTGAGTACATATTGTGTGAGTTCCTTTGTGAATGTGTTACCTCACTCAGGATGATGCCCTCCAGGTCCATCCATTTGCCTAGGAATTTCATAAATTCATTCTTTTTAATAGCTGAGTAGTACTCCATTGTGTAGATGTACCACATTTTCTGTATCCATTCCTCTGTTGAGGGGCATCTGGGTTCTTTCCAGCTTCTGGCTATTATAAATAAGGCTGCTATGAACATAGTGGAGCATGTGTCCTTCTTACCAGTTGGGGCATCTTCTGGATATATGCCCAGGAGAGGTATTGCTGGGTCTAGCTGTAGTACTATGTCCAATTTTCTGAGGAACCTCCAGACTGATTTCCAGAGTGGTTGTACAAGCCTGCAAGCCCACCAACAATGGAGGAGTGTTCCTCTTTCTCCACATCCTTGCCAGCATCTGCTGTCACCTGAATTTTTGATCTTAGCCATTCTGACTGGTGTGAGGTGGAATCTCAGGGTTGTTTTGATTTGCATTTCCCTGATGATTAAGGATGTTGAACATTTTTTCAGGTGCTTCTCTGCCATTCGGTATTCCTCAGGTGAGAATTCTTTGTTCAGTTCTGAGCCCCATTTTTTAATGGGGTTATTTGATTTTCTGAAGTCCACCTTCTTGAGTTCTTTATATATGTTGGATATTAGTCCCCTATCTGATTTAGGATAGGTAAAGATCCTTTCCCAATCTGTTGGTGGTCTTTTTGTCTTATTGACGGTGTCTTGCCTTGCAGAAACTTTGGAGTTTCATTAGGTCCCATTTGTCAATTCTCGATCTTATAGCACAAGCCATTGCTGTTCTGTTCAGGAATTTTTCCCCTGTGCCCATATCTTCAAGGCTTTTCCCCACTTTCTCCTCTATAAGTTTCAGTGTCTCTGGTTTTATGTGAAGTTCCTTGATCCACTTAGATTTGACTTTAGTACAAGGAGATAAGTATGGATCGATTCCCATTCTTCTACACGATAACAACCAGTTGTGCCAGCACCAATTGTTGAAAATGCTGTCTTTCTTCCACTGGATGGTTTTAGCTCCCTTGTCAAAGATCAAGTGACCATAGGTGTGTGGGTTCATTTCTGGGTCTTCAATTTTGTTCCATTGGTCTACTTGTCTGTCTCTATACCAGTACCATGCAGTTTTTATCACAATTGCTCTGTAGTAAAGCTTTAGGTCTAGCATGGTGATTCCACCAGAAGTTCTTTTATCCTTGAGAAGACTTTTTGCTATCCTAGGTTTTTTGTTATTCCAGACAAATTTGCAAATTGCTCCTTCCAATTCGTTGAAGAATTGAGTTGGAATTTTGGTGGGGATTGCATTGAATCTGTAGATTGCTTTTGGCAAGATAGCCATTTTTACAATGTTGATCCTGCCAATCCATGAGCATGGGAGATCTTTCCATCTTCTGAGATCTTCCTTAATTTCTTTCTTCAGAGATTTGAAGTTTTTATCATACAGATCTTTCACTTCCTTAGTTAGATTCACGCCAAGATATTTTATATTATTTGTGACTATTGAGAAGGGTGTTGTTTCCCTAATTTCTTTCTCAGCCTGTTTATTCTTTGTATAGAGAAAGGCCATTGACTTGTTTGAGTTAATTTTATATCCAGCTACTTCACCGAAGCTGTTTATCAGGTTTAGGAGTTCTCTGGTAGAATTTTTAGGGTCACTTATATATACTATCATATCATGTGCAAAAAGTGATATTTTGACTTCCTCTTTTCCAATTTGTATCCCCTTGATCTCCTTTTGTTGTCGAATTGCTCTGGCTAATACTTCAAGTACTATGTTGAAAAGGTAGGGAGAAAGTGGGCAGCCTTGTCTAGTCCCTGATTTTAGTGGGATTGCTTCCAGCTTCTCTCCATTTACTTTGATGTTGGCTACTGGTTTGCTGTAGATTGCTTTTATCATGTTTAGGTATGGGCCTTGAATTCCTGATCTTTCCAAAACTTTTATCATGAATGGGTGTTGGATCTTGTCAAATGCTTTTTCTGCATCTAACGAGATGATCATGTGGTTTTTGTCTTTGAGTTTGTTTATATAATGGATTACATTGATGGATTTTCTTATATTAAACCATCCCTGCATCCCTGGAATAAAACCTACTTGGTCAGGATGGATGATTGCTTTAATGTGTTCTTGGATTCGGTTAGCGAGAATTTTATTGAGGATTTTTGCATCGATATTCATAAGACAAATTGGTCTGAAGTTCTCTATCTTTGTTGGGTCTTTCTGTGATTTAGGTATCAGAGTAATAGTGGCTTCATAAAATGAGTTGGGTAGAGTACCTTCTACTTCTATTTTGTGAAATAGTTTGTGCAGAACTGGAATTAGATCTTCTTTGAAGGTCTGATAGAACTCTGCACTAAACCCGTCTGGTCCTGGGCTTTTTTTGGCTGGGAGACTATTAATAACTGCTTCTATTTCTTTAGGTGATATGGGACTGTTTAGATGGTCAACTTGATCCTGATTCAACTTTGGTACCTGGTATCTGTCCAGAAATTTGTCCATTTCGTCCAGGTTTTCCAGTTTTGTTGAGTATAGCCTTTTGTAGAAGGATCTGATGGTGTTTTGGATTTCTTCAGGATCTGTTGTTATGTCTCCCTTTTCAGTTCTGATTTTGTTAATTAGTATTTTGTCCCTGTGCCCTTTAGTGAGTCTAGCTAAGGGTCTATCTATCTTGTTGATTTTCACAAAGAACCAACTCCTCGTTTGGTTAATTCTTTGAATAGTTCTTCTTGTTTCCACTTGGTTGTTTTCACCCCTGAGTTTGATTATTTCCTGCTGTCTACTCCTCTTGGGTGAATTTGCTTCCTTTTTTCTAGGGCTTTTAGATGTGTTGTCAAGCTGCTAGTATGTGCTCTCTCCCGTTTCTTCTTGGAGGCACTCAGAGCTATGAGTTTCCCTCTTAGAAATGCTTTCATTGTGTCCCATAGGTTTGGGTACGTTGTGGCTTCATTTTCATTAAACTCTAAAAAGTCTTTAATTTCTTTCTTTATTCCTTCCTTGACCAAGATATCATTGAGAAGAGTGTTATTCAGTTTCCACGTGAATGTTGGCTTTCCATTATTTATGTTTTTATTGAAGATCAGTCTTAGGCCATGGTGGTCTGATAGGATACATGGGACAATTTCAATATTTTTGTATCTGTTGAGGCCTGTTTTGTGACCAATTATATGGTCAATTTTGGAGAAGGTCCCGTGAGGTGCTGAGAAGAAGGTATATCCTTTTGTTTTAGGATAAAATGTTCTGTAGATATCTGTCAGGTCCATTTGTTTCATAACTTCTGTTAGTTTCACTGTGTCCCTGTTTAGTTTCTGTTTCCAAGATCTGTCCATTGAAGAAAGTGGTGTGTTGAAGTCTCCCACTATTATTGTGTGAGGTGCAATGTGTGCTTTGAGCTTTACTAAAGTGTCTTTAATGAATGTGGCTGCCCTTGCATTTGGTGCGTAGATATTCAGAATTGAGAGTTCCTCTTGGAGGATTTTACCTTTGATGAGTATGAAGTGTCCCTCCTTGTCTTTTTTGATAACTTTGGGTTTGAAGTCGATTTTATCTGATATTAAAATGGCTACTCCAGCTTTTTTCTTCAGTCCATTTGCTTGGAAAATTGTTTTCCAGCCTTTCACTCTGAGGTAGTGTCTGTCTTTTTCCCTGAGATGGGTTTCCTGTAAGCAGCAGAATGTTGGGTCCTGTTTGTGTAGCCAGTCTGTTAGTCTATGTCTTTTTATTGGGGAATTGAGTCCATTGATATTAAGAGATATTAAGGAAAAGTAATTGTTGCTTCCTTTTATTTTTGTTGTTAGAGTTGGCATTCTGTTTTTGTGGCTGTCTTCTTTTTGGTTTGTTGAGTGATTACTTTCTTGCTTGGTCTAGGGCGTGATTTCCGTCCTTGTATTGCTTCTTTTCTGTTATTATCCTTTGAAGGGCTGGATTCGTGGAAAGATATTGTGTGAATTTGGTTTTGTCGTGGAATACTTTGGTTTCTCCATCTATGGTAATTGAGAGTTTGGCCGGGTATAGTAGCCTGGGCTGGCATTTGTGTTCTCTTAGTGTCTGTATAACATCTGTCCAGGCTCTACTGGCTTTCATAGTCTCTGGTGAAACGTCTGGTGTAATTCTGATAGGCCTTCCTTTATATGTTACTTGACCTTTCTCCCTTACTGCTTTTAATATTCTATCTTTATTTAGTGCATTTCTTGTTCTGATTATTATGTGTCGGGAGAAATTTCTTTTCTGGTCCAGTGTATTTGGAGTTCTGTAGGCTTCTTGTATGATCATGGGCATCTCTTTCTTTATGTTTGGGAAGTTTTCTTCTATTATTTTGTTGAAGATATTAGCTGGCCCTTTAAGTTGAAAATCTTCATTCTCATCAATTCCTATTATCCGTAGGTTTGGTCTTCTCATTGTGTCCTGGATTTCCTGGATGTTTTGAGTTAGGATCCTTTTGCATTTTGTATTTTCTTTGACTGTTGTGTCGATGTTCTCTATGGAATCTTCTGCACCTGAGATTCTCTCTTCCATTTCTTGTATTCTGTTGGTGATGCTCGCATCTATGGTTCCAGATCTCTTTCCTAGGGTTTCTATCTCCAGCGTTGCCTCGCTTTGGGTTTTCTTTATTGTGTCTACTTCCCTTTTAGTTCTAGTATGGTTTTGTTCATTTCCATTACCTGTTTGGATGTGTTTTCCTGTTTTTCTTTAATGACTTCTACCTGTTTGGCTGTGTTTTCCTGCTTTTCTTTAAGGGCCTGTAACTCTTTAGCAGTGCTCTCCTGTAATTCTTTAAGTGACTTATGAAAGTCCTTCTTGATGTCCTCTATCATCATCATGAGAAATGTTTTTAAATCTGTGTCTAGATTTTCGGTTGTGTTGGGGTGCCCAGGACTAGGTGGGGTGGGAGTGCTGCGTTCTGATGATGGTGAGTGGTCTTGATTTCTGTTAGTAGGATTCTTACATTTGCCTTTCGCCATCTGGTAATCTCTGAAGCTAGCTGTTTTAGTAGTCACTGTTAAGAGCTTGTTTTTCAGGTGACTCTGTTAGCCTCTATAAGCAGACCTGGAGGGTAGCACTCTCCTTAGTTTCAGTGGGCAGAGTATTCTCTGCAGGCAAGCTCTCTTCTTGCAGGGAAGGTACCCAGATATCTGGTGTTCGAACCAGACTCCTGGCAGAAGTTGTGTTCCACTCACTAGAGTTCTTAGGATCCCGTGTGAAATCCTGTGTGGGCCCTTGTGGGTGTTGGGTGATACTCAGCTGGAAAGGTAGCCCGGGGCTCGAGTGGAGCGGAAGGGGCTTGTGCCCCAGGTCAGGCCTGGGTAGCCTGCTTCCCTATGTACCGCAGTCTCAGGTTCTGCGTGATTGGATTGGGGCAGGCGCTGTGTTCCACTCACCAGAGGTCTTAGGATCCCGTGGGGAGTCCTGTGTGGGCCCTTGCAGGTGTTGGGCAAGACTCTGCTGGCAAGGTAGCCTGGGGCTCGAGTCGACAGCACAGTTTTATGATCTTGCCAATACTATGCTAAAGATCCAAACCTTCTCCATCTTTGTCAACATGTGCTATTTACTGACTCTGAATTTTTGTCTTTTAGGTTGGTGTATTTTGATAGTAGCCATCCATAAGAAAGGGGATGTTATTTAGCTGGTGGTTTGATGATGCACATTTCAAATGCAAGTAGACTATTCATTCTCTTTGAATAAATGGCTATTACTGTGCATTATTTATGCTATATTAATGTGAAACTAAATAAAAATTTCTATATTATAGACAATCCTTTATCGGATATGTGACTTGCCAATATTTTCTTCCTTTCCATCCAAGGTGTTGGCGGGATGTTTTAATGAATAGAAGCTTTTCACTGTATGTTAATCAAAGTTCTCTACTTAAGTTTTTGTCCCCTGTGTTGTGATGTCAAAATAATCCTTACCAACTCTAACAGAATGATGCTTTCTTCCTGTCTTCTTCTCAGAGTTAGAAATTGCATTAAAGCCTTTAGTTGGTGTTTAATTATTGTTATTATTGTTGTCAGTATCTTAAAAGTCTGCTCTGTGAAAAATAATTCGACTAAGCACTTCAAGATTTGTTTATAAGATTTCTATTCATTCACACTGGCCTGTGTTTCTGTCTTATGCCAGTGTCATACAGCTTTGATTAGGATAGTTTTGTTACTCCGTCTTTGGATCATCCAGTTCCTCTATTTTTCTTTCACTCCTATTTTAATTCATATATAATTATTATACAAACACGCACACACACACATACAATCATTGTTTAGGCAACTGTTTTGTTGATATTTCATGAATGCAGTTTCCATACAACATCTAGAAGATGCTGTCTGTATTCATGGTCCTCTAGTTCTTACACTGTTTCCTTGCCCCTTTTTATATTTTTTTCCAAACCCTGAAGAGTGGGATATAATGTTTACTTGCAGACAAGTAAAAGAATATAAATTATTTTCATAATAAAAAAACTTATATGTGACTAGGGAGATTTCTCAATGGATAGAGTGCTTTCTCAGCAAATATAAAAACATGAGCACAGATCTTTAGAACCAATGGGGATCCTAATGTACCATCTTCTGTATTTCCAGAGTTACTTAAAGCAATGTTGGAGTGGAAGGCAGTTGATTCTTCAACAGTTCTCAGGCTAGATAGTCTGACATGAAGTAGGCAAAAAAGAAATGACCCTATCCAAAACAAAATGAATGGTGAGAACCCAAACCTAGCTTGTCCTCTTACTATCATGAACATGTTGTGATACACATACACAAACTAGGGGGAGAAAGACAGACAGAGAAATAGACAAAGACAGAGACAAAAAGACAGAGATTAAAGGAAAGAACTTAAAATACCAACTTTGTAGGTAAAAGTTGTATTTAAAGTCTCAGGAAATACATATTCCCATTGGGTTGGACTCTGCTTGGTCCTGGGTGCCAGAGTTGATCTCTATTGTGCTTTGGCCTCATACATTAGCATTGTTTTCTGTGCATTATTTATGGCCAACACCTACTTAATTTCACCTATACATTAACTTAACTCTGACTCAGAAAGGCAACTAGCACTATGTTTAAGTATCTTGAGAAGATGATAATGGTTTTCCCTAAAGCATTCTCAATTGATTTGTAAAGCATTTTTGCATTCCAGTCACAAGAAAATTAGAATGGACAAGGCAAGGGCTAAGTATTAACTTAGATCCTTCCCCTACCAGCCTAATTTAATTATTTTACCCTCACAAAGAAGCACGAATAATTTGATTTTAGTGCTACAACTGACAAACACATACTTTCCCTAATAGATACCAAGTGTAAAAGTTACAGAGTGGGCTGGGGCGTGGTGGCACACGCCTTTCATTCCAGCACTGGGGAGGCAGAGGCAGGCGGATTTCCAAGTTCGAGGTCAGCCTGGTCTACAGAGTGAGTTCCAGGACAGCCAGGGCTACACAGAGAAACCCTGTCTCGAAAAACCAAAAAAAAAGAAAGAAAGAAAAAAGTTATCGAGTGGCAATAGCTTCCTGAAATCCCCGCTTTTAAGAAGTAAAGGTGGGAGAATCAGGAATTCAGGTAATCCTAGCTAGATAGCAAATGCAAGGCCAGCCTGAGCTACATGAGACCTTATTTGAAACAACTTTACAGAAAATATATTGAAAAGCAAGTTTTATCACTAGAATGAAAACAGAAACACAGAAAGTGGAGAGGTGGCTCAATAAGTAACATGCCTGCCATGTTAGCATGAGCATTGATCTGCATACTTATAAATCCATCACAAGGATGGAGAGAAAGGTCAGTCCTGGGGCTCTCTGACCTGCCACTCTAGCCAACTGTAGATGCTTAGTTCAGTGAAAGACTGCTTCAAAAGAATTTAATAAGATGGGGTGAAAGAATTTAATAAGATGGAGGAAGATATCAGACAGTGATCTCAGCCTTCCTCATGTACACATGCACAGACACAGCACACATTATACACACACACACACACACACACACACACACATGCACGCACACACACACACAAACTAAAAATGAGTGAAAAAAATGTTGTGTTGTAAAGATACAGACTTGCGCAGCCTAACATCATACATAGAACATAAATCCCTCCAATTAACTTCATCTGAGGATGGAAGAATACATGAGACAGAAATGTTGTTTCCTCTCAGCCTGGGATATTAGAACTGATGTTCAGATTAGTCCTACCACTTTTATATGTTACTAAAATTAATTCCCCCTAAAGCCCTCAAACATCATAAAAACATTGTCTTAGAAGAGAAACACTGTCTTGGAACTGGGGAAGAAGACAAATGTCCTCCTTAGAGAACCAGTTTCTGGTTGACATCCCAAGAGACAAAGTCAATGGAATCTGTGACCCCAGTGGCTCGTCCCAAATAGTTACCCCGATCTTTTAAAAGATTGTAGAGGGCACAGTTAGTAAATGTGACACTCTCCTGACTAGCTATTCCATGGGTGAAGGCAGGGTCAGGTGACTGTGATATCCTCTTCAAATAGCTTGAGGTGATGTTGTTAATATGTTCTTGTTCTTGACATTCTAATCCACCTTATTCATCTTTCCCATTTTCACTGTATTGGATGAAGAGAGCTCTTGCTTGATATCAGGCTCCATGGACTGTAGTAACTGAGGAGAAGAGGGGAAGTGAGGGAGAAGGATAGAAAGAGGGAGAGGGGAGTTGAGGGAGAGGAAGGGAGAGATGAGATAAAATCCAAGAAGTTGGGAAAACAATAAAATGTGAGCCATCAAGAAATCTCGTATCCATATATGAGTCGTAACTGGATACAATATTTTATTTCACACATGTCTAGGTTATACTTCATGAACAATGCAGGTAACAGATCAGATGGGAACAACTGCTCAACACCAAGGCTCAGTCCCTTCCATTTAGGATAATGGGACATTAGCCCCCATCAGAATTTCTTTTCCAATTGCCAGTTAATAATTCAGCAGCGGCTACTAATCTTCTGTAGCTAGAGTGGTGGAATCAACTGTGTAGTATTTTACCAAGGAAGGGGCTGCCTACTGCCTGCCAACGGCACTGTTTGGCAAGTGCTTATCTGAATACTGAAACACAGCAAGCAAGATGAGTCACATGGCTTGCGACCTGAGCTGGAGAATGGTTCTCTACTTGTATTAATAGAGGAAACGTTTTCCAGAGGCTAAAGCATGGCTATTAACCACAGCTGATTCTTTTTGACTTCTGAAAACTGCCACACTCCTCTTTCAGAGAGCTCCGGGCTCCCAGGAATACATTCTTAAGAGGCTAAGCCTCACCTGGTTATTAATCTATATGTTTATCTCTCTGTCTTTCAATCACTTTGGCAGTCCCAAATTAGTTTGTCTGTAATTGCTGTCAAAATTGTTATTTGAGATAAAGGTCCTCTCTCTCTCTCTCTTTATTAATCATTCCATTTGTTTACATCTCAAATAATATCCGACTTCCTGGTTACCCCTCCACAAGTCCCCCATCCCACAACCTCCCTCTTCCCACCCTGCTCTGCCTCAGGAGGACTAAACTCATGTGATTCTTTTAAGAACTTGCTAGGACTAAGCATATTGCCCTTCCACAGATTTGAAAGATTAAGCATCAAAATACAAAGTGCTCTACAAAATATACTAATCCCATTGGATGACTAACAGCAGATGATATCAACTGAATGTATGACTGACTGAATGGCTTGTCCCAAAAGGCAGACATAACTCAATCTCCTGTTCTTAACACTCAGCCCACTCCTTTTCATTTAATATGCAGAATTAAATTCTCTTCCTCTCACAGTGCCTGTCAGTCACATACAGTTTGAAAGTTACCATTCAAATGAGGAGGATATTAGCACACAGTTACCGCACACTATATTTTGCCATGTTACTACCCAGATCCTGATATCCTTATATAACATGGACATCCCAGTTCCACTTCAGGACATCAAACAGGCCTAGAAGGGTTAAGGAACTTGCCTAAGTGAGCATGGCTAATTGATTTGAGACTGGATATCGATCTTTACATTCTTGGCCCTATATTTGGTCAGGAAAAAAAATAAAGTTCAGGTTATCTTAAGTAGCTGCTTTCAAAATCAGAAACGGGATTTGTGTCTAAGAGATAACCAAGATGCTTCAAATGGCTATGCATCCCGTGGCCATGCAGACAGATACACTCATATCACAGTAGTTCTAAGGATCCCCTGTGGTCCTCTGTGCTCCCACCTCATAGACCTAGCTATTGGATCAGCAAGCATTTTCAAAGAGGAACATTTACTGAAGCATCTCACAGCAAGCGAGACCTCAAATCTCCCCAGGAGACAGACTCCATCACATCACTGAAACCTGCTGGAAACGTGACGGTAATGACAAGTAGGAGCTTTATAGCTCCCATTCCCCTCTGCTGACATTACAAATATAAAATCTCTCCTTTTCCCCAAAAGTTCATCTGCTTGATCTATGCTCTAAGGCTAGATGTTTACTATCATTCTAGCATCAGATTCTGGCAAGGAGCAGTGAGCCTGTTAGCTTTGTAAAAGAGAGCGTGTTCTAGCAAAGACAAGCCAATGCTGTTCTCCCAGTCCTTAATCCATCCCACTCTCCGCTGAGTACCCACTCATTTACAATGTACAAGGGCACAATCTGGTTATAGACTCGCCCCTAATCTAACTGTCACGATTGGGAGAGGCTGGAGAAGCCTCCCACCAAACAACAGGGAGGAGGGCTAGAGTTTGATTATTGTTTATGCTGAATAGTGGGGAAATTTTGAAGTTAGAAATAAATGATACCATAAAAAATAAAGCAGAGCTCAGGTCATTAAGACATAGCTTGCTGAGAACTCAATTTTCCAGGAGATTTATGCTAATTTCTATGTCCATGATCATTTTGGACACTGTCTAGAGGTAAGTTACTATGACTGTCAACGAAAAGCGGGAAGGAGGGGGACACATCATTGCCATTGTTTGCTGGTCCAAAGTCTACTTATAATAGAGACCTCAGTTCTATGTTACCTCCTTCAAAGGCTTCATAATACTGCCTTTGCCTTGCTATTAGTCTCCTCCCAAAGTCTCTCTCTATTCCATGGAATTGGCAAAATGCCAAGTATATAGCAGGACCTTGGTAATTACAAGTAAATTAATGAAAATATTACTCTTTTTCTTGCATTCTGATAACATGTGCTGAAGCTGGCTCAACTATTTTCCTTTTTTTTTTTTTTTAAGATTTATTTATTTATTATATGTAAGTTCACTGCAGCTGTCTTCAGACACTCCAGAAGAGGGCATCAGATCTTGTTACAGATGGTTGTGAGCCACCATGTGGTTGCTGGGATTTGAACTCCGGACCTTCGGAAGAGCAGTCGGGTGCTTTTACCCACTGAGCCATCTCACCAGCCCCCCTATTTTCCATCCAAACTTTCTTTTCTCCTCCTTTGCAAAGTCTGAAGTAGAGGGTGTCAGTCTCTGCTCAACTGGCAGCCTCACATTTCAACACGGTGTTCTTAAAAATAGACAAATTATTCGACTGTTTCTTGGGCAGAATGTTAGTAAATGGCTCCTAATGTAATTCAAGTTATAACATTCTATTATGTACAGAAAACAAGATCTCATCCAATATGGCACTCAAAAAGTATGCAATCAAGTTGAGAACTAGGATGAATACTGATTAAATGATTACAGAGTTTATACAATTCAACACACTGAATTGTAATTAGACACTAGGTAATTTGGTAATTTTGTACCCTGCCATATTTAAACAAAATCAATGGGAAACAAGGTCTAGGAAGGTAATTATTTTAAGTAAATTGGACACAGTATGTGTCCCTAGAAGGAGATTTTTTTGATATGGTCTCTTTATGTTCCATTTACCTCCCTACTTCCTGGTTTCTGGACTGATTAAAACTTCAAGTACATTTCTCAGTTTAAATTAGCTTTGGAGTCAACAGGAATTTTTTCTTCCTGTAGAGGTCACCTGGAAAGCAGCCATCAAAATCAAGAACTGTAGTTCACAGCTAATAGCAGCTAGTTGTTCTGTCTCTGAAAATGAAGTCCTGTGATCAGCAAAATGTGAGGGAGTGGAAGGCTTTGATTCATTAGCAACACATAACACTTCTCTACATTCAATTTGCTGATTTGGTGTATTCCTCCTTGCCGTGAGAGATATGCTGGGAAGCCAGATACCCCAGTGGGGTAAGAGTTTCCATATAACTTGGAGTGGCAAAATCCAGGGAAGTAAGTTATACACTTAATTGAAAGGGGATTATTGTGGTCAATACCCTCGAGGTCTGACTGCTACTGTTCATATAAGATAGCTCTCAATAGGAAGAAACTAATGTTGGCACTCAAATACAAACTTACATGTGGCCTCTCTACCTACAACAGTGTTTCTTCATTCATATCCAAAACCCGTGGGGCACTAGGAAATGTGTGACTTATCAGGGTCAAAGAGAGACAACATCATATATGTGATCTGAGCATTGGGCTCACATCTATTTCAAATTTCTAGGAAGGAAGGGAGAGGAATTGTGGCTGGAAAATGAATAAGAACAAACTACACACACTCACATACATACACAGACACACACTCACACACAGACACACACATATGCACACATACATACATACATACACACACACACATACACACTCACGCATACACACATACACACACACACAAATACACACTCACTCACATACACACATAAACACACACACACACACACACACACACACACACACACGAATCTACCATGTTGAAACATTTTGTTTGGTAGGCTTAAATGTTAATTAAAATAAATCTGGAGATACACCTAAATGATAGAGATCTTCTCTATCATGGCCAACACTCTGGATTTGGTCATCCAAAGCTCACCAAACAAAAAGAAGGAAAATCTACAGTGTCAACATCATACAGAAATTGCTACATGTTGAATGAGAGATCTTTTATTTCATGACGAGCACACTTAAAGAGTGGTGTTGGGATAATGGTAAAATGAAATCATATGCCTTGTTCTTCCTGAATTTATTAGCACATGTTAAATAAATAATTTTGAAAAGGCTACTATGTCAGTACTATAACTATTATCAAGTTTTCTGGAGTCATTCCAGTGGTAAAAATCCTACCATGGTGGACCAGAACTGAGACATAACTTTTCAAATAGTAACACTAAAAAAAGCATCCAGTAAACATGTGGTATACAATTTTTTCAGCCTTAAAATATTTCAGATAATGAATAATGTAAGTATATTAGAGTATACTTATCCATTTATCTCTGAGATAATCATTTACGTTATCTTTACACTGTACACGGTATCCAAGTATTTCACAAATACATGCTTTCATTTTTTCTCTCAATGACATAGCAAGTATCATAAAATCTTAACCATGCAACTGTGTGTGTGTGTGTGTAATGTTCTCAATAAATTTAAAAAATGTTGAAAAGATGATTTATGAGTTTGTATTTCCACCAGTAGATTATGAGGCTTCAAACTTTTTCATATCCTTAGCAATATTTGGTATTAGCCTAAAAGTTTGTAACTGGTAATTTGGATTTTTCTGTTACAAATTCTAAAGTTCTCTGTTGATTATGCCACTTCAATTGTGTTCTTTAAGTCCTTGACTTACTTTTTCAAACATTTAAAGATATTTTTCAGATGTAAAATAGTGATGAAAACATAATTTGCCAATTTTACATTTTATAGTTCACACATTTCCTGTTGTATGTGAAGAATTGTTTTCTAATCTAACATACTATCTTCTATGTCTTTTACGCATAATTTTAGGCTTTTTATGAAGATATATGGTTTATTTATTTTATTTTTCACATATTGCCTACCTGTAGATTTCCTTTTTGGCCTAGAAGTTATCCTGCCTATTATAACTCTTTACTTTTCTCTATTCTTCCAATATCTATGTAAATATATTTCTCTTTGTCTTGTTAAATTGGAAATTAAGCAGCAAAGTTGACCCAGAAAACAGCTATACTAAAACTGTATTATCTTCTGCTTTCTGTTCATCTCATAAAATGTCACTGACCAAGTTCAGAAAAGGTGGAAGATGCAGGAGGGGGAAAAAGAGCTAAGCTGCCTGCTCTTAGGCATTGGTAAGTATTATTTTAATATGGAAGCTCTCTGAACAGTATAACATGGGGTGTTTATCTACTGCATACATAAAATTCCTGATCCACAAAATTATCACTCACACTGTCAGTATAATCAACCAGGTTTGCTATCATAACATTTTAATTTTTAATTAATTGTGCAAAGAATTTTCACATAGATAAATTGCCCTTCCATTTACACAGAATACAATGATTGTTTCAGTGTAGTTTGGACATTAAATCTTGCAATTCACATGAGTTTTTCCTCACAGTAAAGCACGGACAGAGTATTTAGCACCATCTTGTTGCTTAGGTCAACTTAATGTGTAATGTGGCTTTCAGCTACAGGCATAAATGCACAGGGAAGTGAATACAATAAGAGCCAGAATGAAGTGAAATCTCCCATCAGGTAAAGTTCTAAGCAAAGATGTCTAGAGAGGGAGCAGTGTGAGGAAGCAGCAAGGACCACCCCTGGATGGAGCAAACCCGTGCGCTGCTGTATCCAGTGCTCAGCGCCGACGTCCCCTGCCGCCACCATGCCCAAAAGAAAGGCTGAAGGGGATGGTAAAGGAGACAAAACCAAGGTGAAGGATGAGCCACAGAGAAGATCTGCAAGGTTGTCTGCTAAACCTGCTCCTCCAAAGCCAGAGCCCAAACCTAAAAAGGCCCCTGCGAAGAAGGGAGAGAAGGTACCCAAGGGGAGGAAGGGGAAAGCCGGAAAGCCGACGCTGGGAAGGATGCAGGATGCGAATAATCCCGCAGAAAATGGAGATGCCAAAACAGACCAGGCACAGAAAGATGAAGGTGCTGGAGATGCCAAGTGATGTGTGCGCATTTTTGATAACTGTGTACTTCTGGTGATTGTACAGTTTGAAATACTATTTTTTATCAAGTTTTATAAAAATGCAGACTTTCGTTTTACTTTTTTTTTTTTAAGCTCTGTTGTTAGCACACAGAACACTTCATTACTGGGTTGGGGAAGGATCATGTGTCAGTAACAAAATCTCTCCCAAGCTGGATTGAGGATAGAAAACCTCTTTCCCTGATAATTTTGGAAGGCTCCTGTTGGCTCCCAGGAGAGATATCCTGGTCTTGACTTAGGTGGCCACCAAGTCACAACAATGCCTTGTGGTCTGGGAAAACTATAAATTCACTTTTATATCCTCTTCCCCCTGTACTATCAACATAGACTTAATTCCCTTAAAAACCAGAGACCTGTTGGAACCTGGCCCCCCAAGATTGGTTTCTCAGTCCATTGAGTGATGTGGACTTTGCAGTGACTTCATCGAGTGTTCTCAGAAGAGCACTGGTTCCTTTTATAAAAGATTGTGGATCTTCAGATTGATAATTCTGCCTGAAAATCAGGGTCGGCTTGTGAAAAGTTGTTAAAACAGCATCCTTAATGTGAAATGTTAACCCTCACTCTAAGCTACTTCCCCCTTTTCAAAGCATTGAATGAAGACTTCATTGGATTTTAGAGTGGCTTTCTGATTTTGGTAGTCTATACAAGAAGGGAATTTGGAAGTTCTTGTATATTGTTGATTGTCTGCCCATGTCCTGCCTGAAATACCATGATTGTTTATGAAAGTATCTTTAATAAAGCTGGTTACAGTTAGGCTTGAAAAAAAAAGATGTCTAGAGATATTAGAAACAGAAGGGATTTTAAGAGAGTAAAAGGTAATTATTCATTATTTACACTTCTATAAATATATAAATCTCATATATATACAAACTTTCTTAACAAAAGAAAACAAAATTGGACCTCATGACAATATTCATTTCCCTGAATTGTAAGGTGATTGTAGGTAATATTATCTACCATCTTATACCACCTATTCTGTACTCATTTTGTCTTTAGCAAGAACTTCAGATGGCAAAAGCTCTTTACCTGATAGGATGACCCAAAATTTTGTTATGTGATTGATGTAGTGTGCAGTGTTGGGAGTAAAACCCACTGAGCAACATCCGAAGTCCAATATTTTCAGGTTAGAGGGATGTGGATTATTTGTCTGAAATAGGTCCTGGTAATTTTCCACTAACATATATGACAAGGGTTGGTGAAACTATCCAATACAATAAGGGTGTCTCATGTTATAAACACAACCTTCCTTACCGTCTACCTTTGCTAGGAATCGTAATTCACTTTACCTCTTATTCACAATCACTCAACTAAACAGTACCGTAGTTCTTTATCTACATATTCATAAGCCTGGGGAGCTTTAAGCGGCCAGACAGCAGTTGTGGGAAATCTCATACACACACATACAATGAAATACAATCATATCTATCTCCCTCTTCTCCCTTTTAACCCGCTTCTTGTCCCCTCCAATACCACCACCTCACAATTTCATGTCTTTGCTTTTAATAATGCACTATATCCAATTGGGATTGCCCAAGTGTCCATGATTGCAGGGCCATCCTTGATATCATAGGGAACATACCAAAACATATTAAAAACATTTTCAAAAACCAATTATTCTCCCTCCTCTAATAACTATCTATGCTCATTAGCTTCTGAGTAGAGGATGGGATGTAGAAATTGTCTACTCTATTGCAACAGAATTTTGGATGGCTTGATTTTTGTGTAGGTCACCACAGCTGCAGTGAGTTCATGATTCTTACATATATGTCAGGCCCCAACAACAGCATTTCACAGCCCTACTCTCCACCCTCCATATCTCACTTCATCCCCACTTCTTCATTCTCAGTGTTCTCTAAGCACTAATGATGACAGTGAGGGGAGGTGATAATATAGAACTCAGTACCATGTAGGTGTGAGCACTCCATTTCTTATTCTCAGTACAATGGTCAGTCTAAGTTCCCACACTGACTGTCATCCACTGTAAAAAGAAGCTTCTCTGAGTGAGGCTGAGAGCAGTCAAGATTCGTAGGCATAAACATAACTATTTACAAGGTAGTTTGACAGCACAACCACTTAGCAAACTAAAATCAGGGCCTATGACCTCTATACCAATGAGCTGTTGACCAGGATTACAATATCAGTCATGAAATCCAAACAGAATGTGGTTAGATAAGCTATAATAGCTGTACCACTGTTGTAGCACATTTTGCCTAGTGGGTTAACATTGCAGCATACAGAGCCTAGTGCTTGATTAAACCAAAGACTCATTTTGTCCCCCAGAAGCATACATAGCAGATTCCGGCATGATGAAATCCTACCAGCAAGTCAGAAGTATCCTTAATACTCAATACGATCTTTTCAGGCCATTCTACTGTTTCCTTTTGTTCTGGCTTTAGTGATTTCCCCCTTACTGATACACAAAAGATGTTTAGCTTTTCTCTCAAGAGTTTAGGTAAGCAATTTTTTCATCAACTACACACACACACACACACACACACACACACACACACACACTTTGGCTTATTTACAGCATTTTGCATGCAGATAGTGTAGATTAAACATCTGTCATGGACATACTATTTCTCTTTTAAAAGATAGTATCAAATTGCTCTCAGTAGAGATTCAATTTTCTTCTCCCATAAAAAAATGAAAAGTGTCTATTTATTCAAGCCATAACCAAAATAAGTAGTTTGTAACTGAACATTCCATATTTTTGTTAACCTTATAACTATAAAATGTTATCACATTATGACTTCAATAAACAATAATATCTTAATAAAATATTAATATATTAATAAATATTACAAATGATTTAAAAACCTTTAAATTTTGCTGTAGTATTGGTTTTCTGAGCTTAGTATTTGTCCATCGGGGAGAAATATTCACAACAAATTTACACAAACTAAGAAAACTAGCACATTTTATGTATGAAATATTTTCAAATTCAAATATCTCCTTCATGTAATATTTTTAGGACTCTAAGAGGTAATGTTAAAAGCAGATTTTCACAGACTTTTTTTTGAGAATGAACTGAAGTGCTAAGTACAGGAAGAATGTGGAAGGAATCAGAAATTAGTCAACTGGTCACATTTCCAGGAAATCATGTTTTCAGAGAATGTGACCAGTTTTCTCCTGTCTCTATAAAAATGCTGCATAGAAAGGAAAAATATATTGATTTTTTCCATTCTTAGTGATAAAAAATAAATACTTCCTAAGGTGAGAACTTGGGATCTGTATTTCAGAGAAGTCATTGAAAACACAAGCTGGGGAAGCCTAGTCAATCCTCTACCACTGTAACCTGCTAAGACCACAATGGACCATGATACTCCCAACAAACCTCCTTATATGATGAGATGAGACAGTCACTTAAACTCCTAGACATTCTTTGTTTAGACCACTAATCCTAATACCTAGTAATGAGAACATTAGACAAATCCCAATTTATAGACAATCAATAAAACACCTGATCACTGTCAGATACCAAGACTCAAGGTCATGAGATAAAAGATAATAAGAAGCTAGTATGTATTAGAATAGTCTACAGACATATAACATCTATATGCAGCATCTTAGGTATGTCTAGAAGGAAGAATACACAAGTGAGAAAATGTTAAACTCAGAATGTAATGTGAAGTCACTATCTATCCCAGTATTTGGATTTTTGTTGTTTTAGATATAACAGTATTTCTTTTATGAAATTTAGTGCATCTCAATTAGGTACATGTATGTCTAGAATTGTAATATCCTTTTGGTGGATTGTTTATTTCTAAATATGAGATATTATCTCTGGGGTCAATAGAATATTTCCTGTATGTATGTGATTTCAGAGAAGATAGCTTAGTATTGGATAAAAAATCGGGGCCCTCTTCCTGAGGAAGACTATTTTGTCCCATTTTCAGGATTCCTTAGTTGCCTGTAGTTCCTTGCTTACTTCTGGGATCCCATGAGATTTGCCTTCCATGTTAGCTTGCCTGCTGTGTCCATATTGTTTTGTAACATGCTTATTCTATAACTAATACTATGTAAACATCTTCCTTTCTCCATGTGATCTTTGTCATTATTTTAATGCACTTAATATAAGTTGAGTTTATCTGTTATATGTGTTATGTCAGGCTGTATCTAGCAAATTTCTACCATAAATAGGAGGTAGCTTATATTTGTCAATAATTTAAAGAAATGGTGGAAATTCTTAAATCAGGATGTTTTTTTTAGGTTTCATAAAGATTAACTTGTCTAATATTGGGTTTGTTTCTAAAGCTGTCTTTAGGTGCTTCCAACCTATCACATTGAAAATGCTCATAGCTCCCAGTTTCCTCAAAACACCAGCAGTATATTTATTTATCACAGTAGTAGGTCCAAATGCTTATATTTTATTGTTGTGATTATTGGTAAAATGGGTGATTTTGGATGATGTCAGTTACTTTACAAACTTTTTTTTTACTCAATACATCTATGCTTTATAACATGTTTGTGTATGTATGCATGCATGCATGATAAAATAGTCAAAGGAATTAACATATTCACCATTTTACACAACTACATTTTGTATATAGTAATGTCACTGAAAATATCATATTTCTCGTATATGATAAAATATTAAATAAAATCCTCCTGCTGTATGTAAGATGTTTTCATTCAGCTTATTCTCTTCCTGAACATTATCTATCCTCTCCTTTCAAAGTTTTTATCATTTTAGTGTCAGTACACATGAAGACTGCCTCAAAGAATTCCCTTCCATGTCTCTAAAATTAGCAAAAGTCACATTCCTAAGCTTTTTTAAATAGTGATATAAGATAGTCCATAGAAAACTCTGACAAGTTGTATCTAACTGAACAGAGAAAATACATCTGAAAGCCAGCCCCATTTTTCAGTGGGCACTTGGAAGCACATTTAAAAATAAATCAAGACTTTTCAGTGCAGAGAAGAAAAACATTGTTTCAAGTTGAATTTAAATATATTGTGGGAAAGATATATTTAGGCTATAATTATGGTGACCTCTAGAAGTCATGTATGGTATACCAAATATCTTCTCCAGGTGAAATGGGTGTGAATTGCTTTAGAAATGGAAGTACTAATACTAAAGGCATGAATTTTAACTGTAATATTTTTTGGATCTCAGACAACTGTCTCTGAGTCCCCTGCCAGGTATTTCACTCTGAAATAAGCCACACTTCTTTCAGCTCATACCTCAATGTCAGTGCGGTTCCATCATTTGTAAAACAGCAAGTTATAAAGGACTAGACATGAATAATCTGTCCCAAATATGTTATATGATGCTTTGGGTTGCCCAATAACGGTATAATACATCTCCCTTTAAAAAAAATGAGTATCATTTGAAAGCATCATGTGTATTTAAAGTATACAATTTAATGGTTCCATAGGTGGCTACTATTGGGGAGGCAGGGATTAGAGTACCTAATATCTTCTAGTCTATCAGCAAATTTCTTGTATATAAAAAAAGTGTATACATTGAAATCACATTTAGCATATAAAATTTCCAGAACTTGTTCATCCTGTGTAACTGAGACTTTGTGTCCTTTAGCACACATTTCCCCATGTATCCTTAGTGGACAAAATAAGTCTCTGCCTCATTAAGTTGACATTCTTATGTTCCATGTATGAACAGTTTGCAACATGTGTCATTTTACTTTATTATATCCTTCAGGTTCAGCTAAGTTATCACATGGGCAAAATTCCCTTTATACAGCTAAACAATGTTCCATTTTGCATGTACATAGAAATATAAAATAAAGATCTATATGTAGATATCATCTTTCCTTTATCCATTCAACATGAATAGAGATTTAGGCTGCTTCCATACCATGAATAGATCTACAATAAAATATGAATCAGATATCTGTCATTTAAATATGTACTTACTCCATGTCCTTTGAAGATGAATTTAAAAGTTATTTTGATCCCTGTAAGGGAAAATAAAAACTCTTCTGATCATATCTTCCCAATGGTGCAACAGTAGCACAAATATTATACAATTGTGCAAGTAACAAAACATCTTCTATTTGGATATTCACCATGAGATTCTACACCAGAATTCACAGCTGACACTGTTAATGGGGACAAAAATTTTAGTTAAATAAGTTGTAGGCCCAATGGAACACAATAATTTTATTATATTGCTCAATGGACATGATATTTAACTGACTCCTAATGATTTATTGTTTATACCCATTTATCAGCACATCTCTCAACTCTCATTTATGGAAGCATAGATCATGGTAGATTACAATTAAAACATATACCATCACATGATCAACCTGCAGATAATAAGAGACTGTGGAATTCTCACCCTGAAAGGTGACAGGAACAATTCTCGGTAAAATTTTTGAGATGGGTTTGTGGACCCATCCATCAACTGGTGGCCATGCCTATCTATTGGAGGTGGTCTGTACAGGTTCTTGTTTAATTTCATACAGCTAAATTAAGAGTACAGATTTTCTCTGTAAATTTTCCATGCTGCATAGGAAGCAAAGTCAAAAAAGAATTAAATTACTTGTCTGTAGAATACAGTAAGTTGTCATAGTCTCTGGCCACACAATATCCAGTATCACCTTTTAACCTAAGCACTTATTAATCATATATAAGACTTTTAGATTGAGATATTGCAAAAACCAGGCATTTCCCATACATCAAACTGAAGTCTAAAGCTGAGATTATTTGAAAAATTCTGTTGCTGCTTTACATGTAGTGATGCTAAATGAAAGCAGACCCTTTCCTTGCCATTGCAAAAAAAAAAAAAAAAAAAAAAATTCTGCATGCTAACCTTCCAGTCTTGCCTTTAAGCCATTATTCAAATAGATATCTATTGAAGATCTTGAATTAGACAGCAGTAGGCTTACATATGGTTCACAACAAGACATGTGATGCACCTGAGGTTTTATATAACACCCATACAGAACTGAAGAAGAAAATATGGGTTATACATTTAGTTGCTAATGATATATGTAGGAAGGGAAGCCAAAGGGTCTCAAAGAGGCAAATTGCTGACACTGTTCTCTGAAAGGGCTTCAAGTTAACAAATTGACCAACTGGGCAATGCCAAGACAACATAATATTTATACTAAACAAAATTTAAGGTGCTGATTCTACATATTTAGCACAATGAGTATACTCTGAAAGTAATGATTTCTTCTATTATCTTGTGCTTTTAGACCTTGTATCTAAATATGCAATAACTGAATTTTGCATGTGGTGTGAGCTAAGGTTTTAACTTTGTCATCTTGCATGTGGTTATTCAGTAGTGTCATCTCTGTTTATTGAAAGGATTATTGTTTCCTGTTTCCTCATTGGGTGAACTTTCCTTTTTTCTTTGTTTGTTTGTTTGTTTGTTTGGTTGGTTGGTTGGTTGGTTGGTTGGTTTGGTTTGGTTTGGTTTGGTTTGGTTTGGTTTGGTTTTGGTTTTGGTTTTTGGTTTTTGGGTTTTTTTTTTTTTGAGACAGGGTTTCTCTGTCCTGGAACTTTGTAGACCAGGCTGGCCTCAAACTCAGAAATCCGCCAGCCTCTGCCTCCCAAGTGCTGATATTAAAGGCGTGCTCCATCACTGCTTGGCTCATTGACTGATCTTGACATCTTTGCTGATCATGAATGTGGAGTGTATTTCTGGAACTCTAAATTCTATCGTGCTCCTCCGTGCATCTATCCTCGAGATACTCCCATGATTTTCATCACTCTGATCTTTCTCTGATTTTAAAGTGAGACAATATGAGATCCCATCGTCACTCTTCATTCTTAAGATCCCTTTGTATACTCTTGAGAGTTTTGTAATGCCAGCTGAGTTTTAGAAGAGTTTTGGGTACCTCAGTGAAATTCAGTGTTCATGGGCATGAAGACCGGATGTAAAATGACTTCCTCTGTATGGTGTTGGCCTCTGTCCTGACAGAAACTTATTAGCAATGTTTCCTAAAAGGTTCAAGATATGAATGAAATAAGATGAAGGAAAAGTGTCATATTCCGGTGAGATCCTCACCTTCACAAATTTCCTATAAACAATTTGCATGTTTCAGTTAACTGAAGTGGAATTACATCATTTGTAGAGTTATATGACTTCACTATATATTTTAGGCATAACCTCTTTTTTACCCATATGCACTGAAAATATTTTTGTTGCTTTTAATTCTGCAGTTATGCCTGGAATCCTGGGGATCAGTTAGGTCAGCATCAGGCACTTAGATCTAACTCCCAAAGATACTATTTTGACCATTGCCAGTGTGAAGTGTTAGTATAGCAAGTAATTTTTACAGGTTTTTTTAAGGCCAAACTCTCTCCAATCAATATTAAATCTGAGTTCAGGGTACCAGGTGGTCCTTTGGAAACTCATTCTACTTACAAGCTACATGTTTACTCCCATCACAACGAGAGGCAACCAAGTAAGTATCCCTAGGAGCTCTCTAAGAATTCAGCATGAGTTGTTGTTGTTGTTGTTGTTGTTGTTGTTGTTGTTGTTGTTTAAATGTGTTTAAGAAATGAAGGGGATTTGCACAGTCCCAACTCTCACCATATCAGGACTGTAATAACTAGCACCAGAGTTCTCCAAGAAACTAACAAAATTAATTTTAAAAATATTCAAGAACTCAGACATAGTACAGTGAAGAGAAGGCATTGCCTGCCACATAAGCTGTCAATTCAACTAGTAATTTCTTAGAGCACCTGAAGAATAATATACACTTTGCACTAAGAACCAAGAAAATTCTATTAGTTGCCACTGCTCCAATACTGGCTAAATAGCATGGAAACAATCACCATCTCTCTTCCCTTTCATTTCTCATCCACTAAAAAGAAAGAAAGCCTGATCAAAGGTTGATCATTTCTGAGCTCTGTGGCTTTGTTTCGTTTTGCTTTAGAATTAAATGAAAGTACAAATCTGTAATTCATATTCATTTCATATCAACTTTTCTTTCCAAAAACATAAATAAACAAAACATAAGAAATCAGTCCTTGATTAATTTGAGACGGTAGAGCTGCTATTGATTTAAGATGTAATTATCCTCTTCTGTGATGCTTACACAGTGCAAACACTGCATTCGTCATTAAAAACCTCATTCCTAAGTCAGCCACAGCACAGATTAAGGAGGCCAACTTATCCTAAGGAAGGAGAACCTTGTACCAAAAGGCTGCCCAGCTTGTAGCACACTGTGTGGCAGAATGCTCTACTCTGGCTTTTTAAATGTAGAATTTCAAGGCCATCACTACATAAAATGCATGCAATGTGATCAAAGAGTGACTTTGGCTCAAAATTTCAGCCAATCACAAGTTAAGGCATTAGGAAAATGGTAGATTAAGTAATTCAATTGGGAATACCTTATATTATCATAAAAATATTTACGACAGTATATTGTTCATGAAGAATGCATCATGTAAATTTATTAATTCCATGGACATATTCGACTTGAGCCTTCAAAATCTCAACATGTCCACAATTTTAATTCAATTGTCAAAATCTCTTTTTAGTTATCATATTTTATCATATTTTAGTTTCATTGACAATGCTTAGTCTTGAGGAAAACAATGGCAGAAGCCAATTCTGAAAGACTCTTGAGTGAGTTGAGGCAGTTTGCATCACTGGAATAAAGCATATGGAATTAATTACCAAGATGCACCCAATTGTGCCATTTAATTTTTTTCAGGATGATCTGGGATTTTTTTTTCTATAAAGAAAACTGTGAAAGTTTTGAAATTCTAATTAGTAAATGTACTCAACGATGATCACACATGGTTGAGTAGACAAATATACACCAACATAATACATCGTAAAGTTATTTTAAATCCTCTTAATTTGGTCATTGTAGCCACACTGAGACTCTCAACTAATGCCAAGCAAGCAGTTGCCTCTGATAGACATCTTGGTCTATAGTGGCTGTCATTGATATAGTTTTATGCACAAGCAATAAACCAAGTACTTTTTTTAAACCAAAAAGTTCACTCACATTTTTAGAGAAAAAAAAAAAACTCTATAAACTCTTTATATCACATTCAAGTTGAGAACAAATATGATTTCTATGACAAATAAAATACCAACCAATGTGTACATCCACATTCTTACATAAGCTTTAAAGCTGAATTAAATCAGGTTGCTCTACCAATTAGCCAGACAAGGGACACTTGAACCCATGATAATCAAATCAGGGATACATTATTTCATTTCATGATTTTTTTCTACTTCTGAGCTGTCTAATGTCTAAAAATCAGCTAATTTTCCTAATGTGAAATTTAGCACTTCACTCCGTTAATTTCCTTTCTCTACAACAGCATTGTTGTCCAGGGTAACTCTCAGAGTGCCCTTAAAAGCACAACATTTTCTCCTGGTTTGTGTAAAAGTCTATATTGTTTGATATGTAGTCAATCATTTCAAGTTTTTTTCTAATTCTATGGTATTTGCTTCAAATGTTTTGTCTTTAAATATCACTAAGAGGATTCTTAATAATAATAGCTAGAGTTACTGAATACTTTCCTCTAGAAGGAAACTATGTTGATCATACAAATGTGTTACTGCACGTACAGATTCTGAATCCATCCTTAGCATTTCCCACAAAATATCACCAAAGTTTAACCTTATCTGATTGGATAATTAGAGAAACTACTTATTACAACAAAGTTCTTAAGTAAAACGTACATATTAGAATCCTTCAAGATTTAACCATTTGGTATTATTCTTCACAAAGCCTTTCCCCCATTGCCCCCATTTATCCACTTCCCCTCCCATCAAATCCATTCTTTCTGAGGAGTCTACCTCATATGTTCATTTCTGGTATGATTGCCTGTGGTCCATCCCACTTAGTGGGTTGTCTGCACAAACACTGGGCTGGGAGTTATTTCCTTGAGCAGGAGCAATGCGATTCTGTTGAATATTATGACTTTGCCTTTCTAGGGTTTTGGTTCTAATGTTACAAAATGATTACATAACTTTAAAATATACTATGCTGTAGTAATAAGAAGTCTTTCTACTCGGGCCCACTGAGCTTATCATGATGTTCTACACACATTTAAATTTTTTTTTATTTCAGCTCAGAGCTGGGATATCTGTAATTGGTGAGTAAATTATTTTGCTATCAGATTTTCAAAATCAATAGTATTGTTTTAGTAAAATTTTATTATTTTTGGTTATTTATTCTTTGTAGTCCATTAAAGTAACTAGCCTGTTGTTATTATGAAAACCAGAAAATGGATATATAAATAGCCTCATTTTCCAAATAAAGAAACCATGGTTTGAAAAACATGAATATCAAAATGCTTTGAATGTCTTAGTTGCTTGCAATCTTTTAAATTTTAGCTTTGAAAATTTTACAAAACAAATGTATTGAATGAGCAACATCAAACAAAACCCAGAGTTAAGTACACAGAAAGTCATTTGAAAAGCTTCACATTATGCCAAATTTCTTTGAGATGGTGGTAAGATTGGTTTTCAAAATAGTTAAGTGCCCCTAGCCACATGCACAAGGCAGAGACCTGACAACATGCACAAGCGATCCAATATCAGAAGCTTTTATATTCTGAAGCACTAATTACAAAACTAAGTGAAGCTCCTTCTCTTGGAAGCATGCTATCATGTTCCTGAATTTAAAAATTCAGTTCTGTTTCTTTGTTGCAGCTAAAGCTTTTCACAGAAACATTCCACCTATCTGCAGCACTCCGTGTATCCACAGTTCTCTGTGTATCGACAGTATACCACATATCTGCAACATGGTGTATACCTGCTGAACTTCATGTGTCTGAAGCATTCTGTGTGTCTACAGCACACCCTATATCTGCATCTGTGTATCTACTGTACTCTGTGGACATAGTCATGGATGATCCCCTGTCTGTTCTGAGCCTGAATTTCTGCTTGTTCTAGCAACCAGCACTCTCAAGCTCAATGTGGTCACTACTGAATTAAACACACACTTTCAGCAGCTGCCTAGGAACCGTGGAGACTTGATGATGTTGAGAGATTCCATGGCAGCAGAAATCACAACAGCCACTGGATACATGGCATTGACTTAGAAGAAAGACTGGATCCGAAGGGAGTGGTGGATTATAGCAATCAAGGCTGCTTCCAGGAAAACTTCCTCCTCCACCTAAGCACCACCTCCTAAAGGTTTCATAAACTTACAAAACAGTACCAACATAAAAGACCAAGTGTTAAAACACACAGCCACTGGGGGAGAGATAGTCCACACCTGTACCACAATGCTTACTATAACAAGATCTTGGATCAAAGCGGCTGACCTATCAGTTGCCATTCTCCAGACTGCAGCAGGTGAAACTATCTCCACAACCCAAGTTCTTCCTGAAACTTATAAACTTATGATTGAAAACATAAAGAAGATAAAGAAGAAGAAGATGAAGAAAAGGAAATTTAGCTTTGCGATTACTATGTGTGCCACAGTTCTCAAGGGACCTGACTGTATATC